>NC_143583.1:43991836-44591836 GCF_048544385.1 Mastigoproctus giganteus
TTTTATGAAGAATTAATTAAGAAACACATTATATTTTATCATGACTTCCAATTAATTAAATCTTTTCCTTTACACAAAGAAATCGAAAATAATCAGAAATTCTTATAAATTCTCATTTCGAAGTGATATGCATTGGAATTTTTGTTTGGTACCTGCTAATCCTACATTCATATTTTAGTGAATGTTTCTTAATTTAATTTTTTTTTTCCTGTATTGTCAGGTTAGGACGTTATTCGTAAGTGGACTCCCAATGGACGCCAAGCCTCGAGAATTATACCTCCTCTTTCGCGCGTACAAGGTGAGCCAAATTTAAAAATTAACATAAATTAATTAAAGAAATTTAAATTTAGAAAAAATATTAGAAACACAGAGAGAGAGAGAGAGAGAGAGAGCGAGAGAGAGAGAGAGAGAGAGAGAGAGAGAGAGAGAGAGATGCAGGAACTTTCACTTCTTAGAATTTAGACATCGCAGATTAAATTTTAAATCGCAAGATTGTTTTGAATGAAACTGTATATCACTCACACTGAGCAAATGATTATATTAAGTATACAGTTTTTCCTTAGAAGAGTCTAACCTCTCTAATTCTTCGTTAAAAAGAATGTGTGGTATTACTACATTCTTCTCTTTTAAGGAAAAATAATTAGGGATTAATTCATTATATATGGAAGAATACATAGAAAATAAACTGGTGACGTATACCTCTGCATACTGTAGCCAACTCATTCAACTGTGAATTAATCTACGCTGCATTACAACCGCTGTATTTATCTACGAAGGTTGTCCAAAATATGTTGTTATAATTTTAATTGGTTGGTTATAATCAAAGTAATCTGCGCCCTCCAGTTCAGCTCGATCCCAAACGTGCTGGAGGGTATGATACTATCTGTAGCTTTAATCTGTTGAGCAGTGGCAAGGGTACGGCAGCTGAATGCTTCCAGAAAACCTGGGAAATATTCCTTTGTATTCTGCTCCTTTTTACTTAAATCTTTATTGAAGGGCACTGATCTTGCTGTATAAAGATTCAAGTATTCTTCGCAGACTTAAGGAAGCAAATATTCCATTAAATTTATACAAATGCATCCAAAACTACTAAACAAATAGGAAAATTACAATCTCCTCAACGTACCGAAGAATCACCAGGTCTATCTACAGAGGTTACCCCCAGGGTTCAGTCCTTGGTCCTTTTCTGTGGAACATTGTTTTGGATGAGCTCTTTGGACTGGACCTAGGTCCTGTAGCTATACAAGCCTTTGCTAATGATGTCACCATCTCCATTGAAGCTGACAGCAGATCTTCTCTGGAAGCCAGAGGAAACCAGGTACTTCAAATCCTTCAGAACTGGGCAGCCCTACACAAGCTAAGACTTTCACCCCAAAAGACACAATCCATTATCCTGAAGGGATCACTGTAACCTACTAAAAACTCCACTATCAAACTTCAAGGCCAAACCATCAAGCTAATTTCTACGTTAAAACTACTGGGAATAGTACTTGACCCTAAGCTCATATTCTCTCCGCATCTTGCACACTTCCATGCGAAAGTGAGAAACTACACTGCTCTCATTGCACGGGTGAGTCGTCGTGATTGGGGATTGAACCGACGCACCCTTAAGGTTCTGTACAAGCCAATCTTCCTTCCCTTCATAACGTATGGATCTTGGGTCTGGTTTCGCAGGGACTCTTTACAACAACAAACGTAAACTGGGAACCATCGAACGCACCATCCTTGTTACTATTACAAGGGCATGCTGCACAGTTAACAAGCCAGCCCTTCAGGTTCTTGCGGGCGTCCTTCCGCTTGACTGGAGGTTATTCGAAGGGGCCTCCACTACTGTCTATCCAGGGGCATATCAGAAACTATCCTTGGACACTCCATCAATAACCTGAATGAAATTAGGCAGGAAAAGAAACAAATTGCCATCCTACTACTTTAGACTTGGCAGGACAGATGGACTGCTACCGACAAAGGCCCAATCACCAAGAAATTTATACCTTATGTGAATGCCGTATTTCCCAAGTCTCCAAATTGGTTCTCTCCTGGTTTTTATACCACCTACCTCATAACCGGACACGGATCAATAAACCGCAAACTAACATCCATGGGAATCATTGACGACCCCTACTGTGCATGTGGTGAAATAGAAGACTGGAACCATCTAGTATATACCTGTCGACACTATGAGGACCTCCGCAGCATCCTGTTTACTCGTATACAAGATAACTCTCAAGGAAATGAACACTTATTCATCACAGAAGAAAACTAGTACTATGACTTTACCAAGTTTGCACAAGCCCTCTTCACAAGAAGGAGCACCCTATTGCTAACACAAAATAGGAACAACCTAAATATCTGATCCTTACCTAACTGGCCAACCGATCTTAACCTGGATAGGATCAACCGGGGTACGGGCCATTTGATTCCTCAGTGGCAACTTACGCGCAGCTGTCTTGCTGTGTCTTATTTATTCTCCTTCCCGGGTTCCCCTTTTACCTGATGGCGCTTATTGCTCCATTGATAACCTGGAGGATGCCTTCGCCTACATCTTCCATATTTCTAGCTATATCCTCCTTTCTTGAGTACACTCTGTACTTCCCCTACTCTACTTTTTTTTTTTTTTTTTTTTGTCTCCATCCAGGAAGCTCTGGCAACTCTGGCGGAGACAAGCCAGAGAATAATGGACAGCCTGGCTACCTCCTAGTGGTGTGTGCGGGCAACGTGGAGTCTCACCAGGGGCCCTGCGGCCAAATTCCAGAACATACAACAGAACCTAATGCAATATGTCATATAAAACACACAGCACTTTTCTGGCATTTACAGTAGTATTGTCTTCCTTCACAGCGAACATATGGCGCAGATGTGGGAAACCACAGGTGACGCCTGACCCTAATACTATGCACACTATGCATAAAGATTCAGGAAAACTAACTTTACCATTCGCCTATACTTATGCAACTGCTGTACAACGGACCTGTGTCCTTTTATACGTATACTATATCTTATACGTGACTCCTGGAACGTGATTCACAGTTACATGTACATAGGTACTTCAGAAAGGGAGGCATGCTGAAGAAGCGAAGACGCAAGGCCCCGAACAAAAATAGGCCCCAAAATATTTGTTAAATAGTTATGGTTTATAACAGAGCTATGATAATCAATACGTTCTACGTTGATATCAATATTCGTAGAAGAATAAGAGAAATTTACTTCAATATGATACGTAGAACACTTCTGTATGATACTCTCCAAAAATTAAAACGAATAAAAGATTAACGCAAAATGATTAGAGTAAAAAATCAGTTGAAAGTAATTCAAAAATTAATTAAAAATTCAAAAAACAATTTAAAAAATTTAACGTACATTTTGAAAAACGATTTGCTTTTCGGCCGTATGTCGTGATCACAGGAATGAAAATTAAGGAATATGTGAGTTTGAATCTTAAATAGAGAGATAATTTGTCCTCGCGCATGCGCGTAAAAGGTCGCGATTATATGTCTTCGCGCATGCGCGTAAAAGATCACGAATCAGAGATTAAATATGGACGGCGAACGTTAATAGAATTCTCATGTAATTTAATTTCGACGGTTTCTGCAATTAACAGTCTCGTATAACTACGTTAGACACTAAGTACTGTATTTTTGTATATTTAAATAAAAATGTACGGTTTTCGTTAACAGCTTGTATAGCTAATTCTGACGCTGCTAAACGAGAAGCACGAACTGAGGACGCGTGCTGTTTTACTCGAACATTCGGCGGAAATCGTATCGATCCTTGGTAAGACGAGTTGCAATCACTGCAAGAAATGTTGTATACCAAACCATTTATTTGTGTCGCAAAAGAGGAAAGGACTGAGCGATTGTTCAGTATAGCGTGTAATTTCCGTATTTATCTGTCCACAGTCTTAAATTCGGTATCTTTAAAGAATATGTCAAGCTGTTTGCGCCACTGTCGACGTATGAGATGGAAATAAAGTATTTTTTGATGTTACTATTGTAGGTTGGTGTAGTTTTTTGTATCCCATCCTTACCTTGTACCCTAATTCGATTTATTGTAGCAAGGCAGGTAACCCTGTTTAAGAACCTGCTAGTTAATATTTGTATTTCTGAGTCTAAAGCAGATTCCGTCGTTGAATATTTATAGGCATTGAGAAACTGTTTAAAGGTAATAGGCCTTTTGTAGGTGAACAGGTGATAACTTTTATAATATAGAAGCATACCTGTGTTTGTTGGTTTACGATAGATGTTAAATTGAATTTTATTCGCGTCCTGAGTGAGCGTGAACTTTGGAAAAATTTATGATTTAGTATCCGTGTTTTCTCTTTCCAATGTAAAATTGAGTCTAGGATGAATATTATTAAACGAATGTAAAAAGTCTTGGATAGCGCTACTATCAGTAATATTTTGATACTATCTGGAAATTAACGTTTTAATTTCCAGAGAGTATCAAAAAAAAATATAAAATATAATTTCTGGAGAAATAACAAAGGTAAGAAACCAACCATGCATGTATTCCCGAGGATATCACTGTACAGTCCTGTGTTATATGGCAATGTTACCACAACTTTTTGGAACAGCCCTCATATATGCTATTATATCTTTATTACTATTATATGCTATTTATGAAATTGGGGAAGGAATGACAGAAAAATCAGGACTCGACCAGTGCGAATAAATGAGGCGCTTGCTGCCACGATTTGGTAATTGGTAATGTTATTTATTCCTACCATCTACATATATCAGAAATGAGGAAGACTCTTCGTTTCCGATGGTTCAGAGAATAGTAGTAAGTAAGCAACAAACGGGTTGTCATCTGGTTAATCAAGTACTACCCTGACCTGCTTTGTCAGGGAAAATTTTAATTGTTACAGTTACTGAGCGGACAGGATTATTCAGAGAAAGCTCCATTTATCGACTCCTGTCCACACCTTTCTCGTAATTATGAGATTCATTAATTCATCACAACTAATACTCAAATGGAGAGCTTGTTTGAGACTTCGGTTCAACCGCAGAACACATTTGTTTTATGTTTGTATATCCTTGGCCAAGATTTATTTTAATTTATGACTCTTTGCACGAAATCTGGTAAACTTGGTGTTTTACCACCCAGGGCTGGGTGATCAACAAGCAACACATCGCCCAACCCCCAGGAAGAGTGGACAGGTCCTCTGATGAATAAAGTAACGGAGAGTTCAATCGGGCCCCTACCTAATCAATTTACACCAGCTGAAAACTCCAGTGGAGGTTCCCCTGTCAGCGACCACCGGGATTCCATTCTGCACGAATTCGAACACGAAAACATTCTGATGTCTGATCTTTAAAGAGTTCTCTTATGGGTCTCCTCCTCTTTATCTTTCGCTGTCTAAAGAATGGAACCCCCCCGGTGGTCGTTGACAATTAATGCACCCAAGTCGGTTGACACTAAAATGACGCTTGCAATTAACACACTTAATAAAAAAGTTCATATAAACATGCATCCGATGCGAAACGCTTCAGTAATCATGGCCGTTTGAATTTTAGAATATTACGATGAAGTTTCCAGTGGTAAAAAATAATAAAAAATTGTATATCATGTAGATTACAAAATACACTGCCACTTTGGTATAAATAATCTGCACTAACAGAGGTTCAAGCAGCAGCAGCTTTTTCAAGAAACTGACTCATATGATATGACCTTTACAAATCCTTGGAAAGCTTCCTGTGAGGAAGCTTGTTATGAAACCACGTTTGCTATCTTCCCTCCCGGCTGTGCAGTGGAGAGCGATACTACTCTCTCTCTCTCACTGGGCGGAAAAGGCCTATGTTCGATTCTATCATCGGCGGAAGTACTTTACGTGGGAATGAGAGGACCTTTTATTGGCTTTTAGTATCCCAACCCGTGTTAATACTGGGTTGGGCGACTATTGATCTTAATGGTCTCATAAATACGTTGTGTAATATTGCATTCATCCTTTCTGAAAGTCTACTACTCATCTTAAGCTCTACGTGCTGATAACTTTTATAGCTCTGCTTATAAAAAATAATTTGCATATTTCCACGATGTACTGTCCTCCAATTAGAGGGGCGTCCATTACATTTGGTAGGGCACAATACGTTGGCTGATTTAACTGCTTCTTGAGATCTGAATACAATATGATTTGTTGCTGCATCAAAGAATAAAATCTCATCTCTCTTCTGATGGCAGCGAAGTCGATGGCTGAAGGCCATGTTTTTCTGTCCATTTGTCTACGCATATTGAAGACTCTCCATGTTCCACTTTCTAAAGTAACATGGAGTATATTTTCTACGTGTAATTAGAATATTTGTTTTGATTAAGTTCGTGATATGAAATAATAAATAAGAGAAAAGATTTTCAAAACCAAGTTAAGCGCTTAAGATAAATGATTGATTGTATTATTACTGTGTCTGCTTACAGGGTTACGAAGGGTCTTTACTTAAAGTAACAAGTAAAAACGGAAAGACATCGTCGGTAAGTATATTTATTTGTTTTTAAGAGATTAGTTATCACCAAAAGTTCTTAGAACTTGAAGTTATCCACTATAACTTTAACGATATTAGAAAAGAATAAATTAAATCACATAACCAAATATATTAAATTAATTACTGCTTTATTTTTTTACAGCCGGTGGGTTTTGTTACGTTTTCTACCCGTGCTGGTGCAGAGGCTGCCAAGCAAGACCTACAAGTAAGAAATCATTTTATACTCTTTCCTTCTTTAAAACATTTGTGCTTCTTACAGCGAATATGTTTAGTGTTTTACCTTCCAGTGCTTCGTCATGCAGTTGTAATTAGCACACCAAAGTATCAGTAGTTATTAACCCAGTGACCTACCCCTATCGCGCAAGAAATGATAAAATCTGACAATCGTTTTCCAGATTTGCTGTTGATTGATTGAGTTGTGGTAATTCTAGACAAAGATATTATTCTCCTCTCTCTCTCTCTCTTTCTCCTGTTACACGCAGTACAGTTATATGTCAATATTTACTATATATTTGAAAGGGATAGTCTGATATCAGAAACACAATGATTTTTACAGAGAAAAATAGTACAAATGGATAAATGAATAGAAAAATAGCTAGCCAAATGAGCAGATAGCAAAATAGTGACTGACACACACGCACATACACGATTGACCGAACGATTGACACACAGCCCTATAGGTAGATAGGTAGATTAGCGTGACACCAGATAGACAGACTAATATACTGTGTGGGAGGGTGCCCATCCTTTCATCACGACTATACTTCCTTTCAAGATATCTCTTCCATCGAAAGAGTTACGGGAGGCATCTGCTTCGTGTTCGCTCATCCCTCGGATATGGAAAGAGCTGCGAGTACTATGTCGGAAGGAAGTTCCCGAAATAAAATAAGTCCTGGGGGACGTACGGCGCCAAAAAAATCCCCATGATAATAGCGTAGGCATCTTGTTTCGTGCAATAATGATAGGGCTATCTCCGGGATATTTCTACAGCATCCGCAGCATCTTTAGCATCTGGAATATGTTTTCGTACTTCGACATCTGCCCCTTTCTTTTTGTTTTGGGTTTCCCTTTTTTTCCCCATCGATCTGCTGTCCTTATTTAAAAGAAAAAAAAAAGTAAACCTAAATCGAGACAGTGGGTAACCGAATTCATCACTGCCAACTTAATAATGTAACTTTAGCCTCTAAAAGGGCCGAACATAATTAAGAAACGGCTGCCGGAAGAGAAATGCGTTAATGTTTTTGAAGAAGGTATGGTTATTTAATTGTTTTTCCGCTTCTCTCGGATTTTCTTTACTTTTTTTTTTTTTAAACTTTTCTCTTCTCCTCCGCTGTAAGTTCGTCAGTAGAGAGCGAGAGTCTCTCTCTCTTTTTCTCCTCCCCCCTCCTTATTACAAAGGGCAGTCGGCTCTGATTACGACGGCAGCTACCTTTTCCCACGCGCTTCCGTTTGATCATTATCCAGTTGAGATTGTTTTAGTTAAATTAAGGGATACGAAAGAGAGACGATGCAGGTTCCTTAACGGAGGCAAATAATAGCCAGCCAATAGTTTTCTGTAGCATGTCTCAGGCCAAAGAAAATTGCCTCCTTCAAGTAATAATTACATTCTGATTGATTATATTGATTTATAAGTAAGAAGGCATTATTTAGGTTTTTTTTTTTGCTTTCTTAGATAAAAACAAGAAAAGTGCATTCATTCTCGGAAACAAAATATGTTCTCGCGAGGATGTGGGAAGTGTGTTTAATGGAGTTTCACAAATTCGAAAAGCTTGGGAAAAAACACTTATTTCAAATAAAGGCGAAGCTAAATTGAAAAATTATAATCACGGGTCAAATGCATTTTACTCATGGGATTTTCAAAGTTTAACGATTTGACTGAACTGATGCAAATTATAGAGATGTTGCTAAATGCAAAACTACTGAGAATATTGGTCCTTTCTTATGTGTAATGTTTAAATTTCTTAACTGAGTACGATTATATTTTGCTAAATTAGGTTTTCAAACGTAAAGGGTGAAGAAAAAAAAAATTTTTTTCTATGATGACGTTGACCACTCAAATGGCATATTGTTATCGCCACGGGTTACGTCAGTATTGCACGATTTCAAATAAATAGTACTTTCTATTGAATGGTTTTTGTTTATGATTTTGTTTAGGATGATTTGACTAGACTTCAAAGATGGTCAGAGAAATGGCAGCTATGTTTTAATGCTGCTAAATGCAAGGTCTTAAACTTGGAGAATAGCAACCCATAATTAAATTATACACTTGTTGGGGTTGAATTAAAAACAGCGGAGGAGGAAAGGGTCCATGGTGTCCTATTAATGCTTTATCGAAAGTTATCCTGTAGTTAGTTGGGAGGTCATAATCCTATTGTATAAGGCAATTGTAAGACCAAATTTGGAATATTGAGTTCAAGTATGGAGACCTCATCTGAAATAAAAAGACATCGAGCTTCTTGAAAGGGTTCAAAGCCGGGCAACTCGAATGGTGAGATCAGTAGAAGGACGACCGTATGAGGAAAGACATTATGTGGACTACAGGGCTTGTCAACGGTGGCCTGATGGAGGTTTATAAAGCTCTGAGAGGTATTAGTAAAATGGATGAAGGTGAAATTCTCATTGTTATAAAGAATTCCAGAGCTAGGGGTCATAAATTCAAATTACAGGGCTTGAAGTTTAGATTAGATTGTAGAAAGTTTTCTTTTAGCCAGCGAGTCGTTGATAGCTGGAACGAGTTGCCCTCGCAGGTAGAGGAGGCGACAGTTTGAATAAATTCAAAGGTCAACTGGATACTTACCTGTGTGAGAAGGGAAACATCACTTGTATTTTCTTATCTACTTGGTTTTTTTTACCAGTGCAGCAAAAGCCTGTGGTTTCTTTGCACTATATGGCGAATACTCTTACTATTACTCTAAGAATATTTATTACTTAATGCGAAATGTAATTTTAATTGCGATCTATATGGGACCGATTCTAAGATTTTTGCATTCAGTGTACGTATTCGTTATAGAAAATATTGTTCCTTACTGAAAGGTATTTTCCAGGAATGCGTCATGACCATAAGGTAAGGACTGCTTTTATAAATTTTTTGTTTGCGTAATATTTTATAACCAATATAAATATTTATTTTTTGCTTTCTTTTATCGCTTTCTCATGTCTTTCCATTTCTCTGTTTTCTTTCTGTTTATCTCTATCTTGTTCTGTCTTGACACTTTACCAGTGCACTCACATGAATGTTTAAAATCCCGAGCAGCAATTAATATGTTCCAGTGTAGTGTAGTGTAGTGAAAAGCGTCATAACTTTTTAATAAGACCAACCTGTTACTTCTCAAGGAAAGGCATCTTTATTTTTAACTCATTCACTTTTATTTCTTTGTGAGGTTCTGCATTTCTTGTTCATTCTTTAATTTCTTTTCATTTTTTATTTCTGTACCTTTATCTTCTTTGATGCCCTTGCTGCAATTACATATTTTTAAATAAATTTTCCGCCTTTTCATGAAAATTAGTTGTCACAAAATAGATGGCTGTTAAGTTTTGTTTCTGTATGATAACAGAGTCTGCATTATGAACAGGTTTTTAGCTGGATTTTTATGAAATAATTTTATTAGGCTCACCCATTGATAGACGTAAACCATTAATAAATAAGAAACGTGAAGTTGATTAATTGCCTAAGAAATTTTAATAATTGATTTAGATAATCATTATAGTTAACATAATAATTTTGTGATTTTGAATATCCTAATAAATTAAATAATATAATATTATATAAAGATGTGGAAAAAGTTTGATAATAATGGGCTTTTGTACGTTTATGCTATGTAATCTTTACGATTTTTAATGGAACAGTTATGCAAATCATTCCATTGAAATCCATTCCATTTAAAATGCAATATGACTTTCAACTTAATTGAAATTACAGAATGTGAACAGCCGCGTTTGGATATGTCTCACCATTTCTTGTGCCCTTGTGGCTAGCATAGTGGATATAATCATTGTTCTCCACATATTGCGTAGAAATTCCCGGGTTCTAATGGCGTTAGTGATATTAAAGATTTTTACTTGCTTTTTTCGCAACATGGCTGAGTCTGTTGTTCTCAGGAAGGGTTACATGGTTTTTTCTCTCCTGGAAAGTTGGGTTTTTCTTCCATCAAACGAAGAAATAAATCTTTATTCCCATCATGGTAAGTTACCAGGGGTTAACAGGAAATCAAATACAGAATACACGCACTTGACAAAAAAATAAGTTGCCTCATAGCCTTAGTTACTCTGGTGATTAATACACACACATTCTTCTCTTTATATTGTGTATAAATGATTTGAATCTGAGGTTACGTTCCTAACTAAATCTTCTAGAAGAAAAAGACCCATATTACGCACTGCTCTAATAACTGCTGCACTGGTTCTAAAATGTAACTGCTGTCACAATGAAACTACCGCTTGTCTAAAAATATCTCATTCCACATCCCATGATAATAATGTGTTTGGTTGTCATAGTTACTTCGTCAAACACCGTTGACCAAGGAGTTATCTAAATAAATGATGGTATATGTAATTCTGTTATGGCATCAAAACTGGGGACGAAAGTCCGATCGTTCAAATGAATATTACACATATTTATCCCCCCCTCTCTCTCTCCCTCAGCCAAATAGGCAATTTGATTAATGTGATGTTTATTATATTTTGACATTATTTTAAAGACGCTAATCTTAAGTACGAGAAATGTCTAGAAGAGGGGGGAGAGTCATCTACTCTAATACGAATGTCTAGAAGTTCATACTTCATTTATCCAACGAGCATTATCTGTCACGTATTAAAAGAAGAGAAATCACAAGAACCAAGTCAAGATTACAGACCGAACTATTCAGCGTTCAAAGTTACATTCTCCAATAAGAGTTTGAAAGGTTTGAGCGACTATACGAATCGGACTGTTGTCCGCAGAATAAGCATCCCACTCTTCAGACTGTTGTCCCAAATTCAGTCTCAAACGACGCTGAGTTGGTTGCATACAGCATTTGAATGCAACATCATCATCATCATCGTTTAAGATGATGACTTCCTGAACACCACATGAAAACATCGCTTGCTGTCTTAAAATGTGCAGTACAACTTCCAGTTGTTTTATTGTTTTCTTCTATTAATATTTCTATTTTACTTCCCAAAATATTATCAGAAAATTCCATTGCTCTAATAACCATCGAGGGAAATATCCCCTAAGTAAACTGCCTGATAAAACACGAACTGCTACATAATTGAAACATTTCCTACCTAGAAGCTTTTGAATGATTTCCTAAACAGCAGTTATTAATCAAGAATCATTTACACATACTAATTGATCGACCAGCGATCCTAATACACGATTCTGTTACAAGCACCTCAACTGCAAGTTAAACACAGGCCTAATAGTCCAACTCCGTGGGCCAACTGATGCAACACTCCATTACACTCGATCGATTCTCTTGTAATCACCAGAATAGAAATTCTTAGTGAAATATGCGAACAGATTTCGTACGTCATGAACGTTAATAAATTATCTGCTGTAGCCTAAATTTAAACTGTTCATTTTCGTAATAAAATTGATGAGATAGCATGGCAGAAGGAAATGCTGTTATCACGAAAATGAGTAGAGTAATTACTTCAAAAATAATTTCAAAACAAACGCCAGTAATTTAAGAATTATTTAATAAACAAGCCAAATTGAAATAAACTTTGAATGAGTTCAGTTATATCAACTTCTGCTATTGCAAGTAACTATACAATATAATACACCGATTGGCCACTTTATTAGTTACACCTACTCATTTCATGAAATGTAGTATTCCTTCAGTAATAGCATCACATTTGTATTCATACCATGCGATATAAACATTTCCATTTCCATTTTTTACACACACAATTTTATGTACATTCTCATGATATAAACAATTTATAT
The DNA here is from genome assembly GCF_048544385.1 of Mastigoproctus giganteus. Classification (NCBI taxonomy): domain Eukaryota; kingdom Metazoa; phylum Arthropoda; class Arachnida; order Uropygi; family Thelyphonidae; genus Mastigoproctus; species Mastigoproctus giganteus. The sequence goes on from NC_143583.1 coordinate 44,004,239, forward strand.
ACAAGATTACTGTGTGTAGATTACAAACACTGTGTGTGTTTGCATGTGTGTTCTTATATCGGGGTGGCTCCTAGGCCTCAGCCCATCTCCACCTTTGTACTCTGTTATGGTGCAGAAACTCTGCATAATGGGCCTGAAAAGTGTCAGTGTATGTGTGTGCTGTTTTGTTTGTGTCAGGCTATTATGCCACCAGGGTGCAGCCAACGTATGGGCAGCTGCTACCTGGTGCCCATCCCTAGCACCGGGCCTGGGTCAACAGTCCTCCTGTACCGGTGTTATTACCACCGAAAATCTCGCACCCGCCAGAGGGAGTGCAATACTGGCGAGTGCCATGCGATACAAACAGGTGGGATGCTGCTGTATACAATATAATGAGAGAATGGGCAAGACGAAAGATTTCAGTGCTCTGAATATGGCATGGTTGTTGGCGCCATCATGAGAATCTCAGAAACTGCAGCTCCATTTGGGTTTTCAAATACGAATATCTCTCGGATGTGTCAAGATTTATCCAATAGCTAATTAACATCCGGCCAACGGTGATCGTATGGTCGAAAACAGGCAGTTGATACAACGCTTCAAGCTGACAAGATTTTTTCAGAGTAGCAAAAAGACTACAGTCAGTCAAATAACGACCCAATACAACAGTTGTAACGGAAAGGGCATTTCAGAAAGTACAATGGTACCCTGTCACAAATGGGGTAATGCAGCCTACGACTGAGCTGGGGACCATTTCCATCAGCAAATACAGTTACAGTGGGCTGGCTCAAGGACTCCAACACTAAACGTGGACGATTGGAAAACGGTATGTCCGATGGCCCTCGGCTCTGACTGAAGTATTTTTCGACCAGGCATATCCCTTTATGGCTGCAGTGTATCCATCTGCTAATGGATTCTTCTTCTAACTGGGTAATGCGCCCTGTGATAGAGCTAGAATTATATGGAACGACTTGCAGGAACATCTGCCCAGATACTAGAGTTTCTATCCAATTGAGAATCTGTGAAATAAAGTGGAATGAACCCTTCGGAATAGAGTGCAAATAACTAGGTTTGAGCTACAAGATAACAAATGCCAGATGGGAGTACAAGCATAACAAATGCCAGGTGGGAGTACAAACATAACAAATGCCAGGTGGGAGTACAAGCATAAAGTATGACATAAAACGGCTTAAAGATTCCATTTCAAACACATATATACACCGGTAAAAACATTTAGGGGACCACAACATGTGCAATGATATTTGTGTAAACACAATGACGTACTTACTTGATAATGTAGTGGAAATTCAGTGGACATATCAGAAGCAAAGCATTGTAAGATTGTAGAACAGCTTTTGCCACCATTCTGGAGGGCCAAGTGCAAAACGCGTTTAGTATTGTCGCATGATGTTTCACATCTACGTTGCATTTATAAAATTGAGGTGTTGATAACTTGTTGTTGAACTTGTTGCCATCCTTGTGTAGGTGTTGTTTCCAGCTGATTAAGTGTCGCTGGATAGTTTGGACGAGCTGCAATGAGTATTTCCTAAGGCATCTCTGATATACTCTGATGACTTATAGTCAGGGGAAACAAGCAGTCCACTACTAATGATATTCCTGTCTTCCGACATGCGAACCCATGATCTACAGCACCAGCATAGGGAAGGACCAGTGATGGCAGGATCTGATCCCATACTTATGTGCAGTTATGGCCCCATTCCCGATGACATGGAGGTCTGTACGACCACAGAGGCTAATGCCACCTCATATTAGCAATAAACCTCCATCGAAATGATTAAGTTCTATATTACCTTAAATTTTCTTGTTCTCGCCCTGAATTTGTTGCTGCAGAACTTAGTAATTTACATCTGTACATAAGTCTGTGAACGGGTAATACCTCTGCAGCCACGAAAGATATCTACACTGTAGATATTTTAAATACATTTGCAGTGATCTCTTTAATGTCATGATCAGTATATTGCCTTTCTCTATGGCTGAAAAAAAGAAAGAAACGGCTTTATTCACCAAAAAAGAAGGAATTACTAATTAACTTAAATTCTCTCATTTGAACGAAGTCAAAAGTTTTAATGGGGTTTTATGGGCATCAACCCAGATGTGGAACAATATTCTATAGCGAATCAAATCTGAGCTAATTTCTACGCACGAATCCTTACCAGCTCATTTATTTTGAAGTTTATGCAGAATTAATTAAAATGCAAAAAATCAATGGGAACAGCGCAGTTTTTAATAAACTAGTTTTTTTTAATTTGTTGAAATAATTACAGGTAATTTATTCACATAAAAATAATATTGCCATCACAAATAAGCGATGGTTGCAGAAATATGAAGGAAAAACACGACCAGGTAAGAAATTATAATGAATTGCCCGAAGGAATATGTGGTACTTACCGAATGAAAGAGAAACGCCACACAGAGCTGAAGTGGGTATATGGATGCAGATCATTAGATTATGCTTCGTGCAATTTAAGTATATATCAGAGACTGTGATGATCTGCTTAGTTTATGGTGTTAGCAAATAACTAGATTACAATTGGAATACAGGAAAAAGAATGGATAACTAATGGCACTATTTATATCCGGTTTTTATATTAAGACTTTTCTTTAATTCTTTCTAAATTAATGGGGAAATTGATTAATAGGCAACTCCTGAACTACTTTTAAACTTTTCACTTAATTAGTGATCGCCAATATGAATTCTGTCGATGTCAGTGGTAGGGGGGATCCTTTTGCTTGTGTTATCCATCTTTAACTAATGCCATGGAAACATGCGAAGAAATTCGAGAACTTGCCCTTGCATTTTTTTTGTCGCTGGTGGAGATTTTCTACACACAATAATATTTCTTGTTATAGCCTTCATTTCTGTCTCACTTTCGGATCTCAAAATTGCAGCTCCCTTAACATCGATAAAGCTATAATTTTCTTGAATTCGAAATTAGAGCATTTAGTTAGCTGATAATCCTAACTCTCACTCATCTATTCCTACAGACGTTCAATGTCTGATGAATGGATTTTCTGTGGATATCTGTACAGTTTTTCCTGTTCTCTAAACGCATTTTGTGATGTGCAGAAATCGATCAGCATCATTCAGATTACACCCTAAAATGAACAAACTATTCTTCTTCTTCTTCTTAATCTGCAGAGATCTTCCTTTGCATGTATTTCTTGATATAATGTTGAATTTTCAATTTTATAATGGAAATGAGCTTATGGGCACATGCGCATATGTGCTCATTTCCATTTGCAACATTTACTTCATCTACACGATTTCAATTCGATTTGCGAAAGATGAGTGTACAAACTCGATCATACCTTAAGTCCACTAGTGCATTTCCATGACGCTTCACAAAATTTCTCAATCAGATAATAGGCAAATTTCCATTGAAATGAAATGAAATAGCTAATACATATTTGTATTTGTTCTCTAAACTTCGGGTCAAATATTAATGTAAAGACTAATATTTGTCTTTACACTTAATATAAAATATCAAATGAATTCAATCTTCTGATATAATAGCAGCCGGTCCTATCTCTTCACCTAATTAGCCAATTTATTATATACGATGCAGCCTTCTTATTTATCATCTAGTTTGCTATTGAAGGACTTCAAATAACTTGAAGGGCAACTGAATCCTTATTTCATCTCGATTAAATAGGTCGAAAGTCTGGAAGCAAACCACTTAGACAGTACTCAGTCGTTGTAGCCAAGTGCTGAGTGTATCTTGCGAGTGTATTGACCCCTCCCCCTGTAAAGGTAGCTTTGCAGTTTGACAGATGTGTATTGAAAGGCGGTTATCATACTGAATTGTTGTACCTGAAGAGGAACAACGTGTAAATGTTTAAGATATATTATTGGGAATGTTATTTGATTCTAGTATTCGTGCTGTGTCTTTGAGAAAATGATAAATGGGATTCCCATATATACTATTTTACTGAATTTGGGGGTGGCCGTAGCCTCTAGTAACGTATAGCAGCATTTAATAGAACTCTACATGTCGAGACTAAATTTTGTTTCTTGGTCTATTTGAGTCGCTAACATTGCTTGAACTCTTAAATAATTTTATTAGGAATTTCATAAAGGAAACTTCGATTATTTTTTGTTTGACTTCTTTCAACTTTAAAAGTACGCACACGAGTGGGAACCTTTTTCAAAAGAAAACCTTTGTACACACAAAGAAGATAAATAAAAAGAACAAAATAAAACAAAGTTGCTACCTATCAAAAAGACAATTAGTAGACAATTTAGAAGTAACAATTTAATATTGTGAAAACCTTCAATTTTCATTTTCTCCAGGACAGCAAAAATTTGGTTGTAAAAGACTAACAGATCCCGCTAACGTTCTTGTATATTTAGGGTCAGACTCTCCTATAATTCCTAGACAATCAACGGAAGCGTATAAATACAATTAGGTCCCTTTCGATCATATCTCACCAATGCTCTCTCTTTTTGCCTTATCTTCCAACTGTCCAGAGAAGTAAGAGCCATAACACTTCTTCTCGTTAGCCTAGCAGTCGCTCGGCCAAAAATCATGCAGCTTTACGATGTTTTCTTCATACCTTGATCGTGACATCTGTTTAATGTAATTGGAATCGGCATTTATTGGCTTCAGCGATACTTTCGTTAGATCTGATCGGGGATTTAATGTCCATTTCTAGTTATCTTTAATCCGCTGCATCCTTTTTTTTCCATGTTAGATGTATGCAGATGTAGTGTGTGTGTGTGTGCACACGACGGGATCCTTTGCTGATATCGTTTAGAATGAACAATTCCGGAATGCTTTGGGACTGTTGCAAAGCATCCCGTCGTGTCCAATTTTTAAGATGTTGTTTTGTATTAGTATTAACTTAATCATGCTAATGCTAACATAAACATAAAACATACTAATTCGAGGCATACTAATGCTGTACATTATGATGAGTATGCCAATATCATCACAATATCAACATCATACCCGTTGTTAATGTAATGTCCATAGTTGTCATGCAGACTCCTCTCGGACTATTATTATAATTCCACACTCAAAATCTGTTAGTTGATCTACCATCGCAAATGTACCTTAAAAGATTTCCAAAAATGTCTGCTCAGAGCACATACACATGCAGAACTGTAGACAAATTGCATGTCTCCTGTTTATTTCCATACAGAATGGTAGAATTACATTAATCTTTTATATATAATTTTTTCCCTATTCACTTGGGGTATGCAATACCTTAATGCTGCGGGAGATTTGCAAGATTACTGATAGGCCAAGGTTCATTGACTATGGGATTTATATTCTGTCTGTTGAATTTTAGAGGAGGCTTCTATTTCAAACATGTTGGTTAGACTTTTCTGAAAACCCAAGGGATATGTTCTTTGCGAAATTAAAAGGAAACTGAACTTTAATTTGTTACTATGGGAATCATCGACTTCTCGAGAAATAACAAAGATCAGCGAATGCCTATAAAATAAAACCAATTTGTACCGGTTCCCCCATGACAAAAGTCAAAGATCTGGTTAACGATCAGAGTCGAAAAGAGACTGGTCGATTTAAAATGAAGTTTTTATAAGAGGTTATATCAGGTAATTCAAAAATACTAAATATTTAGTTTAGATCAGATTTTGAAGGAAATGAAACATCAAAGAAAACAGAGAGAACTTTTTTGCACAGAAGATGAGTGCTTAAAGGCACTTTGATCAAGAAGAAACCCAAATTTACTTCGTACAATTTTTAAGGATGCTGGAAAGGCAATGAAGTATCGTAGGAAGCCACTCAAAATTGGTAAATATAGGCGAAATATAACTTAATCAAAAGTAACAAAATGTTCTTACCGACGATGTTAATGTGAAATATAACTTACTTTAAATAGAAGATTATAATAAAAAATATATATGGAGCTGACTTGTTTACCAAAGGAACTCCGGAAATGAGGCATTGGCGCTTGTGTTCGTAAAATGAGCGCATTTGTTTTTTTCTGGATGGATGAAAGCGGGGTGAAATTTGATTACTCTACGTTTTTGCATGAGATTGACTATCTGCATTTATTCACTTGATATTTTCTGTTGATGACACGGAAAGTTACTAGAACTTCCTCGTGGCTTTAATGAGATTCGTATCCATACCTTTGCAAGCGGGTGACGTGTGACAAATCCGTTCAGTCATGGAAGGTAGACAAATTTCAACAACAAAGGGAAACGAAAAGTGTGTCACAGTGAATATACAAAATTTGCTCCTGGGAAGCATTTTGTACTGATAAATTTTCATCTGCGATTTAAATGAAGAGAAAGGGAAAATAATTTATAGATATCATTTAGCATTCTAACAGAAGTATAGGTATTAATTTTAGTATTAAAATGAAAAATGATGCAAAGAAGCAAACTTATTCTGCATCTGCCGAAAAAAAAAAACACTCTTTAATCTCATTGTCATAAAAGTGACTATCCAATTTTCCTTGAATTTTTCCAAACTCTCCGCCTCGGTTATCCTTGCAGACAACTTAATCCGACGATCCACAACACGCTGCCCGAAGGGAAACTCTGTAAGATCTAGTCTCCTGTTACTCCCCAAGATTTTATAGTTGTGGCCCTTGGTTCTTGTCTCACTCACCAGGGATTATGCTCCTTTTGCATTCATTTTACTAATTCCCTTCAGGGGTTTTACACATCGATAAGCTCCCTCCCTTACTAAGGCGTCTGGTTACCAAGCTTTGTAGCCCACACTTTCTAAGTCGAATCATAGGAATATCTTTTTCTTTAGATGCAGCTCCAGACAATGTTCCTAGTACAGTCGCATCATTGTCTTATAGAAAGGAATAATAATCTCCTCTCAACTTGCAAAATTTCTATAAATCATAAAAGAAGGCCATGTGTTCTTTGCTTGCCTCCAGCTTGCATTGCATATTAAACTTATTGTGGTACTCCCAATTCTTTCCATAATTAAGATTGAAATATGGTGTGGTTTTCGTATCAAAACATATGGCTTGTTATTGTGCAAAGAGATTATTATTAATAAAGTTTACTTGTTGACCAAGTGAATACTTGTCCTTGTGTATTCTTTTTCTTTTTTCATCGAGAATATGAATGGTAACTATCAGATTTTAAGATGACTATGATTTACAATAATTTTATGAAAATGTTAGATCACCAATCGTGCTTTGTTTTGGAACTTACTGAGGTCCATAAAGGAAATTGACAGCATCAGCTATTATTGAATTACTTATGTTACGAACCTAGTTTACTCGAACACAGTATTCTGATTCGAAAGCTCCATGAGTTATTCTTATACAAATAACTATATAGTTCACATAGAAAATTTCCATGAAATTCTTAAAGTAAGGAAAAAGAGACGTCATTGCCCCGAGACTACGAGTGCTCGTATGTTATTTGGATTGGAAACAACGAAGATCACACTTTTTCAAGTAGGCTAAGGCCCCAAAGAGTTCTTGAAATGTCTTTCTTTACGATTCCATAGCAAAGAAAGGCTTGAATTCGACTTAAGCTCAGACAGAAGTTGAGAAATATTCCCTCAGTTAAGAAATAGTAACTTATATCACGAGAGCTGCTTGGTCAAACATGAACTTTACATCCGATGTAATGTTCCCTTTTGGACTTAATGTAATTTATAGAACGATAAAAATGTAAATTTAATTAATTTGTTTATTAATGCGCACACGGAGGCTTAAATTAGTATGGGCAAGCGAAGAATAAAGCAAAGTACAATTAAAATGAAAGAAAAAAGCAGAGAAGCGGAGAAATATAAATGTTAGTGTATTTGTATTGAAAATAGGATAATCATACCAGCATTGTGTCAATTAAGTTGTTTGTTTTAGACAAGGTTGTTTTCATTTTTTTCTTGTTATAAGGAGAAATTGTTGTTTTTATACGTATTTAAGTTTCCGGGATCAGCTCATCACCATTTTCTTCTTAACTAGTTTGCATCCGTAAGACTTTTATTACGCCAACCGCTCACCTGGTATGATAACTCAGTACTTCAAAAAGCAATAAACACTTTCTTATTCCGTGTACGTACACGATTATTCGGTTGCTTTATATTTCGTACTAGATTACATAATCCAGGTTCTGTTACATTTATTTCATTGCTTCTGATATTTTAATCATCACCAAAACCTGCATTACCCGCTGCTGAATCATCTTCACTGTACTCCAACACGTAATGAGTTCGGCTCTGTTAGTTCTTTCCCATTTCTCCATAATCCTTGCTTCACTTACTGCAATCATATAACAAGCCATTCTCGCAGCATCGTGCTCTCTCTCTCTATCCAGCTCCGCAGCCACACCTTGAGTCATTGTGCCGTGAACCGCCTACCGTATTTAACAGATTGGCCAGCCTCTACTTTCTCGGCTGTGAAAGAAAGATACTTGCAGCGTCATCAGATGTCTACCAGTGAAAATAAGATAAGCCACCATTTTGATGAAAATGTTACTGTTAGTTTTACCTTCATGTTTTTGTTGTTGTTTATTAATATAATATCATGTTTTTTTTGTTTATTTGCGACAAATGGATGCTCTGATAAAAATTGGTACACGTTATGAAATGCTCTAGTTATTAATTCATTATGTTAAATAAATATATATTCTGCTAGATCAAGCACTTCTTCTTAAACATTAAATTTCTTGACTTTCTTAAATGGAAAACTGGCATTTAGTGTTCGTTCTCATTCAGACTCTTCTGTCTCATACTTACATTCGGTTGTAATCTGATTATACACTAAGGATCGCAATATTTATATTAGGTGACCAGTAGAAGCTCGTAATGGACGACACCAGAGGTATTCCACCATACATGCAGCACAGCAGAATCTTCTGTTGGTGAATTGAGGGTTTCACTATGTATGCCACAACTTCACAAGATCATAACCAATGGTGTGATCGTTTCGTGTTTCTTTACAGAAGCCATTTTTCGTCGCATGTTCAAAACCGATCCAAATTATTGCGATGCGAAGGCAGCACCAAGAAGTAAAGGTAGTCTCTGGAGTTTGTTGTTGGCCATGAGATTTTGTGGAACGTTATTACTCAATTTGTTTGCCTTTTCCAGTCGATGCAATCTGAACTGGATGGTTTCATCGTTCACATCGCATCGTCCTTCAATTCGCCATCATCAATGGCGATAGATTTCCTTCATTTTTGGAGTGTGAGTTGACTCAATGTATCTTTTCAGGACACTGTACATTTCTTATGAACTGCTTCTTTAGCGATTCTGCTCAGTTTATACTCATAAAGTAAATATTCTCGCATAACTAATTGGAGTAGCCATTTTTTCATCACTTTTCACTATCTTAACGAGCGCATTTCACGCTTGCCAGGCATCAAAGGACTCAGGATCACTTGTATTTTAGACGTGAATACTGATAATCGCTATCTGCAATGACTTTCGCATAATTTTTCTCAAAATATTAAACTTTTAAAAAATTTGCACGAACTTTTTTTCAGTCGTATGATAATAATACTTCCAAAAAGATTTATAAAATTCCACGGAAATAATAGAAGGCTAAACTTCACAAATCAGGAAGGCACTCTTAGAAAACATCATTAAGGTAACTGGGAGGGGAGACAACATTTATTTTCTCACTTGAACAGTGTCTGAAAGAGAAGAAAGAAATATTCGTTGTCTTTATTGTATTCAACAGATCTTTTTGTAGCTGTCAACCAACGTTTACTCAACTAGGATATCAACAAAGAAGACCCATTTCCTGCCAGTCTTAACAAATTTGTGCATTACGCTCTATCTAATTTTAAACAACTAAATGTGTCGTTCAAATGTATCAAATGAATGTATCAGTGCCGAATAAATGTATCAAATGAATTCAAATCCATATTGAGATTATAAATTAGATAGTTACAGAAAAGGCAAACCATTTATCTATATTTAAGGCTCTTTAACAGCAAGCACCGTCTATAATAGCCAAAAAAAAAAAAAATACTCATGAGTCAAATTCATCTTTGTCATGTAATAGTAATAGTCTAATTTTAACTGCCGTCTCTTCTTTTAGCAGGGTGTGAGGTTCGATCCCGACTTGCCGCAGACCATTAGACTTGAATTCGCCAAGAGTAATACGAAAGTTAGCAAACCAAAGCAACAGTCCCCGCCAGCAGCTGCAACTCACCCAACACTTTTGCACCCTCTAACCGGACGTAAGTAATCGATTTTGTGATTAAGCAAACTTACTTTAATATGAGTTTCATGAGAGTTACTGTCTTATTTAACATCAATTTTATATTATTGCGTTGGACTATAGCATACACTGCACTGCCATTAATAACCAGACACCCCTCCATGGATGGAGAAAACAGGCCTTATGCTTGCAACACGTCACAGAACCTGCTATAAATATGCACACTGGGCTTCGAAGAAATTGCAAAAGTGGACAATTACCTCAACAGTTCAACAGAATTGATCACCTCAACAAATGCTAGACGCCGATTAACATGGTGTAAGGAGGGCGAATCCTGGACTATAGAGCAGTGGAAAACAATCCTATGGACAGACGAGTCGAGGTTCGCACTCTAACAATATGATGGTCCTTCCTGGGTGTGGTCAATTCCAGGGGAACAGTTCCTTCCTGATTGTATCCTCCCAACAATGAAGTTTGATGGAGGCAGTGTTATGGTATAGGGCTTCTTTCGTGGTTCGGCTTGGGCCCCTTAGTCGTTATCTACAAAACCATGAATACTGTACAATACCAGGACAACCTGGACAATTATGCACTTCCAGCATTATGGCAATACATCGAGGAAGGCCCATACCTGTATCAACAAGACAACGCGCCATGCCATACTGCTCGCGTAACACAGTCGTTTGAGGACATGGGTGTGGAAAAGTTGGATTGGCCAGCCGCCCAGAGTGCTGATCGAGCATCTTTGAGATGTATTGGATCGTCGGGCACGTGCACGTCAAGATCGCACAAAGAACAATGTCGAACTGGTGGTCGAGTGGAGGAACGTATCACCTGACGTTTATAAAAAGCTGGTTGAGAGTATGCAGCGAAGATTGAAGGCCGTCATAAAAGCAAAAGGTTTCAGCACAAAATATTCAATGACCCAATAAAAGCTCTTTTTAGTTTAAAGGCTGGTGTCCGGGTGTTAATGGTAGGGCAGTGTATATTCTTTCCTTTCCTATTCCTGGTAAAAGCTATTGTAGAATTGGCAAAGTTTTGTACAGGAGGGACTTGAATTTTCATAAATTTATGCATTATTTATTTTATAAGTTTATTGACTTCTATATTTGGAGTCTTGCTTTTAATCGTTTTGCTCACACAAATATATTTTGAATATACAAATAATTAATAATTATTATATACAAATGATATATATGGAGCAATATGATAATTTGTAAGTTTAATCTTGCTTTTTAAACACACAAACCTGTCCGATGTTTTAGAATTTAATATCTCATTAACTGACAAGTATAAAGTTATAGAATTCTTATAGTACCGTGAAAATAGATTAAATATAAAAATAGCGAAATGCTTAAAGTGCGGTATTCACCTTGAATATAATCTGCAATAGTTTTATGAAAAGACTGATGGCTAAATATAAGGTGGAATGATTAAGTTAATGCCTTAAGGTGGGATGAGATTTAATTTAACGGAATTTTAAAATAAGCGCAAGGAAGCAGAAGTGCACTACCCCGTCCCTGGTTGTCATAAAGTAGAAAGATATAACGTCTTATATAAAGATATAAAGACGTTATATCGTTAAGATATAACGTCTTCATTTGGCGGTGTTAAGTGAGAAGTAATATAAATATTACTTCTGAGTATAAATACAGCACGCGTTACTTCTCACTTAACACCGCCAACTGAAGATTTATCTTAACGAAAGTCTGTCGTCACGACTACTGGCATTATCAATTCCTTTATGTTCCAGATTAACTACTTTCTACTTTATGACAACCAGGGACGGAGTAGTGCACTTCTGCTTCTTTGCGCTTATTTTAAAATTCCGTTAAATTAAATCTCATCCACCTTAATGCATTAACTTAACCATTCCACCTTGTATTTAGCCATCAGTCTTTTCATAAACTATTGCAGATTATATTCAAGGTGAGTACCGCAATTTAAGCATTTCGCTATTTTGATATTATCTCATTAACTGCAAACATTAGCCATTGAACCTTTCCCAAAAGGTACTGCTATTTGTTGTAATCTTTATAAATTCTACAAATCCTGCGTAGTAGTTTATACAAGGATTAAATAAAATATTTATCCATAATCAAAGAGAAAAAAATTGAAAAAGAACAACAACTTTTATCAGAAAATATCTTTTTTGTGTATTCCTACGTATTTTTTCCTGAATTGTTTTCATAAAACTGGCAAAACTATTAAATAAATTAATTGCGAACGTTTTTTCTGTGTATTCTAATTATAACCACCATCATACATGCATAAATATTCAATTATATTTAACATTCTGTTCTCTGAGACAAAGCCACGCCCTGGAAGCCAAAGTGAAAGCAATTTTCCGATATTATTATGAAAATTTTCTGTTCAACAAGTTTAAATGTATGCAACTAAAGCTGAAATATTTTATGTGCTTTGTGAATCATTCAACTTCTAGTACCAACCAAGGCGGAGAAATAAAATATTTAAAGTGTAGAAAAACAGTGGAAGGATCTTCTGTAAAGTACGTGGAAGTTTGGGTTTATATTAATGAACTAAGTTATGAAAAAAGTATGAGTTTTTGTGATGTTTTATTTATTGAGAGGCAGAAAGGATTCGTGTCATATGAGGGTAGAGGTATACACTGCAGTTATGTTTGGGGCGAGTCACTGGTATTTCAACATTTCGCAGATGTCCTACTTTTGCTTCTATTTCCGCTAGGAAATATCAAACAATTATGATGGAAGAGATTTCATCAATAGCTGATTCTGCAAACGTGGCTTAAATATGGTGATAAAAGGGGACATTTTAAAAGAGATTTCCCATGCGTTTGAGCACTTTATACAAACACAAATTTATTGCTTGATGGTTCGAGTATGTTTGGTTTTAACATAAATATAGAGATTTCTAATTATCTAATGATACAACTCACTCTATTTAGAAGTCTTTATAGTCCACTAAATGGAAAAATGTGGGTATATAGAGCACGTGACCTGCTGAGGTTTTCGTCTTTTTTGTACAATTATAATACAATATACTGGACAATATAATAATACAATTATGTATTTTACTAATGCCTAATAATTTAATGAAAGAAACTGTCATTTTTAGCCTCAACGACCTTATACCACAATGATAATGATTTTGAAGATTTTAGAAGATTCTTAGAGACTGAAGCCTTCGCGAAAAGCAAATACTAATACTCTCATACTAATACTCTCTATGGTTCTTCCTTGGAGAAAGCAAAGCTCCACATTACAGAGTAATATTTTCATTTCAGAATCATATTTGAAGCTCTGACTCCCTATTGTATCCATGCAATGAAAGGCTCTATAAGACTTCACATCTCATCATGTTTACATTTCAAACAAAAACAGCAAAAGTTATAAAAACAGTTCTTTATTTAAACATATGTTAAGGGATCTCATTTTTTCTCAACGCAGTTTCCTCCTCCTTTTCTTCTTACAAACACATTTATTCAATCGCGAAACTAATGTCTGATGTCAGAGAAGATTTTTTTTTTGGTTGTTTGCTCATTCCCTCCTTTATGAACCTCATCATCGGAATGAAAGTGCTTCCCCAACACCTCTTTGAATGATCTAATGATATGACAATCACTGAAACAAGTCAAGGGGAAAAAAGGATAGTGTGTCTCATTCCCTATACATTTAAGATGTCCTTAGAAATACTCACAGAAAATCCAACTATACCCAAAGTTTTATTGATGAAATCCAATATAATCTTTGATGTGTGAGGGCTGCATAATCATATTGGAAAAATGATCTGTTCAAATTTTTGCAGTCTTAAAGAACAGAAATGCCACCATCGTGAAGAAGCTTAAAATGATGAGGATTACAGTGGAGAACTGTTCAGCTCATAGAAGACACGCCAATAATCCATATTGAAATGTGTTAATATAACAATAAACTATAATTTTGTTTCGTTTACTCTGATATTCGGCGCCTCTTGCTTAACATGGTAAGAAATAGAAGATTTAAAACTGCTGCATCCTTCTGTGACTGTGGTACACTATACCGAAATACCACGCTGACGATATAAGATACTATAGCATCTATTCTTAATATGCAAATTAGTATATCAAATTATACCAACTTTAAATGTAAACGGACATAATCAAAACAAACATTAATCTTTGCAAAAGGATTGAAATATGAATTAAATATGGTAAACATTTATAGAAATATGAAAAATATGGTTTGTTAAATGATTGGAGTATGAATTTTCTTTAAATTAGAATATATAAGGAAAGCTGTACGATATATGAAGTACAGCTTTACACTTCCCCGTTAATAAAATATATCATATTTTTCTTTAATTTTTTACAAATTGCACAAATCAATCTATTTGACTGCTGTCGCGAAATATTGATTTATTAGAGCTGTAAAAAAATTGTTTTGGACTCCTGCGGAATAATAGTTTCGATCAAACTCGATTGCAGTGCTCCATATGGATCAAAATAAATAAAAAATATAGCCTTTTATGTTAAACGTAAATAATTTACGTTTAACATAAACGACTGTTTCTGTCGGCCTCGGACAATATTATTATTATTTTATTTTACTATTTAATATATGTAAAATGGAGTAAAATATTTGAATTATTATATTTAATTGATTATAGTTTTTTTAAAAATATATACGGAGAAAAAATAAAAAGAAATCCTCACCAGATGGCAGATCTTATAAAATAGTCTGTAGCGCCATCTTTCGATGAATAATTGAAGCATATTAATTAATTTTTAAAATTAGAATGACAAAGCGCGTAAAAAATAAACATAGATCGCCTTTATGATTTTGGCAGCATTTTTTGACAACGCGTTAAATTATAATCATTAAATGAAGTTTGTTCCTATTTTCCCTGATGTCCAACTTTTATTTTAAAGCAATTATTTTATAGAACGTACAACACTTTTTTATGTATATATGAGCTGCACACACGGAATATAACACTGAGTTTCCTATTATTTCGGCAGTTTGCCCCGGGACCTATATGGATTCCTTTGCCTCAAGTAAGTAACTTACACTTATTATTTTGTGTTGTCAAAAAGTCTTTCACACCCATTTATTTCCAAACTGCACTCCCTCGAATCGTAGCAACCCAAAAGTCAGCAAGTAGAACTACACTTGTCGGCAAAGGACTTTAAGATGGACTATTATGCCATTGGGAAAATGTTGGGGCGTCAGGTGTCATCTATCTAATCTCATTTCGTTGTGAGTTGTTATACTTCGGTCCCTATGTTTTCTGAAAGTAACTTAACCAAACTTTGCCATATATACCTAACAAAAAGAATAGGCAATCAACTAAACACATCTTTGCCATGCGTAAGAAAAAGGCTACTCGATGACATAATAAATAACAGCCATAACTTCAAGTCAAACCTATGAATGTGACAAAGAATTCCAGCTCATCAACAAATCAGATTATGACGTCACAACAGACAAGCCTCAATCAGAGCATAAACCTCTGTATCAGTCATCGCGCAGACGTTTAGGCCACGAATCCCTTTTGATTCCTAGTTTTATTAAAAGCTAGGAATCTGAAACTTTAATCATCGTTAATTAAATATAATAATATCGGTCCGAAACTACCGTAAAGTGACCTTTAGTTCTTGAACGATTAGTCCTTTATTAAAAGCTTATCGAGTCCAGCCCATGCCGTGCAAATGATAATAAAGAAGATCTTCGATAGGTGCCTTAACGAAGTCACCATAACAAATATGCACATACAAGCGAATAATATTGGAATTATTTATATTTTGTGTATTGCATATATATAATTTTTTCATTTATGGGACTTTTCAAATACCCATACGTGTATTGACTACATCTTTAAAGACTAAATGAGTTATGGACTTCGCTTATGCAAATAAAGTTTATTTTTTTTTAAATACGGGTCATCCTTTAATAGAAGCCTGTTTTTTTTTTTTTCCAGCAGTTTCATCCCCATTTCTGAAAAACGAAAACTACCGCTGTTAATATTATTTTAATCATAATCCAATTTAAATCACTTTATCCCCCTACTTTTTTCCTATCAGTAGTGAGCACTGTGAATATATTAACTAATTAATAGTTTCTTAAATAATTTATTGATTATTTTATTAAAACTTTTATTATATTTTATGAGTATTTATATTCGTTTTCATATTCTTATGATTTTATTTGGCATTATTTATTTTCATTTTTAAATACTTTGTTTATAAATGATATGTATTGACATTTAACCCTCGCAGATAGCACAGTTGCTAGAAAAGATCCGAGTTCGAATCCCATTGATGCGTGGAGAAATTTCATGGGCCTTATTGGCAATGTGGCTGAATTAGTTGGTCTCAGGCGACAGTAGCATGGATTTTTCTCCCGAAAACTCGGGTTATTCGTCCAGGAAAATTGATGAAGAACGATTTGCCTGTTTGGGTTTGTTTCCCTTATGGGTTTCTGGGAGAAAAACTATCCATCCCTCTCCTGAGATTGACTAACTTAGCCACATTGTGAAGAAGCCCGTAAAAGCTTCTGGCGTCATTCATGGAATTCAAACCCTACCATTTTCCATCCGGCGTGGGGAAGACGGTGTTTATATCAACTGTGTCACCCGCGAGGGTATATTATGTATTACTTTTATGCTAATTTTATTTGTATGTTGAATGTAGGTATACACGTACATGTGCATTTTGCTTCATCTACGCTAGTGCTCAAAACCTAAGAAAACGGGAATTCATTTTCAAATAAAAATAAATAAATAAACAACAAAATATTCTTTGTTTTAAAAACAAAAATAATACTTTAATGAAAATGTCACAAGACCACAGTTCGGATGATTCTTTCAGGTGGAAAATGACAGGGAATCCGTAGATTGGGGGTCTACGGATCAGGGTGGGACTCCAGAACTGATTAACAAAACACCTCACTTAACAGTAATGCCCGCGATAATCGCATACCTTATTAGGGTATGATTCTCTGAATAACCTTGTAATTTTTAGAAATTTTTCACTCTTTGTGCATTATTAAGACACACTAAAAACATCTTAGTAAAGTTTTTTTTCGCGTTCTAAAAGAAGGTTTTTGGTTCAATCACATTCGTACATTTGATATTTAAGTTTTAAACAACAGCGTATTTAATTCGCCGTAAGATTTGAGCCATCTTTCTGCAAGAATAACCATAATTCGTTTTTTTAAACAAATAAGTGAAGACAATTTCTGTTTTTGGACTAATACATTCTGTGACATTGAAATTTCAGCATCCTGAAGGAACTGGAATACAAAGAGGTTACTAAGAATAATTACAGCCAAGGAGCCCTCATGGGTAGCACAGTTTATTATAAAATCGCCGTCCTCCCCACACCGGGTGGAAAAGACAAGAATGCCTTTGATGAAGTTAGGAATTTTTATAGTCCTTTTTCACAGCGGCCGAGTTTGGTCTGTCTAAAGCGAGGGTAGCATGTTTTTTTTCTCCCGAAAACTTGGCTTTTTCGTCCAGCAAACAGAAAACGACCACAGAACACATAAATTACAGACAATATATACGGAGCAATATATCCTTAGTTGCTGATGCTCCTAAAAACCCTACTACTACTACCCTACTGGTTCTGTATTCTAATAATTTGCATATCTCAGCGCAAATCATCATCCTGCTGATTTGCAAGTACTTCCGATCATTCCTTCTGAATGCTGCAATATCAAAGTTACAGAATGTAAGCATTTTTGTTAAAGGTTTTTAAAAATCCCAAAGTTCAAGTATCTGAATAAATTTGTTCATTTTACTAAAAAAACATTAAACACGTTAATTATAATGGATACGCATACTTTATGAAAAGATGAAAGGCAAAAAATCTGGCTCTACGTACTTAACAAGATAATTATTTATTATCTCGTACCAGCTAGGAAATTAATACAACAATTACTGTATAACTACTGTTTGCTTACACAAACAAGAAAAGGATCATGGAACTATAGTTAATACGGATTATTTTCGCTGCATTATGCAATTATTTATTACATTCAATGCCCAACCAGCGATTTCAAGTAGGTATCTGTACTTAATGATGCAAACTACATTCCATTTACTATTCAGTTCGTTCATCTATTATCAATAATCATAAAATCGGTTATATAAGTACATTATTTATCACAATAAAATATATCTTGTTTTGGTTCTCATCTTAAGGGCTTCTTGAGACTAAATAGTTAACGCTAGATTCAATAAATCCTTTGCTACTTCTCTGGACAAGGTTCGCAGCGGACAAGTAAGTGTCACACGACAATTCATGACCATCCACTAAGAAATGATGATGGAGCTCATACTGAGAGAGAGAGAGAGATTCTCATTTGTTTTCTGCTGCCAAGAATTTCCCATCGGTACATGTCGCCTGGGTTTACACATCAAGTAAACAGAAAGCTACACACCAGGTTGAAGAGTTCTGACTATGATAATTAGCAGGCTCTGATGAAGAATAAACAGCTTCCTTATTTCTGGTACCAAACAAGAGGCATTAATCATCTGCATAGCATTGATTTAAGCCATCTGTAAACATTCCCTCATGGTGGAACGCTATCGTGAATTATTTACGTGCGATCGCCATGTACTCATTTTTCATGGTCTACGTTTTGGATATGGCTAATTTTTCTTTAGTTGATGGATGAGACACCAGACGACAAACAGCGAAAGACTTACCAAGAGAGCATTACTAATGCCCTCTTCGTTAGATTACCTTTTGTATGTGATAATTAAATCTGAAATTTCCGAGTTTCCTATTATACCCTATTCCCACGGCTTCTTGGAAGAGGAAATAATTCCTACATACCGGGACACATGTTGTATCATACCAGGTTATCTCTAAGGTTATTCACCAAAGGTTCTGGTTAATATAATAAGATTAGTAAACAACTGCATCTCGTGATTTTAGTAACAAATTAATTTCGATTTTAGTTTTTCACAGACAATTTTTTTATTATTAATGGTTTTCGTAAAACTTTTCTCCATTAACTATAGAGGTAAATTGAAATTCAACTATTTAAACTAAACCATTGATATACTGGAATAGATCGGCCAAAACTATACATATTTACATATCTTTCTCTTTTATAGAAAATTTATCAGTGGCACATATTGAAATGGTATGCTCAAATCATTTTAACTTGGCTGAGATACTTTGCCTAAAATCGTACCTTGGGAATTAAATTCTAAAAATCAAGTATGATTTTTCGAAACTGGCTATCTTTGACAAGTAAAGACCTTTCCTGAATTTTTGGCTGAATCACTAAAAGAGATTTAAATCCCCTACACTTAAAGAGCTATAATATTCCCCTCTTGCGAGTTATAACTTGTATTTCCCTTTCTCTTGAAATAAAAATTTAAAAATGTTTTGCGATTTATGATTGTTTTGGAAACATTCCAAGCTTTTGAATGATCCATGGATTTTCATCACAGTTCTGCAATTTTTACTCTTAGAAGCAAAATGCAGCCATTTGCTTTTCTTCAGCCATAAAATCGTTGAAAATTATTACTCTATGTACACCAGAAAATTCTGTTTCATTGCCTTCTGGTTTCAAAAATTCAACTGATTTCAAAATTTCGCAATAAGAAACAGCCCAAGTATATCTACTTAAGTCCTTTTGCACTTGTCGCCTAAAACATCAAACTCTCCATTGACCAATATGCGTCTAGTAGACTGCAACATCGGTACAGGGTCTGACTTCGATCGGTTCCTTTTTTTATTATGCTTTGAGAAACTTGTTCAGAAGTTCGGACTCCACCACAACTCCCCCTAATGCTTTTGTAATTTTTCATTCGTTGCATGCTGCTAAACACAGAAACAATCAGAACTCTTGATCAATAAGAAAGGGGCATTTGTTCTGGCGATGTGGGTGGGGGGTGAGGGGGGTTAGAAGATAATGAAAAGAAAATAACCTTCCATCTTACGAGATTTTAGAGGATGAGCTAATGGACTCAATTTAGTATCGCTCGCAAATTAACAGACAGTATTAAACCATCCTTGGTAGACCTTAATTGAGATACAGCTGGAGTGCAAAGATAAGTCTAATTCGATTAAGTAGAACATTAAAATAATGCTGGGAGGGGTACTTGAAGTGTCTTTTGTCTCCGTCACATTTTCTCCATCTCTGTCAGCTCTACGAAGAAAATTGATTGGTCGGATAACCTGTTACCCATTTTTCCCCATTTTTGTAAGCCGTGTTCGCCTCTTCCAAGCTTTACAGTCTCCAGAATCGATTTTTCAAAGAGACGCTTCACGAAATACATTTAAAATGCTGAAGCGTTTATCTGATTTACGTAATCAATGGATTTCGAGGAGATGCGATTATAACAGAGACTGATCTCTTTCATAACGACAATAGTGGCAGATTTTTCTGTGATGGATTAAGCGGCCCGTTCCTCCCCGTGGCCGCCCCCCACTTCGATGTTAGTTCGTCCTATGAACCCTTCGCATTGGCAAAATAAAACGTACTTGACGCTCTTTTTTACTAGTACACAACAAATTGTCCACTTTTCCCCGTGCATAAGAAAATGAAATCACAGATAAGGACTGAATGAATCTGTTGAATAGAAAATAAAGTATAAAGCGCCTCAATTACTGAGAACACTTAACAAGCTTTAAGAGATTACCAGTATGTGAGTGAGTAATTACTTATGTTATACTTCTTGAGTTGTTTTCTATTGAAACTCCGTTTTGTGCACAGAAATTGGAGCTGCATTACTACCAGCGGCCCATGATGGCTGGCCTCATCTATCACTGTCTTATGCCGAGGTGCCTGTTTCGTCTGCCCTCCACTCCGCGGCGCTAGTGCATCCTGCCTTACATGCTCAGCTCCCGGTAAGTATTGTTGATTAAAGTCAAATTTCTGCATTTAATTTTTCCTTATTACAATTAAAACAGGGATCGACAACCTTTTGCTTGTGACGAGTCGGTTGGGCCGCAGGGCCAAACGATAACTGAGCTATTCCTTGCTGTCCGCCATATCTAGGTCGTTGTGGGCCGGAAGGAATATTCCCGGGGGCCATAGGACGCCGATTCCCTGAGTTATAGCTTTGTTAGAAAACGCTTTCTTCCTAACTACTTATCAGTAAATTCTTAAAAGTTTAAGAAAACATGTTAGTCATATAGATAGCTTAAAAGACATAAGTATATATACAGTCGTGGAAGAAATAAATTTTTACTTCAAATGGGGAGCAGAAAGTAAGAAGCAGAAATCCAGCATAATAACCAGTGATAAACGAAAAGAAGAGATAAAAAAAAATTATCAGTCGACCAAAATATCTGGCTTGTAAACTCTCAATTTTTTTAAGAGTTTACAAGCGTGCATATTCCCCATTTCAAGTGAAGAGATTTACTTTCGTAAATGTACCAAAAATCTATCAATATAGACTTGTTTTTGTAGAATTTTATAGTGAAATAAAGGAACTAGTGAGCAGACTAATTTTCTTAAAGGAAATCTTTGACACTTCCCTGCAGCCTCCGCTGACTGTTCCTCATCCCCTGTCCCATGCCGCCCTTGCCGGTGGTGCAGCCATCCATGCCACTATACCACCACCTCATCTAGTAGCCAGTCCCGCTCTAGCCAGTCCGGTTGGTTCCACATCTTCTACCTCTAGCACGCCTCCTTGCTCTACACTCTTTGTGGCGAATCTCGGTCAATTTGTGTCAGAACAAGAGCTCAAAGATATTTTTGGAAGGTAAGTACTCTTCTTGTGATCGAAAAAGTAGAAAACTGATAATCAATAATTTGATAAAAGTTTTGAATCCCATTATTTCCCTTATATCACTTTTAATACCATGTTATTAAAAAGGATTCATCTCTTTATTGTCGCCGGATGGCATTTCCTCCTGATGTCGTGTAAGAATTATTTCCCGAATTTTAGTAGGCTCAAGAAGCCAGTTGCTTTGTTCGAGCAAATCGAACTCTATAAAACTGGGACTATTCAAAAATGACCTGAGGTCAGGACAGTGATTTCATTACTTTTGTCCAGTTCAGTGAGTTCTTCATCGATTTTAAGAGTTGGCGAACTTTGTTTACAACAATCCGAAGTATTAAGCAACAGAAAGTTGGAGTTTTCCGGCTAGAAAATATCACCGAGTTCACAGTGATCGTATATACTATATGTGCTTGGCATAATCTGTTTAAAAGCTCTGTTTAATGTCGAATTTCTAAAGTAGCACTGTAGTTCTAGGAAGGAACGGTGGAGGTAAGATCCACTTCCCGAAGCAAAGCGTTATTCACAATGGCCCACATTTTAATATTGAAAAATGTGTCTTCCATCGCTTAAGGTTTATAAATCATTCGGTGGACCAGATCTGGTTTCACAGCATTCAGTAGCTAGAAACAGAATCCTACTTGAGGTCAATTTTTTCACCTTTTGATCCCAGATTCTAAGTCTATTCTAGTCAATTTCGCTTCTAAATACTTACTTGGCGCGATATAACAATTTATTCACCTTATGAAAACATAAGGTGAATAAATATTTGAGAAAAATTTGAGAAGAATCCAGCAGCGAAGGTCTACAATATAAATGCTGTGATGATCGGGAAAAGTCATTTATTTATTGCTTTGGTAATCCGATTATATTAAAAACTATTTGTTTGACTTTGAGAAGAAAAGTTATTCATTATTACCTTCAATATTACACTCTGTTAATTGTGTATATTACAGTGTAATTCCCAAAAGAAATATTATTTAAAAAAATGATCATGGAACTTCTTAAGAGCACTTCGGAGAATTATGATGTATCTCAGTGAGCATTCAAATATGGCGGCTATAATCGCGGAAAATTAGCCACTTTGGAGTAATTAAAAGGCGAGTTCAGCCTTACTGGAGATATTTTCTATTTACTTGAACAACTCATTCAGAAATCGCTAATTATATAAATCATCAAGGTTCAACAATCATCCCTCTTTCAGAGTTTCAAAGAGGGACGACTGTTGGTTGCTGGGGGAGTCTGTATAACATGCATTGTGGCAAAGAAAAAGCGGATGAATTGAGCGTGAGAAAGATTGAACGTTGCCACGAAGTATTCAAGTTGCTATCCATTCCTAGAGAGACTCAGTACGTTATTAGAGAAGTAGCCATACTGAGTGGTCACTGAGGATATGTGTATACGTATAAAGAACTGATTAAAATATTTTTTTCTTAGCTTTCCTGGATTTTGTCGCCTACGAATGCATAACAAAGGTGGCGCACCAGTAGCTTTCGTGGAGTATCAGGCAAGTTACGTTTCACTTTCATAATTTTCATCTTGAAGCAATGAAGTATTGAATTTAATGATTCACAATGTTCTTGAATATTTTTGTGCATGATCTTATGTTTGAGTTTTTCTTCTACAAAGATATCTCACATGATCTATCCTTCGAAAAGCCTTGACCTGTTTACGATATTAATCAGAATGAATATTCTTCTTTTAATTCCGTTTTTATTTTTATTAAAATAAAATAAAAAAAGCATAATCAGATGCAAGTAAAATAGATCAATGATTCCCGGAGTTCTGGCACTGGTTGGTTATTATACTGCAACTAGTATAAACATGTTTTATAGGCATTTATTTGAGAAAATATTTTAAGATTATGTACACAACTACACAAGGAGATCTTTGGTCTTCACTTTGAGAATATTTAATTGATTGATTATTTACAAATTACAAATGACTCTTCGGGCATTATTAACTTACTTGGTTGTGAATAGGGGATGCTAGTTGCCTCGCCAATATATTGGGAATACTATGAATTGTCTTTTGATAATATGTTTCCCTGCTCTTGTCCTCTGCATCAAATTTGCACGTCCAGAAGTTACTTACCACGGGTCTTCAGGTAGTTAAATAAAGATACCCTTTCAGTCTCCGGCAGAAAATGAGTGAAAAGCAACCAGTTTCTAGCATCTACCACATTCCCCATTCGTTCCTTCAAACAGTTCATGGCAACAGGAATAACGTCCAATGCTTCAGCTGCAATATAGGATAGAGGATTATGTGATTTGTATGAAAAAAATAAATAATAATTTACGCATTTCTGTTGTTGATATGAATGAAAAAAAGAATATACTTAGAACTAATAATAATTCTCCTATTTCGAACTTTTCGATTTTAATGAAATTTTGAAAGGCTTGATAAATCTTTCTAAAAGCCAAAATATAAAATTTAACGAAACCGTCTGATATGAACCGAGTTATAACATGCAGACGTACTTACGGACGGACAGACATGGTTAAGACAATAGGCGCATTATGCATATATGCTAACACGCCTAAAAGACAAGATTAGAAGTTTATCTTTCGAATTTATCAATAAAAATAAAATAAAATGGTAAAACTTTAAGGTCCAATGTTTTTAATAAATTGTTAGTTGTAGCATTCCAAGAATACGTAACTCCGAAAGAGCAAATTAGAATTTTGGAAGGACCATCGCCCCTGTTTAACGCGTTTAGAGTGAATAAAATTTCTACATTTCTTTCTATTAATTTTCGGCTTATTTACTATAACTGATAACATAAACTTGTTAAACTACTACTACTACTGCACTTTTTAATTCCTAATTAATTAAACCACTAAAGTAAACACAAATATGTTAAAAATTTACGGTATAAACAACAAATCCCTATTTTTATCTCACCTCTGAAATAGAATCAACGTTTTCTTTTGTCTGCCTTTCAACTTTCTTAAAGCTGTTTTCTTTTTCTTTCTTTCTCTTTTTTTAATTCACTTTTATCGCCTGTTTTAAGACCCGTCGACGTGCCTGCTAAGGTTGCGATCTAAGAGACCTTCCTTCAAACATCGACCTTATCTGACTTCCTTCTGTTTATGCAATAACAAACTGACATTATCTCGGAACAATGCGTTACATTGACTTCTGGAGTTTGTAGAAGAATTATGACGAAAAAAAAAAAGAAAGAATAGAGTTGAAGGAAGCCAGGTGATCTCTAAAAAAAAACAAAAAATAAGAAATCTCTGGATCAATGAATAGTGCGGGAAAATTTAATAAAAAAAAGTTAAAGGAGCGGAAGGAGAATAAAAATAGACAGACATTCACAACGGTGATAGATTGGCTTGTTTATTTTGATTGCCAAGGTAACTCAGAAAATGGAAGTAATTTTATCATGTTAGTTGTTCGCTGTGGGTGTTCAAAAGACAGTTGAAAACTTTTGCAAAATGAAAAATGTGGGAAAACACGTCTCTTCGATACTCTCTAACTGAAACCCCCTTGAAGCGACATCAACAAAATCCTAATAAGAACGGAGTTCGAACTTGAACGTGGAAAACATACACTACCTAGCCAATATTTTGGAGCCACCGCTATACAACGTGTGCAGTCGAACAATGTGTAAAAAAGTATGTAAATCAAAAATATCACATGATGTGAGATATGTGCAGGAAAGCGTTAAAGCCATGTGACTTTAATAGTGCCCAGATTAGTTCACTGGCAGCGGTTAATGGACATGATCTCGCGGACTTCCAAACAGCTATAGTGTATAGTGTGTTCGTATCCAACGGCACCAGGGGTTTTCCCCATCTCCGCGTTGCTTTCATTGTGGGTATAACAGTTCACTGTAAAGGCCAGAGATTTAAAAGTGTTTGGATATTGTATGAGTGTAGTGTTGTGTATCGTTGTTCTTCTGGCCATTTAGCCACTAGACCCCTGCTATTTAGGACCATTGCAAGATAGGACCATGCAAGGGAGCATGGCTTGAGAGCCAAGGTGGCCAGCAGCAAGCTGCAGTTAGTCTTCAGTGATATTGGTGTTCCCATTTGTGATATCACTCATGGGACCAGGTCCCGTCCAGTTTAGTCAAGTCAGTTCTTGTCCTTTATTAAGTAGGTTCAGTTATTCCTGGTTGTCATGTATAGGGTTCAGTTGTGCTCCATTGCAGCGAGCACTCGTCTTCTTGCGAAGAGCTCTTGGGCGTAGCAGGAGAAAGCCAGGTACTCTTGTTTTGTATCCAGTATGTTGTGCTCCCGTCCTCTAGGACAATACAGGATCTTTGTTATTAGGATGTTGCGGAGGTCGTCATAAAGCTGGCAATCATACATTAGATGTTGCTAGCTTTCCAGACCGCCGCAAACACAGGTAGGGTTCTCTCTTCAATTCCCAAAAGGAAAAGTTTGGCATTGATGGCGCCATGTCCGGTGAGAAGGTATGCCGCATGGAGTCCAGGTGAGAACCACGTTAGGATCTTAGGGTAGACCCTGCCGACGTCAGGTATAAACTTTCTGGTTATCCCCCCTGTATGGGAGTTTGTCCATATCTCTTGCCACACCTGCAGCAGGTGAGCGTAGAGCCTCTTCTTTTCAGCGGTGCGGTTATTTGCTGAGTCAGTTGTATGTCAGAGACAAATCCTTGAGGTGCCCTTCGCCCACAATCTCCAGGTCAAGGGGGAGAACTCCGGTCAGGACCTGTAAAGTGTGGGTGCTCACCGTGCTGCAGGCACGAGAAGTAAATAGTAGAATCGATCTTTGGGTTGAGTCGATGATACGTCGGTTGACTGCGGTAGTAGCCTTGTGATACCATACGCCAGAGGCATATGTGATGATAGGTATGAATATGGCTTTGTAGAAGATATGTAGCGTACGCCGGCCAAGGCCCCAGTCTCTTCGACCCACCCTAGCAACGAGGGCAGTATATTTCCTAATCTTGGTTCGGATGTTTTTTAGGTGGTCTTTGAAGGATAGGTTGTGGTCTAGGATGACCCCTAGATACTTGAGTTGTTTGGAGAATTTTATTGTCGTCTGGTTTATCTTAATTTGAGGAGGCCGTCGTAGGTCCAAGTTCCCTTTCAGCAAGGCTGAGTTGGTTTTTTTCTGGTGATTTCTCAGGTGATTCTGTTTTGCCCAGTTCTGCAGTAGCTCCAAGGCCAGGTTTGTATATTCTTCCAGTTTTGCCCTTGAGTTCGCCGAGACGGAGAGAATGAGGTCATCGGCAAATGCTTGAGCATCCCCTTCTCCAAGGTCCGAGACGAGGAAGCTGTCCAAGACGACGTTCCATAGGAATGGTCCCAGGACCGAACCCTGCGGGAAGCCTGGTGGATGCTTCTAGAGAGAGTCTGATAGGGCGCATTCACTACTATGAATCTGTTGTATAGGTAGTTCTGTAAGGTCTGATAGAGGTTGCTGGGAAGATTTGCCGCTCTAAGTCTGGCCAGGATTCTCGGCTACCAAAGTGTGTCGAACGCCCCGGCGAAGTACGCAGAGATCACCAAGAAGTATTTTCTGCTGCAGTTCTACACTTTCCCCAGGAGGTGCTGGTGGTCATCTATGGCAGAATGACCCTGTCGAAAGCCGAACTAGCGTTGTTAGTCCTGCAGTATTGTAGTGATGTTGGAGACGAGCATGTAATAGGCGCTCGAAGAGCTTGCTGACCACGGAGAACAAGGCTATAGGCCTGTAAGAGTCTGGGAGGATAGGCGACTCGGAAGGATTTTTTAGGATAAGTTTGACATTGGCAACCTTCCAAGATGTTGGAAAGGCTCCTGCCTGGAGGCATTTGTTGTAAAGATTTAGCATCAGGTCAGGGGCATATTCCACTGTCTTTTTTAACAATTTCTGGTTCTAGCAGGTCTGGCCCTGGGCATTTATTTCCTCTGATAGTTGATGCTGCTGCAGTTAGCTCCTCCCTGGTGAAAGGCATTTCCATTACTTGGTTATTGTAGGTCGCATTATCTTGACACATTTTCTTCTGATCGTCAGTCTCCGGTTCAGCCGGTGGTTGAAAGACCACGTCAAGAATATTGTTTATGGTGCTTTCCCTGTTTGTAGTCATGGCACCTTGTGGAGTTCTAGTAGTAGCGACAACCTCCCCCCGAGGGAGCTTGTTTGTGGTGATTTTGTAGAACCACCCCCCCCAGGGATTGTTATTGCCAGTAGTTGTGACCAATCTCTGCAAAGTCTCCTGTTTGCTGACGTTTCTGCGCGGTGTAGACATTTAATGAACAACAGAGAAAGAGAGGAAAGATGCACTTGTCGAGGGTTCAAAGACTGGTGTCATTGAAGTCTTTAATGAATGAAAGAACGCCAGGATAACATCGGCCGAAAATGTATTGTGACGTAGCCAGGTGCTCCACATTGCGATAACGAAAGAGTTAACTTCAATATTTAGTGAGGGCAGATCTCAAAGTATCAGCCTGTGCTGCCATGCGAAGAATTCTACAAAGGAAGTGGAAAATCTTAATGGAAGCCATTGACTGTGGACATCGGCAAAAATACGGTTGAGTAGGTGCCAGGAATGCAAAAGATGAGTGCAGAAGGATTAGAGGCAAGTGTGATTGTATGAGTTACAATTTACGCCTTTCATCACTGTTGGAAGAGTTGTAGAGTTTTAAGCGCCTTTGAATTGTCTTTCAATTGGCTTCGTGGGTAGTACAGGTGATTCAATCATTGTCCTTTCCCCTATGGGGTGGAAAAGACCTGAATTCTAATCCTGTCAATGACACGAGGAATTTCTGAAGACCTTTTTTCACAACGTAGCTGAGTTAGTCGTTCTCAGGCGAGGGTAGCAAATTTTTTCCTTCCCGGACACTCGTTTTTTTTTTTTTTTTTTTTTTTTTTTTGGTCTAATGAATATCAAATCGACGACAGAACACACGCAATTTATGGACCTATTATTTATTGACCAATATGGCCTAAATTGCTGATGTGCCTAAAACCCTACAACAATGTATCATATCTACAAATATGGACAAAAAACCAGAATTTCCGGGAGGTAAAAACCATGCTACTCTCGACTGAGACCAACTAACTCAAATATGTTGCGAAAATGGCCCATAAAATTTCCCCACGTAATGGAATGGATTAAACTCAGGTCTTTCCCACTCAATGTGGAGAGAATGGCGATTCTACCAAATGCGCTTCTCACGATGGATCCAATATTTAAGCCTTGGGCGATGAACTCCTAGTTTAACTCATTTATTTCTGCACGACCATACGTTACCTTCAATATCTTGAACAGTGTGATAAATCGCAGGGATGTTTATATTTTGTTTTAAGATACGTTTGGCGTTAATTGACGTTCTGTCGGTTTTGTGAGCTGCAGCCCGAAATCGACATAACGCAAACTATCTGGAAAACACGATCTTACAACTCACTACAGATAGTAGACTCGTTACCTATATTGTCGTTGATATCCGGGCCCCTTCCATTGCTGTTTTCAGAAGCAACTGCTAGCGCTATATAAGCGTCCTCTTCAGAGATGTTCATTCTCCTCTGTGGTTTTGGCCTCCTGACTGTTGTGTCGCAAGTTCATTTTAGAAGGCCCAGATGGATTGCAACAACAGGCACCGATAAAAGAATGATCCATCTCCAGGTTTCAAGATTTAATTTGACTTATTCGTCCTGTAATGCCTCTTGATGCTTTTATACTTGCATTACTGGTTTTGGAAGGTTGTTTGACTATGTTTGAGAATATAGTGGATGCTCGCTTTATGGTCCAACAAAGTTCATTTTGTCTTCATCGTTTGGATTGTTTAAATGGTTAATGGAAACTTCGCTATTGTACCCTTCAATGGACCGAAATATACGGATAGAGATATTTGCAAGTATCATCCTGGACGTCAGATAGAGTTGGAGGGGTGTTGAATTAGACAATTTTTCATCAGGATGGGAATTCTCTACATATTCACCAGAGAGTAATTGCATCTTAAAGAGAATTCTCATGATTTGATAAATAAATCGTTTTATATTCTATTAAATACAGCTGTTTGGATAAAATTCATTCTTTATTTTGGAAATAAACTGCTCTCTACATGCTCTTATTGTTTTGGAAAGGATTACGAAGTTCTCTTTTCTTGTACTAGCGAAACTCGGATAAATTAATTTTATTTTAGCGAGGAACTTGAATCCTATAATTTGAAACGGACTCCTGTTTCGTCACCCACGTACTTAGTGAAGGCGTAGTTAGTTAAGAAAGCACGTGTAAAAATACGTTGAGACTTTTAGCGGGACTCGTCTTACGATGTACATAAAATTTATAACGTCGCGTTGCTCTTAGAAATTTAATCTGTAATAAGCGTGGATTTGTTCAGCTATGGCAGAAAGATGAAACTCTAATCCAAGTAGACACGCTAACAATGTGGGAGGTGAAAATCGTTTGTTTAGCAACGCTTTGTAGAGGCATCGTACCACCTAGTGATTAAAAGGAATAATCCTTATACTAATATTCGTGCAGGGAGTGCTCATATGAATAAATACCTTGCTGTATTTGTTCCAGTATTAAATATCCATTGTAATTACTGTTCCTGTGTTGAAAACTGAAGAGGGTAGCCTTTGTAACGATAAACAAGAAATAATGAAGTCGCTGTAAGCATTGTTCTCTGCAATGTGAATTTTCTCTTTATACAAAGCACTTTAGAAAGTTGATGACACGTTGATTAATTTTTATGATTCCATTGTTTTCTTCTACAACTTTCGGTGTCATCTGGTGCGATATAAATGAGATTAATACCTGTACATCTGACAAAATACTATTAGCTTCCGTTTTATAAATCTCCATTCTAATGAGTCACTAGTGAATTTCCTATAAAAACAAATTAGAAGGTTATGATAAAAACTAATGATTTCTGATAGGGAAGGTTAATCGCAGCAGTTTTCTCTCAGTAGCAGTCTCGTCTCATTTGCCTGTTTACGATTTGACTTTTTGCACAAAGTTCTTTGAATAGGGCAGATACCATTTTGTAATCATTCCACTCACACACTCTCTCTCTCTCTCTCTGCTACATCGAGTCTGATACCAATCCGCTCCCAAGGTAAAACACCCTAGAGGCGGCTGCGTCCTTTCGTGAACATGAATTATCGGCCACGATCTCACAAGTAACAACTTCCTACTGGATCCTTTTTATGTCTTCTAAAATTTCGACCATCCAATCTCTGCATTTTTAGTGCTTTGACTCAGAATTAAGATAAGCAATTTGGTGTGTGTGTGTCTCATTCACTACAGCAAAAAAAAAAGAAATACATCCACCTGTGGTGCAGGTTTTGAGAGGGAAAAAATTTAAAAAAAAATGAAAAAGAAGGAAGAATAAAAAAGAGAGGCGAGGAAAGGGGAAAAAAATAGAATAATGATATGCCTGAAAAGGTCAATAGGTTGATCTTCGAATGGTGAGGTTATGTTGCTACGGCATTAGTTGTAAACATATCTTTCCTTCTGGCAAAGACAGCAGCTGCAAAAACCTGGAGTGCAGAGAAGTGATGTGGGGTCAGAACAAGTTGGTCAACTTGATTTATGCTGAAGGATGGGACTTCATTTCGCAGCTCATTCCTAATATCTTCATAGCAGGCACATTCGTGGAGAAGATGTTGCCAGTTTTCTTTTGCTCCACAGAAACAGAGGTCATTGTTTAACAGGCCTAGCTGGTGGAGTTTTTCGTTAAGGGATCCATGCCCAGTAATAAGATACGATGTTTCCAGACTAATTGTAAACCATGAGCTAACGTTCTTCGACATCACAAAGGAGACATCAGGTAGGAAATTTCTGGTTACAGTGCCAACAGTTGAATTGTCCCACCCTGTTTGCCAGACATTTATTAGCGCTTTAAAGCATCGAGCTTTTTCCCTTTTATTGTCATCATTCAGAGATAGGTCTATATCCATGATGGAGGTAGGTATTTTTTTGAGTCTGAAGCATAATACTCTAAATATTACATAAAGGTCTAATGGCAGAGTCCCAGCAATAACCTGGATTGCCGCAGGGGACATCGTTCTGCAGATACGATGTGTTGCTAGTAGCATTGCCCTCTGGATTGAGTTGAGTTTTTGCTTCATTTTGACGGTTACCGTTCTGTGGAACTAAGCTCCGGCTGCGATTGAGACTATGGGAAGGAATACCACTTTATAGTAGAGTAGCAGGGT
Source organism: Mastigoproctus giganteus (assembly GCF_048544385.1). Lineage (NCBI taxonomy): Eukaryota > Metazoa > Arthropoda > Arachnida > Uropygi > Thelyphonidae > Mastigoproctus > Mastigoproctus giganteus. The sequence continues at coordinate 44,036,176 of NC_143583.1, forward strand.
CCGCTTGAACAGGCCCCACTCATTTCTTGAAATTCTAATGATGGAGGCTGTAAACTTCCTGGTATTTTCAAGAAGGTGTTGTAGGTGAGGTAGGAATGATAGCCTGTGGTCTATGATCATACCCAAGACCCTAGCCTGCACAACCAGGGGGAGCTGGATACCATTAATTTTTACCTGGGGGGGCCTTTCTTATGTCAAGTTTGGTTTTGAAAATCATCATCTTTGTTTTGGTTGGATTATTCTGAAGTTTGTTGGTTGCCACCCAGGAGGTGAGGCTATCAAGGACTTTCTGCGCTCTCATTTCAAGGACAGATCTTGAATGACCTGAGATAATGACAGTCAAATCATCGGCAAATGCAATGACTTTAGTATGTTCAAATGATTTGTGTAGCCAGTTTTGAAGCACCATATTCCAGACCAGGGGTCCCAGAACCGACCCCTGTGGATAGCCACGGTAAATAGGCCTATAGATCTGTTGGTATTTAGATTTTATGATGATCGATCGCTCTGAAAAGTATCTTTGAATTAGCCAATAGAGATTTTGAGGGCATTCTGCCGATCTGAGGCGTTCCAGGGCGCTTTCCCACCATGCATTGCCGAAGGCCCCCTCAAAATCAATGAACAGGTCATTTTGTACTTGTAATTGGACATCTACAGATGCAGGACCAGGTCTGAGAGGGCCTTCTCACAAGACCTAACTGGGATAAATCCATATTGTGCAGGCGAGATCAGATTCCGAGAAAGAAACACAATTGCAAAGCGCAGAGCTATTAACCGTTCTAGGATTTTTTCCAAGTTGGCCAGAAGTACTATGGGTCTGAAGGATCTCGGTTCTGTAATTGGTTTATTGGGTTTGGCGATGAGATGGAGTAGTGTAATCTTCCAGATTTGTGGGAAACAAGAGTAAGAGAGAGACATTTGTTGTATAACAGTAGCAGGAGCTCACGTTTAGTTTTATGCAATGTAATGATGAACGCATATTCCACCATGTCTAGTCCTGGGCTTTTTTGATGTTAATCTTTTTAAGAAATACTTCAAGTTCCTGTTTTGTGAATGGGTCAGTTTGCACTGCCGTTTGGTATTTTTCATTATCTCTTCTGATTGTACTGTGTTCCGGAAGGTCTTCCAGGGGGTTATCATCAGGAAAGAGTTTGTTGAGAATGGCGTTGATTGAGTCAGTCCGGTTAGAGGTTTCCTGCTGACCAGATTTGATGGTTCTAAAGATGTCAGTTGCGAGAGTCTTGTCACGTGCTAACTTGTAAAGTAATCCTATGGATTCGTCTTACCTGATTCACCCAACCACGAGAAAGATACCTCAACAACAAAAGTACCCATGCCAGTTGAGACAACACTTTGAGAAATGACGTTCTCTAGGATCTGTCAGACTCAACGCCATCAAATCGGAAAGTCGTGTACCTTGATTCTTCACTCCAGTTTTCCAACTTTACAGGGATGAATTAATGGATTGTATATCCAGCAAGCTGACTCTGCACTTTGCATTACTGCGATGTTTAGTTTTGTTCTGTAGCTCTTCCTCAAAAATGCGATTTAACATCCTACATATCGTCCTTTTATTAATATTAATTCCTGTGGTCCTCTGAATTTCCCTCGTGGGTAGCACAGTTCGTAGAATCGCCATCCTCCCCACACCGGGTGTAAAAGGCCCGAGTTCGAGTCCCGTCGACGACTAGAGGAATTTTTATGGGCTTTTTTCAAGACATGGCTGAGTTAGTCGGTCTCAGGCGAAGATAGTATGTACGCCCGGAAACTCGAGTTTTTCTTCCAGCAAACAAGAAATCGACCACAGAAAACACACAATTTATAAACAGCATATACGGACCAGTATGGCCTTAGTCGCTAATGCTCTTAAAAACTAATAACAACAACAATCCTCTGAATTCTTATTTGACAATAATCGATGAGGATGGATAGAATCTGCGTACCATTCTTCTGAGCGTCCTCCGGGCCCTTTCCGTCATTTTCTACATTACAACCGAATGTTTCCCGGATGCGGAAGTACCCGTTTCCTTCTGATGATTACATCAGCCTCCGTTGATTTAGGTTTTTGGAGTTTTGCTGCACTGAACAAATCGATTCCTAATGGGGCATCCTAAGATGATAACCAATTGAGTGTCAATAAACTCAACGCCTCGACCTATAGTTCCTTTTATACCTATTTCTGGCACTTGGATGGCGGATGTGATTTATTTTTCCGAAATCCCAGTGGTGTCCGTATTTTTCTGCAATATAGTGTAGTATCTATCCAGAAATTCTGACCTCTCGTTGTACTTTTGAAAATCTGTGGTACTGTGGGTTATCTGTGATTTGACCATACTCATGAAAAACATTTAACAACAAAAAAGCTAAAGCCACTGATCCCGAAGGTAATCTCTGTAAGAACCAAATAATTTTCCTAAAGATGAAAGGCAAATAAAAATGGAGGTACTGCAGACTTAATTAAATTACCCATGAACTTGATCATCTAAAGATTTTTTGTTTTGGAGTATCTATTTTTTGTCTGTCCCCATAACAGAAATAAAAGTGTGTTTTTAATCAGTATATTCCTCACGTGTCGACTTTATGAGATTCTTATTTTATCAATACACGAACCACTTCAAATAATTTTATACTTGTAGTTCAATGTCCATGTTTTGCTGGTTTTTCCTTTTCACTTCTGCCACATGAAAGATAAATGCGACACAGAGAAAAGCTTTAAAGGAAGAGAGACTAAAAAGACATGTCGGAAATGATCTCTTAACAGTCTTTAAGTATGATGAATATTTCAGAGATAGACAAAAATCGATGCAACGCTTTAATTAAGGCATCATTATGTTCTGTGCTCTTTAAGTGGTTATTAAAAGGGTTGTTTAGATCCCTTTCATCATGCACGTTCGCTGTAAATTTCAATGCGCTGCCAGTTAACCAGACCGTGTTTATAAGCCTAAGGTAACGATAACGCGCGGTAGGATGTTATTATTCGACTCTACACCTGCTGATCAAGATGTCTAAAATATGGCTGAAATTGAGTGTATCAGTGATCTGTCATCTGAACGTTTTAATGATTTTATTATGGGTGAATGAAATGCGTTGCAAAAAATTTATTGTAGAACACAAGAATGCTCCTTCAGATAATGGGTTTCAGTGTCTGATATCTAGCCTACTAAATATCGCCAAAGACTAGAGCTATCAAGGGCGTTATAGGGTTTTAGGACCATCAGCGACTAAGGCCATATTGCTCCATATATGCTGTCTGCAAATTGCGTGTGTTCTGAGGTCGATTTCCTGTTTGCTGGACAAAAAACCCGAGTTTTTAGGATAAAAAACCGTGCTGCCCTCGCCTGAGACCGACTAACTGAGCCACGTTGTGAAAAAGCCCCATAAAATTCCTCACGTCATCAACGGGACTCAGACTCAGGTCTTTTCCAACCGGTGTGGAGTGGGGTGGGAGAACAACGATTCTACCAACTGTGCTACCCACGAGGGCCAATATTAATACATAGCTGAGAATTCCAGCAGTAAACGATATAACCATCCTGTATATCTAGTCCTGCCAAAAATAGTGAGAGGATATTTGAGTAACTATCATGTTGCATGCATTTTCTATTGATAACCAAGTGTACTCCACTTAACATAGCCTCATTATGGGATGGAGTTATTATTTTTTACAGAACGTTGTCGGTACTAATGTAGTTCGGGAAGAACGCTACTTGGTTCTTTTCCATTAAGTTATTACTATATTAATATCACTCATATACCACGTGAAATTAATAATATAGTTTATTAGGATGTTTGTCTAAATTACCATACATTAAGGAGACGTTTCAGGCATCTTACCGTTCATAAGTCTAAGTCCATGCTGTTGATTTCTATTTTCTGTTCCCCAAATAGCATGGCCTGATGATGGGTATCGGTAAAATACCTGAAACGTCACCTTAATGTATAGTAATTTAAGAAAACAGCCTAATAAACTATATTATCAATTTCACGTGGTATATGAGTGGAATTAATATACTGCATAACTTGTTTATTAGAACCCTATTATCTCACTACACATTTAAGATATTTTTCAACGTGTTATACAACCTTTCACGTGATAAGAAGTCTATTTTTTTCAATTAATTTTAGCTAAGTTTCGAATAATATAATTCTGCATCCTATCACTGTCAATGTGTTGACCAGTTTTTCTCCAATTAATTTATATTTATGTTCCCTTGATTTTATATCCAATTTCAATGCGGAACTTCCATTGTCGCTTTCACTTCTCTCTTTTAGAACTACTCAATAAAATTCTCCCTAAGGTGCATAGTTCCAAGCTCTGGAACTGTGCACCTTAGGGAGCACCCATATCTTCGTAGTCTCTCCATATATGGAGAGACAACGCTCCAGATGAGTCGACCATTTTTAAACGCTTTCAAGAAATTTAATGTCTTTATTTAAATGCAGCCTCCAAACCTGAACTCATCTATTATATCGCACAATATTTCAAATGCGTTCTCACAACTCACTTGTATAATGAATAATAACTTCCTTCTCCCTCTATTCCAGTGATACGGTAAATCACCAATAAGCACCCTGCGCTTTCCTGGTCACCTTCTTAAACTGCATGGCAGATTTCAAATTTCATTGTACATAACTCCCAAGTCTGTCAAGTCGTCTCTGGCTTCCTAGTGTATAAATTATTCTCCAGTTTTTATTTCTAAAATGTAATTAACATTTCTCCGATTATCTTTGAATCCTGTTAAAATTATTCCGAAGGATCCTAGGTTGACTTGTATCCTTATAAACCCTACTAACCTTCATACCATCTTAAAATTTCAACGTTGTGCACTTCCCCGTTGATATCATTGAAAATTCAGAAATAATTTGAAATATACGAACTCAGAACCGAACCTTTAAGGACCCACTCTTTCTCTTGTCCTTCGAACACTTTCAATCCATCTCGGGGTATTCCTTGTAGAAACTGGAGCGTATTAGGACTACGGACAAGATCGTGAGGTGGACTGAAGGATGGCTGGAAGAGGTTTATTAACCTCATATATGGCAATGTGTCAGGTTAGGTCAAATGTCAAATGCTTTGCTGAAGTGTGAGGTCAGATGTAAAACTTATTTCTTGAATACAAATCCGTTACAACCATTTCTGGTTTATCAGGTTCTTCAAGTAAGACTTTTCCTTTAAAAACTATGTTGTTGTCAATTCAGGATATAATAACTCTTAAGGTGATCTTGTAATGCAATCATGACGATTGAATCCATAACATCCTCACCAATGAGACCGAACTGACTGGCCTATTGTGACCAACGTAAACCTTATCTCCCATTTTGTGAATTGGTGAGATACGAAGCCGACTTTTCCAATACCCAAGGGGATGGGAGAACTGTTCTTACCGGAAAAATGATCTTATGATAAAGCCTAATGCTTTGACACATTCCTTTGCAGCCTCTTACAATATGACGGCGTGAAAGCTATCTGTATCCGAGGCCTTATCCACTTTGAAGATAAGTAGTTTTATTTAAAAGCTCACCTTTGTAATATCAGTATCACTTATACTAGAGAAGTCAGGTACACCAGCATATCTTCCATTCCAAAAGGAGCTATCTACTGACAATTCCTTTCAGACTGAATTTGTAGCGAAGATCGATACAAAATATCTATTCAGCTCACTAGCCACATCAGTTGAATTACTTCTGATATACTCTTTCCATTTCTGAAAAGTCCTATCTGATTTACTTTCTTTTATCTTCATGTTAGGTACGAATAAAACAAATTCCAAATCCTTGTCTCCACTCTTAACGTTCATCTCTATTGATTTTTTCTCATACTCAGATTTCACCTGCCTAATACTATCTGTTGTATTTTTACAAATGATCTTATAATTATTATACAAATCGAGTCTTCTGTCTCTCGTTAACGTCCCATTCTCCCTTGCTTTCTTCCAACTTCAATCCTCCTTGCGAGTTACTTCCTAAATAAAATCGGCACATTTGTGGCCTCGATGATTAAATCCTTGAAAGTTCTTCATAATACAATTGTGCAATTTACTTCATGTGTATTTATTCCTTCCCAACTGATAGAGTCTAAGCCGTTTCTTAGTCCACAATAATCCCCATTCTCGGATTAAATCCTTGCTTTTACCTTTGACTAACGATATCTCACTCAGCTAACAGTCTCTAGAGTTTAAGGTATTCAGTATCAAACGGCACCAGGGGTTTCTCCCATCTCCGCGTTGCTTTAATTGTAGGTGTACCAGTTCGCTGGGAAGGCCAGAGATTTAAAAGTGTATGGATATTGTATGAGTGTAGTGTTGTGTATCATTTAGCCTCTAGAGTTACCAAAAAAACCAAACTATTATATTTAGGCCACCCGAAGATAATTGTCTGTTAATAGCGTGTGTTCTCTGGTCGATTTGTCAGTTTGCTGGACGAAAAACCACAGTTTCTGGGGGGGGGGAGAACCTTGCTATCTACGCCTGAGACCGACTAACTCAGCCACCGAGTGAAAAACACCCATTAAAATTCCTCGGGTCATCGAAGGGATTTGAACCCAGACCTTTACCACCGGGTGTGGGGAGGACGGTGACGATATCACTGTGCTACGCGCGCAGACAGTACGATGGAGTCACAAAGGAACTGGATGCAAAATATAATTTTGATATCATATACTTGGATTTCAGCAAAGTTTTTGGCACCATTGCACACATAAAAGACTATTACAAATTGGAGCAGTCTTGCATTAAGGGAAAGTTGCTTCTATAGATAAATGGATGGTTGAGTGGGAGAAGACAGACAGTGGTAATCAATGGACGCTGCTCTTCGTGGACTATTGTTTTTAGTGGATATCACAGGGTTCGGCATGTTGTTTTCTATACTTATCAGTGATATTGATGAAGGTATATCAGACTTAATGTCCAAGTTTGCAGATGATACAAAGGTTGGCAGGGTTGTTAATGATAGTAATGGCAGTGTGCTACTGCCATTACTATCATTAAAAGTTAGGGAGATGGGTTGAGACGTGTCAACTAAAGTTTAACATTGACAAATGCAAAGTACTGCATATGGGTAGCAGTAATTCCAGAGTAACGTACTAACTGTATAGTACTGCACTCAGGGTAGTAGAAAAGAAAGACCTGGGGGTATTTGTGTAGCCAGATATGAAATTCTCTGTGCAGTGCAGACAGGCTGCCAGAACAGCTCACGGAGTTTTGTCAATGATATGCAGGAATTTTTCTAGTAGGGATAAGGAAGTGATCATTCCTATGTATAAGGCAATGGTCAGGCCACTCCTTGAGTAGTGTATATAGATCTGGAGGCCTCATTTTAGGAAGGATGTAGAGCTGCTGGAACGAGTACAGAGAAGAGCAACGAGATTGGTGAGGGCAACAAAGGAGTGCTCTTACCAAGAAACGCTCCATTTCTGCAAATTGCAGCGTCTGAAAACTAGGCACCTGTGAGGTGATTTGATTGAGGTGGTTAAGGCTTTGAATGGATTGAGTAACCTCGGTGCTGATAGGATTCTTCCTCTTGCTCAGATTATCACTGGAGGTGTAAGATACAATATCTTACAAATCAAAGGAAGAGAAACATATAATTTTTATTATAACAATGACGGGGTTGCCGTACCCCAAACTTGAAGATTAATTCTAAGCGAAGCTTCTGGCACAGTAATATACATTACAAATCACAAATATTGTTTAAGATAGTGGGTCTCACGCTAATGGAATTAAATTAAGTGGAGGCTATATTTAATGAAAGAACAAATATATCTTGAAAATAAACATTAGAAAGAGATATAGGATCAGCGGCCACTACCTGAAAGAGCAAGCGAAGATAGCGAGACGGAACTGTGGGGGGTCAATTGATGGAGTGGCAAGGGACGGATTGCTCGAGACACTACAATAGGGGTACCAGTGGGGAGCGGTTCTTGTTTACTGTAAACATAACAGGGGTGGTCATTTTATAATAAGGCGAGACGAATCAAGTAAATGGACGCAGATGTTTTCTGGATGGTTCTGGAAAGATTCTGAGCTTTCGGATGTACAAAGAAGGTTCGAGAAATTTCTGGAAACCGGAAGTCCTCTCTACACCGGAAGGAGCTCGACCTTCCTGTCATGGGTCGAGGCAATGTGACGTGCAATAGACAAATGAGAATGGAGATGATGATGGGGAGATAGAAATGATTGGTTGAGAAAAGGAGTGACGGTACGTTATTTCGAGGAAGAAAAAGGGAAAAGCGCGCGAGAAAGGGGGTGATGAAAGTTTTTTTTTCGGAGAGGTAGGCTCGGCAAACAGTCCCCAGAAGTGATCCACCAGTAGAACCAGTTATGGTGAGTTGACTAAGTTGTGATAATTTAAGTAAAGTATAGATAGGTTACAGTAAAGGGAACTTTCTCGAGATGGAACATAGAAGTCCGAAAGCGTCCACCGAAAGATATATTTAAAAGGAGGACGGCGAGAGATAATGCTTACGGAAGAACACTGGAGCGCCCTGCAGGCTGAAGAGAGAAATAATGTAAAGGGGAGCGACTCCTACTGAATGATCTGGCACATCGAAGAAAGATATGACACCAGGAATGATCGGCGAAGCGAATAGTATCCCTGGCAGATGTTAGCAGTTCCGAAGCTGAAGAAGAGCGATCTCAGACTGATGGTGGACCCCGATGCAGAGCAGAAAGTCAAAGACCAATCCTAGTATTGGCTGAGGAATTCAGCTCACCAGAAGTGCTTAACGGCATATGTACCATTAGGTAATACAAATGACTGTAGCTAAAGATAGATAATGGTTAAGGGGGATTCTTTTGTGATACACATAGTTAATTCAATACTTATTCTATAGAGAAGCGCAGAAATGTCATACGGATTGATTAATAAAGGGGTAGTTGATAGTTACGTTTCATCTGCCTAACTTTAATGAATGTAGAATAACAACTTTTTGGAAGGGTTAATCAATAGAGCTGACAGAGTTATGTTAACATGTATAACGTCCCAGAAGTAGAGGAGTGGCGCTGCTAACCGCAGATAGCCGAGGTTTTCCTTGAAAATCCAAAGGTGAGACAGAACCATTAAAATTTAAATGGTAAGGCTGTAAAATTAATGTTAAGGTGAGACTGTTAGCTTAAGAAGAAGAGAATTGTATTAGCGAAGGTTTAAAGGAAAGATATGTGTAATAACTGTAGAAATAAATGTGATTGTTTTAATGAACTTTAATTGAAAAAAATATATATATAAACGCAAGAGAGTGTTACTGGCCCATTGGCAAGAAGTAGATGATGTATAGGAAGGCCTAATGACCAGGATCGTAATCCATGCCATGTTCTAATATCAAAGTGAATAATGTGTAATGATTTACTAGAGTCCCTTTTTTTGGTAAATATGTATAATAAACTAATTGTATATATTGTAGATGAACTGTGTTTGTCATACTAATACCCAGCCTGAACAAACAAAGAGGGGCACATAACCACTGCTGTTCCCTGGAGCCAGTCTCTTCTGTGAGATAAAAGTCAGATGCAAAGTGGGGTACAGTAAGAATAATAATAATAATAAATGAGAAAGGCGATTTTTAAGATAAGGGAGCTTAATAATAAATAAAATAGAATTATAGAGACAAAAAAAATAATAAACACCACTTCACCCCCACAGAGGAGACGTAAATGCGAATCGAGGAAGGACGGTTGCCGAACAAATGTGCGGTTGCTGGAACAAACTTCCATCTGTCGCGGTGGAAGTTGATAGCTTAAATGAATTCAAGGAAGAACTAGAAAAACGTTTTGAGGGAATGGATAGGTGAAATAGGAAGTGCTGTTTTTTTTTTTTTGGCTGATATTGCATAGGCTTGCTTCCTTGCATTATTTGCCACTACTAATGCTATTGGTAATGTTTGTTATTCGTTTCCCCTGACACATTCCTTAATACAGCTCTGTGGCTACTAAACCATTTTGTTCTTTGCCTAACCTGCCGTTTAATTGTTTCTTCAAATTGTGGCATACGGTGTCCATTTATGCTCCTGATATAAATTTAGTTTTAGATAGTTATACTTAACTTTATAACTCCTCTGCTCAAGCCTGATGTGATATCATCTTCGTGATATGATGAACAGGTATTTCTAATTTTTAAATATTCCTGTTCACTTTTTAATCCCTCCATTACATTGTATGCATTGCGCTTTAGCCTTCATGAACCAGGCAAACGCCCCGTTACCCTAAAGGCATAAGGTGGCAATGCGTCAACCTTGAACAAATCACAAAGCATCGCATTACCAAAATCCCTAGGGAAATGTTCCCTCTATTCAATCTTTTGTGTTAAGTACACCTGTCTCAACCATTTAAGTTTTCTTGTGTTCTCACAGTCATCACTGTGGAACGCGAATTTAAAGCTGCAAGCGTAATGGTGCCAGAGGGAAAAAAAACTACTAGGAATTAAAGACTAACTCCTAAAAAAGTCAGCATTGTTTACTGCTTCCAAGTGATTTTAATACCCGAAATCAGGCATGTCACAAAAACAGAATAACTTGCAACAATCTGTCTGCCTAGCCTGCCGCGACGGGAAGGAACCATCCATTACGATGTCATGTATGCAAATTTACCTTTTGTGCCAACGCGGTTAAAACAGACATCACACATCTGTTCAAACAACGTCGGAGAAGGTCGCATGTGACAAATGCCTTGGGAATGTCTCTGAAATATCTGAACTTCGTCTCTCCCAGACTGAAACTAGCCCTAGCGACCAGACAATCCCTGATCCAAGTCAATACCCTCAGTCAAATACTGGTTTGCCTGAACCTTCACTCATGACCGTCGCATGTGATGAAGCAGTGGCAACGCAACGTCACCTGACGGCACTGCTAATCACGTTATATGCAGCACTAATCAACCCAATTTTCCATCAGATCATAATAATGATAAAAAGTGTGCCTCGAACGTTAACGTATTCTCCACCTCAAGCCAGTCACTAGTCACAACAGATACTTTCCAAGACGAAGGTAATTCTCCAAGAATTAATGCCGAAATTACAGTGTCGACGCCTCCTCTACAACCAGACAGTGCAGATTTCGTGATCCACCTAACTTATGAATTGAGGTCCCAAATTGAGGATCTCAAGGATGTGGTCTACTCACTGAGGAACCAAAATAAGCATATCACTCATATGCTCTCGGACCTCTATTCTTTGGCGAGCCAAAATGGCAAGCTGACATCTCAGGCACTAATAATACCCAAAAGGACAAAAACTACTCATCCAGTAAAGCTTCCTAGCCTTATAAAGCCTGGCTCCCACACCCAAATCCAATCAAGACAATCACTAGGGAGTTCTGCAGACACTCCGACTGAGCATGTTAGCAGGGACCGATCATGCACTCATCAGAAAGACATACTCATACATCCAGCGGCTGGTGAGCAACCACAGCTTCACGCTATTGAAGAAGTATCCCAGCGAGAGAACCGACCAGGAAATAACAAAGACTCCCTGCAAGCCCAAGAACTAAACAATAATTTAAATAACGCCCATCATGTTCTGCCCACCTCATATGCTGGTGTGCTTACCAACAGCTCTTCTAGTCATACCTACGTCCCATCTGGAGATATACAAAATTCCCTCATTCCAGCAACCAACTCCGCCCGATATTCCTCAGGATGCCGCCGAGCTACCAATATTGATCATCCCCCTCCCCATCATGCTATTATCACAAATCAGACCTCTTTATCCCGCCAAGTAACAGCCTCCAAATCTCGTCTGACACTGGCCGAGAAATATAATATCTCCGTTGTTCCCACCAGAGCCAAGATCTTCGCCTCCAGTTTTGGACCTAGAACCTCTCCTGAATCTATTAGGAGAATGTTTATTAAGGAGGATAACCTGTCAGTTCAGGTTAAATGGCTAAAAAGTCTACAAACATCCTATGCCTCCTTCCTTATAATGTGTTCACCCACTGTCTACCAAAAGGTTGTAGATCTTTCCTCCTGGCCCCAAGGAATATATATCAGACCATTTTCTGAGGAAAACAAACCCCATCAACAATCTCAACTAATCCACCCTCCTCGATAGCAGTCAAGGCCTCAAGGAGACAAGTATAAATGCTCCACGCTCCAGGTACTGTCTCAAAATGTGCGCAGCCCGTGAAGGACAACATTGCAATGTATCGAATTGTATTATTATCATTATTATTATTTCAATAAAGATTTCTTCTTTTGCGCAGTCAACCGATGAATGGTTTAATGAAACTTGTGCAAGCCCGAAAAACCTTTCTAAAAAGCAACGTATAATTTTTTGAAAATATTTATCATAAACCTCGTGAAATATCACTAGGAGTCAGTTTTTATATGTAGATGGACGGTCATGGTAAATACTGTAAATACAAGAGGAGCTTTACGAATTTGGAAAGCGCCTAGAAACTAGTATCGTACAAAATATTACTACAGACATTTTCAGTATGATAATGCAGCACTGTTATAAAGATATTAAAGTTGATAAATCCATATTAAACATGTTTTCTTATTTAACATGGACCTATGTTTCATGCTTACAATAGGAAAAAGATTCCTATTGTAAAAATATTTCAACAAAGAGTTCTAAATGACACCAATATTAGTTTTCTAATTTGTGCCTCAATAAAAAGTTACTGCTATATTCATGCTCATGATGTTTTTCTCTATAGGACATTCGGTTAGCTACGCAAGCTATGACAGCTCTTCAAGGATGTGTCCTTTTCTCATCAGACAGAGGAGGTATACGCATTGAATATGCCAAGAACAAAATGGGAGAAGTAAGACCAATTTTTTTTTGTTGTTGTTAAGAATAAACCATATTAGAAACAGAAATTAAACTAAAGTGTCTTCATCCAGTAAAACTTGTACCATGAACACAACCATTACCAGAAAATTGTAATTCATGTATTATCATCTACTAAATAATTCCCATAAGTTTCAATACAAAGCATTTCTATATGTACTTTTTGAACAGAGTACAGTAGATGATCGAAATGAGAATAATTTTAGTTTCTTGTCTTTTAGTCACTCGTACTCCCACCCATTTTTCATCGAGACGGTTCTCTTGCATCGCTTAAAGCTAAACCCACCAAATATATTCGAGGTTCAATCCACCTCCCTTATTGGATTTTCATAGATTTTCTCACAATATTCCAAACCCATCATTATTAATTAATTCTGCTTGAAAAGATCAAAAGAATGCTTAATAACCATGACATCAGAAGGTCCTGTGTATTGTTCGTTGTCGTGATCAACAAGCAGCTACTGAATTTTTAGCCATTAATATAGCAAAAAATTCTCTGGTTCCTTCAGTTATAAGGTTCATGTACTGAATGTCCCATTTTATGTTTCCCGCATTTTTTTCAGTGGTGCTCAGAACTAAAAATAGGTGGAGGTAGAGCAGAAAGGGTGACTGAATTCACTATTATTGTATATTCCTCTTACCACGAACGTACGGATGAACACGTCCATTCTGATAAATGATAGTCGCATTGTCATCTTATAAATGGTAGTGTCTTTCGGACTAGGAAGGAACTGCTGCAGGGTATATACCTTAAAAATTACCACTGTGTTGTTATCCCTATTCTTCTACACCTCGTGCGTTTTCGATTTCGTCCGTAAGGGAGAAATTTTTAAGGATTTTTTTCCCTCGTAGAAAGTCGAACACGAGCGAAGACTGCATATTTTTTCTCCTGGACTGGAAAATTTTGTTTTCTTATCAAGTAAACAAGAAAACTGTCCAAAGAATTCCTGAAATTTACAGGCTGAATATACTCATGGCCTTAGTTTCCAGAGAACACGCAATTTACAGACACAATAAGGGTTTATATTACGGGTGACCCTAATATAATAATAATTGTAGTTGTACAGCAGGGGCTGCACATGATGGATCCATCGCCTTGTGGCTGCTTTCACAATCTACCTCTGCCCTCTGTACAAAAGAATACAATAACTAAGATTCATGTGACCGCAATATTTTCTTCTAATCTGCTGCAGTTCAATCGTGTCATCACAATTCGATTTCCTTTCCGATTTTTGGCTAGAACAAATAGTTTTACGAATTAAGGGACAGTTGACGAATTCCAGAAGTTGTAGTTCCCTACGTATTGTTCAAGGAGATGTGGATTCATTCTCTACGTTTCCTCTTCCTTTCTGCCATAATTACTAATTCAGAAAGTGCGCTCTGCTGTAATTTTTTATAGTTCTTTCTGTTCAAGTACTGACAGCAGCACCTATAGTTTCGAGTTATTAAATTTTAAAATTGGAAAAGGACTTTATAAACAACCAGCACAAATCAAAATAGAAAAAAAGTGTTATATTAGGGCTACCTGAGAACAGCTTTATCCACCTCGTGTGTTACGTTCATAAATTGCGTGTTTTCTGGTTCGGTTTGCCTATTTTTCTGGAAGAAAAACCCGATTTCTCGGGAGATAAAACTTGGCTGTCCTCGCCTGAGACCAACTAACTCAGCAACGAAGTGAAAAAGCCCGTCAAACTTCCTCGCTCATTGACGGGATTCGAACCCAGATTTTTTTTTTTTATCGGTGTAGACGAATACAATTACGAGGACATATAAAAAATAAATAAATAAAAAATAGAACCAAATATTCGTTATTCATAAAAAACAAAAAATAGTTAGTCATTGTACGCATGCGTTACATTTCAGGCGCATTAGCAAGTAGTAATAATTCATGGTTTATAAAAAAAACAGCAAAAAAAACAACTATTTTTTAGCACGAACGCCAAGAAAATTCGTTTCTGCGCATCATTGCCCATTCATTCCTCCAACCAGCGCATGGCAACGAAAATAACATCCAGTACTTCTGCTACAATATATGATACATGGATAACCTATGTGGTATGTATGAGAAAAAAATAAATAAATAATTATTTCCTAAGATATCTGTTGGTCCGAGTTTGATAAAATTTGGGATGACTCGACAATCTTCCTAAAAGGTCAAAATGTAAAATTATTTAAATCCATTCATCTGTTGATGGTGAGTCTAGTTATTAGATTCTGACGGACGGAGAAACAAAGAAATAATAACTGTTGGATTTCTACTGGGCTGATTTTAATAAGATTTGGGATGGCTCGCCAAATCTTTTTAAAAGGCCCAAATATAAAATTTCTTGAAAATCTGTTGATGGTGAGTCGAGTTTTTACATGCGAACGGACATGGTGAAGACAATAGTGCAATTTGCATATCTAATAAGGAGAATGGAGGTAAATCAAGTCGAACTGACAAGATGGTAGGATGTGATTCGCAGTATTCAAATCAGACTGAAACCTGCTAATAAAACGCAAGCCATCTCTTGTACAGCTGTGGGTGGCTATTCTTGTTTCACCTCCACGTCCCTAACTGAGAGGTATCATAAAAGGCGTGCGAGTGCTGCGCTGGGATTTCACAGCGGCACAATTTGCTTCAGAGTTTTCTGAATCTGCAGGAGGGTTTGCATCCAGGAATACCATCTGGAGAAGGCTTCATGAGCAGGGTGTTTATCGATGACCACCAGATGTCTCTGGTTCTTTAATCCATATACACAAAAGAGCCCATTTGAATTGGGGCCAAGAACAAGCTAACTGGTCCGAAGAACGAGAGTGTCACTTTTAACCCAATGCCTTACGAACGTTTTGCTGTAATCTACGAGTAACAAAAGGTTAATAAACTCGTAATAAAAAGATTTTTAATTTATTTTGCATTTGTTCCTTAGCCCAAGAACTAAGGAAAACCCACAAAAACATGAGCGCTAGAACACATATTTTCTCCTAAGGAGTTCCCATTATCAGAATAGTTTCCAGCCTGGTGATCTTCTCACTGAAATCATTATTGTGGAATGAATATCCTTTATTTTACTTTAAACTCTCGCCATCTTAGTTTTTAAATGGATATACAAAGGTTAATTAATATAGGAATAAATATATCTCAAGTTGTTTGTTTGTTATTTGGTTTTAGGAGCATTAGCAACTAAGGCCATATTGCTTCGGGGATATGCGGTGGTCATTCCTTGACCTTTCTGCATTCTCCGTATTTGGTGGTCACAGGGTCGAACCCCGGTCTAATCTAGAAGCGTGTGTTACGCACTGCTGCTCCTGCCCACCTGGCTACGGAGACGCCATATCTCAAGTGGCTGGCATTAAACTTTCCCCGATTTTGACTGATTTTCGCCAGAATTACAAGGCATTTATGTCTATTTATGATAGCCAAAACTTTATAAGGTACAGGAAAATGTAGAAGTGAAAGGAGAAGTAAAAAATTTGTGTAAATAAAGTGAATAGGTGGGTTGAAGTATCAGGCCGGATATGTATGTTCATGGCATCAGTAGGCCACCATGTTTAAAATGACGTAGCTTAAGCAGAATTTTTAAAAATGGGCGTAATTTGGGGTTATACGCATCGCAGTCAAGGGGTAATATGCCGTGTGCGGCATATTATAATTGAAATGAAATATTATAATTTAATTATAATTTAAGTACACTTACTTATTCCTTTGTTAGTACCTATATTTTGTTATTATAGACTAGATGCCTCGAACATATGTTAAGAAGAATTTACGAGGAAAAACTTGGACTGAAGTGGACCTACAAAATGCTGTTAACGAAGTCAAGAAAAAAAAACGACATCTGTTCGACCAATTGAACAAACCTATGGAGTTCCTGTTCGTACTTTAGTGAGGAGAATAAAAGATGGGAACTTCCACAAGATGCGACTGGGACGCAAGACTTATTTAGTAGAGGAAAATGAAAAGGAACTGGTCGACTACATTCAGAGGTTGGAAAAAAATGGTTTTGCATTAACCCAACATGACATTAGACACCTCGCGTATATTTGTCATCAAGAATAACATTCCGCATCGTTTTAGTGTTGAAAAAGAAGCTGGATATGATTGGTTTCAATTATTCATGAAGAGATATAGGGAACTAGAAATTCGGAAAACACAAGGTGTTTCCATAGCTAGGGTTAAAGAAATGTGCCGGGAAGAATGTGACGCTTATTTCAACATCCTGCAGAGTGTTTGTGTGGAAAACGATTTAGTTGATAAACCGAGACGAATTAGCAATATGGATGAATTGGGATTACAATTGAACAATAACCCAGGCAAAGTAGTTGCCAGTAAGGGAGCAAAGTCAGTTAGCCGCGTGGCAAGTGCTGAAAAAGGAGAAACTATTTCAGTGATATCCTGCATGAATGGAGAAAGAAATTTTTTACCACCATACTGCATTTTTAAAGGAAAAAACAAGAAAAAGGAGTTTGAGTCTGCCACCAGGTAGTCAAGTAGTTATGAATCAAAAGTCAGCTTATGTGACAACAGAAATTTTCAAGAAATGGCTACAGGATCATTTCATCCCACGAAAGGAACCAGGCAAGCATTTACTTATTTTAGATGGACATATTTCACACTGCTCAGATGTTGAACTGTTGGATTTTGTTGCCCAAAATGACACCATACTCTTATGTCTCCCGAGTCATACTAGTCATTGGCTGCAGCTTTTGGATCGATCATTTTTCAAGCCATTGAAAACGTATTGGGAGCAAGCCTGTCGGACATGGGTGCATAATCATCCAGGTCGAAAAATCACCAGACTTCAATTTCCAGAGCTACTAAACACAGCTTGGTGTAAAGCAGCAACAGTCAACAATGGAATATCTGAATCAAGCTTGTGGAATTATTCCTTGGAATCAAAAAATAATTCCAGACCATGCATTCATGTTGGATGAAACTGTCACAGTCCAAGAAGAACCTGGAAACAACAATAACCTGGAAAGACCTGAGCTTACTGCTGCTGGGAAAAGCCTTGTTAATAACACTCCTGCTGGCCCCCAGATTGTTTGAAAACATTGCGCCAATACCTGTTGTTGCGGGACCCAGTGGTTTGGTGAACAAACGCAAGTCGCACGCACAAGTTCTTACATCACCTGAAACTATTGCACAAATGCGTGGTAACAAAGAAACAAAGGCAAGAAAATCTGCTGAAATTCAACATCGCAAAAACCAAAGGAAAAGGGAAGGGTGAACTCTTCAAAAAGGAAGAAAAAGAAAGCTGCCCACAAGCCACCTAGTTCATCAGAGAGTGAAAATGATTCTCCTTCCTGTGATGATAATGAATCGGAATTGGATGACTCAGATTCATTTTGTGCAAAATGCCGTAGGTCTTACACTGATGAAAATGGACTGAAATGTGACTAGATCCATTGTGTGCAGTGTCTGCATTGGATTCATGAGATATGCACGCCATCTGATCGTTTTTGTGAATATTGTGCAGAGGACAATTCATAAAAATTACTTACATTTACTATTTTTACTTACCATTACTCATTACTTATTACGTACCTTTACAATTAGGCATAGTTAGTTGTTAGTTACCCTTTTAAGAACAATGTCAACTGGTATGGCAATAGCCATAAACATTTTTACGTGTGGCCATATCACCCTACTATTGGGGGAATATGGTATTTCGACACCTTTTGATTTAATAATATTTTGCGATTACATTTGCTTTGTATTTGGCGAAACTACTATCTGGTATTGTAATTAAAGGTTATAGAAATACTTTCATGACTTTGTTTTGTTTTGACTAGGTTTGAATCCCGTCAAGACACGAGATTTTTTGTGAGCTTTTTCACACGTTGGCCTAGTTAGTCGGTGTCGGGGAATTGTTTCACACTTTTTGCCTAGACTCTGCAGTTTTTCATCCAACAAAACAGGCGAGCCGACTACAGAATACACCGAAATTTGTTACTTGTTTTGCCTTTTGCACCAAAAAGCAAAGCAAGCAACAAATTCCTCAGCAATGCAGAAACGGTGCCATCTATGACTTCATAAACTTAATGATTGAAATGTCCTTGCTAAGATTTATTCTAAAATTAGCAAATCATACCCGTTTTTTTGGAAGTGTTGGACTGTTTTGGGGAAACATATTTTGCTCCTCAGATCAGAGTTTGGGGCCAAACAATTGGATACTTTGTCATTAGTAGCACCCACACTTGCTGCGTTTTTTGCTGTGCTCTGAAATCAACTTTTATAGAAAACGTACCACATTTCTTCTTCCAGAAATGGGCAAAACCGATTGAAAAGTAAAGTATCGAACTATTCAATAATAATATCTTGTTAACGGACTATACATACGTATTTTGTATTTGACTGGTTGTCAGTGCTCTACTGAAAACACTGATTGAATTTTGAATTAAGTGAACTTTTTTTTGGGAACAATCGAGTAAGTCGTAGTTTTAGTGTACTTAAGTGGATAGTTTTCAAATGACTCTAGTCATCAGTCATATAAACTTCCTGGAATATTAATACTATACAGTACTAATTCATATATTACAATAAGTAGTTAGGTATTAAATTTGAAATGGTGCTAAATTTTCTTGAATGAAAATTGTAGTGCAAGTAAACGACATAATTGTATTATTGAAAACAGTTTCCTTCTTTCATTTTGCAGGTATCAAGGGACTGATAGAAGGACGTGTGAAATGTTTCCCGAATTCGGCAAAAGGGTTCCAATCGCTAATTTAGCGATGTCATGAATTTTTTTCTCATATACTGGTTTAAGATGTTGTGCCGTGTGTCTGTTTCCGATGCATTACGGTTCGTCCGTTAAGATTCTTTCATATGTTTTTTGTGTTTTTTTGTTTTTCATTTGTATTTGTTATTTAATGACCGATCTGTCGAGCCAAAGTATATTCATTTCTGTTTTGAAAGGACAAGTTGGTGTATAGTATGGAAAATGAAGCTCTGATTTCACCAAATAACTGTGAAAAACATACTGGTATGCTTTAGATAAGAGTTGCTTTTGTTCCCAGTAACCGAAATAGGTGATGTTTTTTACATAGCCCTTAAGAGAAATTGAACTTAAGGCACACATAATTAATTCACGAAAGAGAGACGTTTTGGATCATTTAGCAAAAAATTTACGTTGAATTTTTTTCTACTTTTTATTCGTCATATTTAAATTAGTTTTAGTAGAAATTTAGGAAACGACAAAAGCAACAATTTTTGACAGTAAATGGATGCAAAAACATGTGAATAAAACAAAAAGAGTAGAAATATGAAGTCGCTTTATCCCATTTGTTCGCTTTCGTTTAGTTTTGGTAGCAGTGATGTCAGATGAAGAATAAGTATACAAAACATTTAAAAGATTGTTAACGTAGCATTTTCAAGAAAAGTGCTAATATATATTTAAACGGAGAAACTGAAATTACATGTAATCACTCGCAATTAACTTATAAGTATTATAAAATGCTTAACGAATGAGCTGAGATGCAAGGTCCTACCTTTCAGTGATATTTGATTCATGGTCGGATAATGTCAACTATGAAGGAAAAATAATTGTAATGGAGTTTGTGGATGTGCTTGGGCTTTTGTTTTATTCATGTGTTAATGCTTATTTTTTTAAAATTTGTTATGTAACTCATACTTCAGACGTAGTATGATGTTAGTATAATTATTTATTCCAGCTGTTATCCACTTTATCCAATAACCGCTAAACAACCAGGAGATATATTTGACATGTGATTAAAAGTATAAGTTTCAAATCGAGAGAATATATTATAAGAAAAAAACCATTTCACACATTTTGATATGATAAAAGAATAATATATGTATTAAATCATATCTTTTTAACAGCATTCTATTTAAACAGATATAAAATTATACGTTCCATTAATTAATTAATAATCTGTTAATTCTTTGTATCTCATATGTGATAATCTCCTGATGGTAGATATAAACGTAGTTTCCAAAGGGTAAAGGATAAAAACTTAGCCATTCTAGGGCAAATGTGATAGTGTGAAATGCTGTAAATAATATAGTGACAATCTTTAAGTGGATGCATTTATATATTTAAAACTAAAAAAAAAAAAGAAATCGGTTTTGTCTTAAGCATAAGAAAATCGTTACCTTCGGCGTTTAAAGTGATCATTGTGAGTTTCCTATGTGGTGAATGTTTTAGTGAAAAAAGAAATCAAATTTGCATAACCATTTTTTAGCTAAATTTTTGAAAGCTGTTTGTACAGACTGCAAAAGCATGATTGTTGAGATGTTTATAATTTCAAGTATTTAAAATTATCAATAATTTTAAGTATTTTGATTAAGTTTTTAATTTATAATAATTTAATAATTATTCGAGCTTTCACATTATTACGAAAAAGGCACTTTTTAACTTGAGTAAACAGGGCTTTTTTATTTGAAATTGACTCGAAAAATATCTGCACGCTAGAATAGTTACCCCTTTTATAAAATTGTGATGCTACTAAGTCCAAATAATTGCTTCCCAATCATGTTTTAAAAGACTATTAAGAACACTGATATGCAGACACACATAGCAAATTCTGTGCAAAGTAATTAAGAACTTAGCAATAGCGATGCAGAGACGAAATTTTAATAGGGATTATGTTAGTATCTTAAAAACCTTAATAGGAATAATTTTTCGTTAATGGCGTATCGAATTATCACAGGTTTATATTTCATGGTCTAAATTAATTATAAGCAGATGGCATTAATGTTTATAATACAGATAATTCAAAACTTGAAAGTTGAGATAATAATGTATGCAGCTTCTCCTAATTAACAATCTCTCTTAATTCTATTAAATTAAGAGAGATTGTTAAAATTTCATTTTTCTGTTATAAAATAATTCTTTTCAAGCATTAATAGTACGTAGACGGAATTCATTAAATCGCAATGAGAAAACAAAGCTCCTTGAAATTAGTGAGCGCTGAGAAACCATTGCCAGGGAAGATTTAATTTCATTTTAAATTGAATTTCAATTAAAATTTAAAATGGAATTGATTTTTCAAAATGGAATTGAAATACATAAAGGCATAATAAATGTGGCAGTGAAATCACCTGTTATTATAGAAAAAAACCCTTAAAAAAAAACATTATTCGTATTATACAATTTTTGTAAATGTTATTTTCAAAATTTAAACCCGAAAAAATTTATTTCTGATCGTTAACCAGCATTATCAATAATTATCAACAAAATTGTCAATAATTTTGCTAATCAGAATTTATTCTATACAGCGAGCACATCTTGTGTGAAATCGTATTAATCATTTTAGATAATTTTTTTAAAAAAAAAGTAATGCCAAGTGAAAATCGTTTATTTAAAGAATTAGTTTGAATTTTTTAACACACAAATTATTTCCACTTTTTAAAGATCACCACTTTAATATTAAAAGTTTAAAATTGTTTTTAAGGTGTACCTGTTAAACGTTAATAAATAAGCATTTTATATTAATTTTAATTAAAAATTATTAATACAGGAAGCAATTTCAAAAAACTTCAAATTGTTAGCATTTCACATTAAATAATCCCGCCAGGTACGAGATTATGCATATATGGTTGTTCCTAGAAATTTTTAAAAGGCAAAATTAAAATCATAAAAAAAAAACCAAAAAAAAATTAACTAGGAAATAAGTCTCTCATAAATTTATGCGAGACTTCATTTGCACATTTGTATGTTTTTAAAAGCTAAATTGTTTGGATTTTTTTTTCTTTATTCCTATATCTTGTTGGTAAAAGTTTAAGAGAATTTTTCATAGTCTTTATATCTAGTCGGAAGTGATCTGATTTAGCTATCTGTAATATAACTATTATAATTAATCATCACAGTACTTTAAATGTATAATTAGTCGTAATAGTTATGAATCGTAAACCATAATTAGCAAAACTGTTACCGAAAATTCTTGGCATTGCCCTCTGAATAAACAGACTGCCATATTTAAAATTACTATTAATCGACTGTGATAATACAACTGGAAGTGATAAAGATATAACTGGCTGCAAAATTTAACAATTGTACGATGTCATCCAATGCATCATTTAAAGATTTTAAGGTTTACATTTCGATATTTTTGTCATTGTATATAAATAGAGCACATTAGCTAATAATTTTTGAATTTTTAAATTAAAATCGAGTGGGAAGAATTTAACGCTTTGTTTATTTGGGTTAATGGATCAATGAATATTGCAGGGAATTCTTTCATCATTTTCCATGCCATAACAAAGGATAAATATATCAGTTATGAATAATCTCGTGTTAGAACGAAAGCCAAGTGATTATTATTATTTATGTTAAAGTACTGAGACACTAACGAACAAAAAAAAAAAAAGTGGAATGAATGAGTTTGACATCTTTGTATGCCCTGCAAGCGGAAGGAAGCTATTTTCTCTTCTAAATCGCTCGTGCCTCAATCTCGATGACATATCACACCATCAAGTCCTATAATCAGACATATCAGCATCCGTCTTAAACAGCAGGAATGTGCTAGTCTATACCCATATTTTTATGTATAAATACGGCTGCTATCTTGTTCTATAGTCCCAAAAGTAGTTGTGTCATTTTTGTGTGTGAACATAGTTATGGCCATTTCCGTTTTGGTGTCTTCAGCGTAGTTGCTATGCAAAGTTTAGCAGACTTGTGATCAATTGTATTGGCATATTATTCGTGTCGGCGTTAAAAAAAAAAATTGTTGTTTAGTCACCTGCAAGATGGGCGAAAAGTGAGAGAGAGAGAGAGAGAGAGAGAGAGAGAGAGAGAGAGCACGAACGAAATCTAGTGAAGTCTTGCACCAGAAAATGGTAGAACGGATTGTTAGGCAAGATTTGCTCAACTTCAAAAGGAAAGGTTCATAATAGCGAAAAATCGAGTCACACCTTCGGTGTAAAGTTTGCTTCAGCACAAACGGAAGTGGCAGATAAATGTTTTAAATTTTATATTATCAGGAAAGGTTTTAAAGTCATATTTTGTAATTGTGTAAATTATTTATAACATTATCCAGTGATATTTTGCTGATATAGCGTATAGTTTTAATTATATTCTGTAGATTAGTTAAAAAGAACGGCTTGTTACCATTGATTTATGTATTTTTTTTACTAACTTTCTTTACTTTAGTTTTTATTTAATGTTGTTCGTGAAGTTCCCCTGCATTCATGTAGTCAATTCATAAAGTGATATTGTAGGGAGAACCCTGTGGATGACAAAGTGACCTCTGTAACTAGATGTATGTTGTTCCTCGCTGAGCTGTAAGGTAACATGTAGTATATGACGCTTTATATTATATACAAAGCTGAACTGGGTACAATAATTTATGCAGGGTCTCCACCCCCCGTGTCTTACTGCTACCTGAAACAAACCCTACAAAATGTTGACGCATCAAAATCTGAACTGTTATCAAAAATATGTTTGTTATAAGAGTCTTGAATAATTTTTTAGAAAAAAATAAATAACTTGCATCAAAATTGTACTCCAAATATCATTATTAATCTTCTTAGTCTTTATAAAGGTATTCAGGTTCCAGTGACAGGGTACTGGAGTACTCACACACTCCTTTTATCGCTCAGGTTTCGTGGACCAAATTCTAGAACAGAAAACATTAAAAAAAGAGAGAAGATTTTGATAAACCCCCCGCTTTGAAAGAGAGCCGGCTGTGTGGGATGTCTTGTACATCATGCACTTGTTAAACTCTCACGGATCAGAGATACAAGAGTGTCCTGTGTAGTAATTTTACCGATTCCATTTTGTCCTCTCTCTTTAAACTTGTTTTGCAATTTGTTAACGATGTCATAACAATTCACGATTTATGTTTTTCGTTTTCATTGACCGAGTAAGTTAATAGCAGACGAGGTCAGAAATGCCTTAAATGATTCGCGAAACTCCGGTTCACTAACTGCAACTTGAAATCCGTCCATCTTTTGGCCTAGAGAAGTAGTGGTGGGGAGCCTAAGGGCAGCCGTGATCTTAGGAACTTTGTAAAGTAGATTTATGTATCCTAGTTAGAAACTTGCTAATGTAGATCCGTTTTTTGTGTATTTGATCATACCTTGATATAAATATGGAAATATAGCTCTGTCTTAAAATATTGGTTACTAGATTAAGTTTCTCGTCTTACCGATTGGAGTCGACAGAAACGGGTGGATGCAAATATTCATATGACCGTGATCATCTGTTGTCGACTGTCTCTTTTAAAAGTAATTTACTGTGGGTGAATCCCGTAGCTAATCCTCCTGTTAAGTGTTTACAATTTAAACTTAGTGAACCTAACGGACAAAACAAAAAAAAGCAATCTTATTAATCTGTGAAAATTGTGCATTTTTCTTTCTGCTGTTGTATAATAAAGTATAGGTGCATGAAAAATAAAGCCGTTTGAAAGCAAATGTGTTATTTTATTGTGTCATACTTGTCACTTACTGAATACACTAAATTAACATTCATTCATTATTAAACGAATGTTATTCGAAAGAGTGGTTTTTGAATTTATTTTTGATTTAAGGAAGCTTTCCATTTATTAATAAACAAATAACTGTTAAACATAAACGAGCTTGTAATAATAAAATTTAACACTGTAAAATAGTGTTATTTCTTTATTAATAAGCAATTTCTGTTATATAAATATCACCAAGAACATAAATACAAACAGATTTTCTGTGAACTTACTGTGCTGTTAACGCCATCTCTCGACGAGGAAATGAACCAGCCAATTCCAATAATTTACAGATGACAATATTAGAAAATAAAATATTAAAAAATAAAGGTTGAATGACGTAAAGGTATTTCACCGGCTTATTTAAAACGCCATTAATCAGCTAATGAATGTATCGGGCTCATAACAAAGACGCAAAAGTCTTATTTAATAAATAAAAATATAAGAAAGGCATCCATTTTAAAATTTTACAATAACATGGCTGACCATTACCAGAAGTAGTGCAATAAAAATAAATCATTTCTTAATTGGAAGATTGCTAATTAGAGAGAAGATTTTTTTCCCTTCATTACGAGTGTAAATGGTGTTAATGGGAAGCAAAAACGACATTCAAGCTAAAAGAGATGTTTCAAGCTAAGATAGTTGTGACGAGGAACTTTAGTTTTCTTATCTTATCTCTTTTCTTATCTCCATCAGTTAATAAGTCAACGAGTTGCTTACTTATTAAACGTTAATAACCCTTTACACAGTGTTCTACCAAAACACCAGAGGCTGAAGTGAACAGAGAGCCTATATTCCTTTAGAAGCTATTAATATAGTCTGCATCGATACTTGTGTCACCTCCCTTATTGTTCGTAGTGATTTTTCCACTGACATTTGTCAATTTCATTTCGCCTGCTTATATTAACAAGGCGATGTGATTATATACGAGATGGTTACATGATTATACGAGTTAAGTATGTATTGTACAAAAGAATTGTATGCAATGCAATCGCCATAGTATATCATAACGATTCAATGCATTTTTCCCTTATCTACCAGAGATGGGAAAAATCCTTGAACTACACTGCATTAGCTATTTGGCTATTTTATGTTACCGTTGTACAAAAACTCCTCCTATCAAAGCTGAGACTAAAACTTATAATTTTTCATGTTCATGTAGTTGTTGGCATTAGATCATGCGGCGTCAAAAATTATTACCGCATGGCTGTCGAGAGCAAATGGATATTAATAACTCCGGGAAGGAACCCCGTAGCGAACAAAAAAGGTTTGCGTGAATAAGAGCGACAGTTTAGGAAGTTCATGCGTATATGTACTTGCGCATGCGTCATGTTTCTTCCTTAATCGAAGTGACATTAGCTCCTAAGGAAGAGTTTGGTTTTCCGGATACTAGAATTTATGTCCACGATTTGTATTCTACGTGATTTAAGATGTGCAAATAGTAAGGATCTACTAAGAGACAATTCAAGTATAAGATTGCAGAGGTTAACACAATACAACTACCGAAGTCGCCAGTGGATGAAAGATTAAAAATAATAATTCACTGCTTCAGAGTAATTAAATCATTCTCACAGCGCCTTTTGCTATTCTTGTTTGATATATTTTTTAAATTTAAGTATTTCCAACGAATACATTGCTTTAAGTACAGTAAGTGACAAAATAAAGTATATGGACAATTTAATCTGTATGCTGTGAGAAAGTTTAAGAGTACACCCATCATTTCTTCTACTCAGCTCAGAACTGCCACAGGTTAAGCGTACAGTTCGAACAGTTCCGGTATTTATAGTTTGGTATGTTTTATTTTGGTTCGTACTGTGCTTTAAAAGCTTTGCCATCCAACATGTTATGGAATGAATGCGAGAAAATCGAAGAAGTGAATAGCTCATTCACACAGCTGGTATGGGTTTCAGTAGTTTCTCCGAAACCACAAATATATTCAGCTGGATTCAGATCTCGATCTAAATATATTCAAAGCAGCCCCCACTACATATTGTACTCGAACTACTACGTTATTAAATGAATTATGTTATTAAATGAACTATCTTCAGATATCTGTGTTACATTCTAAGCAAATGACTGAAAAGTTTGTGTAATTATTCATATCACAATGCAAGATGAATGGTTATAAATTCACTATAGCACATTTTGTGAATTCCCTGTCTTAATCTTTTACCAATTATATTCCAAGACGTCATGGTAGGCAACACCAATTCACCTTTTCGAACTTAGAATTGGTTAAGATCGGAGAGGAAGACTCCTGCAAATAAGTTACTTCAATGCAGCTAATTTTAATGCAGGTATTTTAGGATGCATTGTGTGCTTTGTAGAGTCTTTCGCTCTCTGTGTCTGCTATATGCAACCCCTCTGTTAATCTTCTCCTATTCAACACTGAACGGCAAAACTAATTCCCTACTTTATCTGTATCGGAACTTCAGTTTCGTCATGTCATCTCCTTTCTCATTACCATCAGTTGATACGTCAGCGATTTGCTTACTCCTTGCCCGTTTCTCACAGCAGGCGGGTGGACCGGCTGGTCATTATATACTGGGAACGCCCTAACATTTCTCAAATCTAATGTTCTGATATATGATCAAATAACAAGTTTTACAAGCTATTTGCAGATCCTGTTGCTATTCGCCGAAGTTAGCTGTTTACCCGACCTTCGTGAATCAACCTTGTATTTGACTTGCTTAAACTGTCAAAAGGTTATTCCCATTAGTCCTACGTGTTAATTTAAGAAATGTGCTCTCTCATGACCTCCTGTCAGAATCACCATCGGATTGCCTGTCTTTTTATGCAATTATGTCCACTTACTCCATTTGAAGTGGACATATGGCTAGACGAGTATACTGCATCAACCAGCAATTTAACTGAAATGGTTCCTTGTACTTCATTGTGGAGAAGAGCGATATTTCGCTGGCTACCGATTGTATATACACTCGTAGACTAGCCAGCTGTCTTTCTGAAACGAAAACGTCATCAATGTAGTTTTGGGGCATACATTAAAACAGACTCAGTGTAGGCCCCAAAAATAGTCTCCAAACAATAACACCGCCGGCTCCAGCCTGCCGAACACCTGCATCCATGGTCTCATGTTGCACTTCTCCAAATGCGGATACGCTCATCAGCATGATACAGTTGAAATTGGGATTTATAAGACCAAGCTACAGATTTCCACATGTCGATAGTCCAGTGTTGGTGCTGCCATGCCCATGCAATGTGCAGTTTTACGTGTCTCTCAGTGAGCATAGGTACTCATGACAGCCATCGACTACCATAGCCTATACGAGCTAATGTCCGGCGTATAGTCCATGTGCATATTAGCCTAGCTATTTCTACCTTGTACTGGGTGGTTAGCTGAGCCAATGTGTTGTGTCCTTGCTGTGTTACGAGACGAGACACACAACGCTCATCACAGCGGTCGACCACACGTTGCTGTCGAACGTGTGACCTTTAGTTGTTTATTCGACTGCTGTTGAACATGTCATGGTAGATTCGTGATCACAGAAGGCTTAACCACGTTGGCTTTTGTCCAGATATTGGTACCTCCATGTCATGCTTCAACAATCATTACACGATCGGAAAGATCTCGACGCCAATCTATTCTTCGCAGACACTCAAAAACTGATCGCTATACGTGCGAACTATAGTCTGCAATAAAGTTCCCGGACTGGTGCTGTTGCGGTCGTATTTGATGAGTTTGAAAATGAACGGAAGTGGTACATTGTAGTTCCAACTTCCCTTCCTCCAGCAAGTGCTGGTACAGAGATCGGCTAGTAGGCTGACAGGTTTCAAGTAACAAACAGTTTCATTAGTAGCGATAGACACGATTTTTCAGTGGAGCAACGAACTAATTTAAAATTTTGCTTTAAACTGGGAAATTTAAACAACAGAAATCAATGAAATGATTTATGTGATAAATCGTCATAGTAGTGAGTCTGAATGGTATGGTGGTTCAAAGATGGACTTGAGGATTTCGCGATGACCCAAGGAGTGAGAGTCGGCCAGTCTCTCGAAATGAGGACAGAGTTACAAAAGTTCGGGAAATTTTGTCAAGGGATCGTAGTTTGACCCTGAGAATGATGGCTGATGAGTTGAATATGAATAAGGAGACAATTAGTCAAATTCTGCATGAAGATATAGGGAAAAGGAAGGTCTGTCCAAAATTTGTGAGCACAACCTCAGAGATGAGCAGAAGCAACGAAGAGAATTATCATCCGAAGACTTCATACAGACTTGTCATGACAATCCTAACTTTCTAGACTGCATTATCACTGGAAATGACTGTTGGGTGATTCAGTATGACTGAGGAACGAAGCATCACAGTAAGCAGTGGACATCAAAATCATTCCTGAGGTCTAAAGAAGTTTCGTTTACAGAAGTCCAGGATCAAGACGATTCTCATTATGTTTTTATACAAACAGTAAGTAATTCACAAGGAATTTGTACCTGAAGGGGAGAGTTGATGCTGCGCTTTACGTACTGGGGCTTCAAAGACTATTCACGTGCATTTCCCAGGTGCCCCAATTTCGAGAGAAAGGCAGCTGGTTCTTGTTGCCCGACAATGCCCCCCCCAAATTCCGCATTTATGAAGATATTTTCGAGGCAGCAATGTACAATGTACCAGCGGACTTCTTCCTCTTTCCCAATTGGGATTTCAGAAGTGGAATTTCAGAATGTTGAGGACAAAGAAAAACGTAACCACGGAACTGAATATCATTTCTCTGGACGCCTTCGCTGACTCTAGCGAAGTCAAAATAAATTTATTTTGATATCATTATCAAAGTATGTCTGCAATTATAAGATTTTTGCAAATTCTTCCTAACAGCATGCATATTGAATTACTATCGGTCAGATTTTCAGAGTCATAAATGAACGTACATTTTTTGTTGCAGTGCCTAGGCCTGAACCCAAAATCTTATTACAGTTAACTGCATACGTTGACCACCAGACCATATAACTACGCAACTGTGAGTTGTTTCATTTTCAAATTGACAAATGAAAAGTACTGCATATGGGTATTCAAAGCATTCTTGTATGTAAAGGCGGTAACAAGGGTTTCCCCCTATACGCCGCCGAGTCATCTAACGGCAAAGTGCCAAGGCCGGCACTAAAAAAAAAAAAAAAAAGATCTAATGAAATGTTTGTATCTTTATGTGTATATTAATGTGTGTTTTGTTGTATGTTGTAAGCCGGCACCTGGCATTTAGCAGTCGGGGGCAGGAGAACAAAGGCTCCCCCGACTCCCGTCCCAAGCCACGAGAAGGCAGCAAGGTTTTACTATCAAGAGACACGTACCAAGGTTGTCAAAAGGAGAACCTCAAAATAATTTAGAAAGGAAGAAGGGAAACGGGGAGGGAGGAACAGAAGAAAAAGGAACAGAAGAGAAGAGGAATACAGATATCCTCTAGAAATATAACCAGAAGAATAAAAAAAGAGAAAAGTAAGAAGACTACAAGGAACATGTAATTAAAAACTAATTATCAACAGCTATGCATATATACATACAATCAATTTTACCCAGTAATCATAATAAACCCAGTGATAATATCAACCATTAGGGCAGATAATAACTTAAAATCAAATTTAAAACTCCAAAAAAAAAAGGCAAGAATCATACCAATAAGCAATCGAAAGACTGCAAAATCAATACGATATTACAAAACCTTGAAAAACTTACAACTAAAACAGCCAATCAATCAGCAAAACCCCCAACAACACAATTAATGCGAGATAACAACACATAACAAGGTAATTAATCTAATACCACTTCCAAAACCCAAGACACAATCAGAGAGCAAGTCCAAAGAGACAATTTAAAATTTAACTTAACAATAATCAAGCAGTATTTTACGTTTTAACAAGTGATAGTCTGAACCCAACCCCGACACCAGAAAATTGGAATCAGGGTCAAGCTAGCAAACACAAATACCAAATTCAGTGTACAGGCTTTCACGACAGACACATCCAAATAAAACAAGGAGAAAACACTAATGTTGAGAATCTTCAACCAGTACTGACAGCAATTTACTAAACAGCCGCCGACCGGGCTAGCCGGGTGGGTAAAGTGCCTGCCTGGCAACCCAAAGGTCGCGGGTTCGAATCTCGCCTCGGGCTTGGATCCAAGTACTGCAAAAACCTTGGGAGGTGCATTATGGCCACAGAAGCCGATGCGCCAACAACTACCAAAAAAAAAAAAAAAAAACTAAACAGCCACGACAACTTCTATAATATACAAGTTCAGCATGAACAAACAAATAGAAGATAAAACAGGTAATAAAATCTAAAACCCTTTATGCAGCAACTCGCATGAAATCATTTTAAATAAGTTCAGGTTTAAACAACTATTAAGGTTATTAAGACAACAGAACCCCTGCTGCCAAAGACATATGATCCGAGCTATGGGTGAAAGACCCACTAAAGCCCCGAATCATCAGCTAAAAATAATTAGCATGAACAATTCATCAACAGAACAAAGTGAATTAACAAAATACAGTTAGCCATCAAACGAAATGGCCCTCTGCAACCCGCAGAGACAACAAAATAATATTTACATTATTAACAACATAGTAATTTTTTTTACAACCCTTAGAAGACAGTTCGCGATATTATCTTAATATACAGCTGAAGCCATGTAAGGCGCAGAGAATGCAAAATTCAATTTACATTACTAACAACACAGTAATTTTAAATCCTCAGAAAATAAAATTTACAACACTAATTGAGGTATGCAAAAGAATCATGCATAACTACTACTAATAATAAACTAAAAATACCACGCAAGTAACTATCAAAATACATTTAAATAATTGTGCCAGATAATTTAGCATTAAACAATAATTCAACAAGATAAAAGTTTATTGCCGCCCGCAGTAGGCAACAAAAAAAAAATTACATTAATTACAGAGAAGCTAAGTTTAAGCATTAATAATAATAACAATATTTAACTCAAATCATTATATACAGAAAAACTCGATCTAGAGCCGTTGAATAACCAGAACCGATCATAAAAAAAAGCAAGATGGGGCCAACTAAAACATCAAAAAAGAAAAACAGCACCCCAAGCAACCAAATCAGAGCAACCAAAATTTTTATCAAACAAGCAACAGCGCAGAAAAACCAAAGAAACCACAGAAAGTCCAAAGCAAAGAAAAGACAAAACTATAAATCAAGAGAAGCCAATCTCTTTTTTCCGCAAAAGTGTAAAAAGCATTATAGTTTTCTAAAGTCTCCACCAATTTTGGAAGCTCATCAACATGTAAACCCCCAGTGATCAGTGAAAATTTAGACCTAAAGTCAATGTACTGAATACAATCAAAAAATTAAGTGAGTGGCAGATTCTACCGCACTACAGGAACAATTTGGGAAAGGAGCAAGACCCAAGGAGAACAATTTTTCATTCAAACTTCCATGACCGGAATAAAAAAGCAGAATAAAGACCAAGAGAAAACCAAGCTAAATTTTTCTTATTAATTTCAATGACTTTTGGGAAGAATATGAAAGTAATACGACCTGTAGCTCCATTAATCCAGTCAAGCTGCCATCCAGAAAGAAATTGATCTCTTATACGTTGAATATCCAATTTTACGGCAAGATCTAAATTTAAATAATATCGATCCAGCACCGAATTTTTCTTTTACAATATTGAAGGTAACTAAAAATCACTTGAAATTTAACAGGAACTTTACCAGTAATGACTTGGAGGGCAGAGGAAGCAATAGTCATACAAGCGCGAGAAGCAGCTAGCAGAAAGAAACGTTGGGCCTGAGTCAAATATTTATTAACTAAGAATTTGGACACATTAGGACCCCAAGCACTAGCAGCATAACAAACTATAGGAAGAAAAATGCTTTTATGATAAATTCTAAGAACAGAAGGTTTGAGACCCACAGAAGCCTTTGTAATTCTGATTAACTTTCCAGTTAAAGTTTTTACTTTTTGTACAATAAATTTGGCGTGTTGAACGAATTGAAAACTGTCGTTAATGAGGACACCCAAATATTTGTAAGATTTAACAAGTTTTATGTGCTGGTCCAAAAGCCTAATACTGCGAGGACGATTGACGCTAAGGGAACCCTTAAACAGCATTTTGTTTAGTTTTGGAGATAGAGATCTCCAATTTACGAATCTGACACCAACTATGAAGATCCGATAAAATGTCATTGGCACGTTCCTCCAATTGGAGCCTAGAATCACCAGAAACCAGAACAACCAGATCGTCATCGGCATATGCCACTTTAGTAACAAAATCATGTTCAGAACTGAGCCACCCATCAAGGACCACGTTCCAGCACACGGGCCTAAGAACGGATCCCTGAGGGCAGCCACAAGTAACCGGTCTCCGAACAGCACACAGGCCAGAGGAGACAACAAGACACCTATCAGAAAAATAATCCGTGTTCAACCGGTAAAGATTGATAGAAACCTTAGCCTTCCGGAACCTCTCCAGGACACTTTGCCACCAAACGACTGCATATGGGTAGCAGTAATCCCACAGTAACGTACCATCTGTGTTGTACTACACTCAGAGTAATGAAAAATGAATATGAACTGGGGGTAATTGTGCAGCCAGATATGTAGTTATCTGAGCAGTGCAGGCAGGCTGTTAGGAGAGCCGAAGGGGTTTTTTCAATGATATACAGGAATTTTGCTAGCAGGGATAAGGAGGTGATTATCCCTTTGTATAATGCCATGGTTAAGTCACATCTGGAGTATTGTATGCAGGTCTGGAGGTCTCATTTTAGGAGGGATGTTACGATTGCAGAGAAGGGTAACCAGATACCAAGAAAGGCTTCATGGTGAGGCTTCAAACTGTAGTGTTCTGCAAACTGTAGCGTCCGGAGACTAGCACCTACAAGGAGATCTGATTGAGGTGTTTAAGGCTTTGAATGGATTGAGTAAGCTCAATGTCCTTCTTCCTCTTTCTCAGATTACGCACATGAGGAGGAATAAATTCAAAGTGAGGAAGGGCGGTAGCAGGATAGTTGTGCAGCAGTTTGCCTGTACCCAGCAAGTGGTTAATTGTGGGAAAAAACTTCCATCTGTTGTTGTGGAAGTCAATGACTTGAATAAATTGAAAAAAGAACTGGACAGACTCTTAGAGGGAATGACAGGTGAAATGGGAAGTTTTTTGTTTTACTTTTAGCTGATGCTGTATTTTTGGATGAAAGAAACGAAGCTTACGATGCAAGTTAATGGAATGCAATAAACTGTAGTACCAAATTCATGTTTGGTACTACAGTTTAGTTTTATAATTAAAATCTACGTCTACAGAAAACGGCAGTACTGCTTATTAATACAAAAGGTATTAATATTTGTGGTTTAATCCAAATGTGTTGAAATAGCAGCGTCCGCCTGCTTACTTCTGATAAAAAGAAAAAAACGAAAAGTGAAATGCAAGAAAACGTATTAAAAAATTAGATGACATAGTGTTTCTTATTAATCCGACGTGTTAAAAGGAAGATAATTTTTATCGAAGGGATTTCTGATACGTTGCTTGAAAAGAATTCGAGGATAAAAATAAAATCTCAGTGACGAAAAAAAAATAATGGTAAGGAGAGTGAAACATATATAATCGCAAATCTTTAAAGAATAAAAAAAAACCCAGGTTCCCCTTAATGCATCTTCTGATAATCCTTTAATGGAGTTTACAGCAAAATGGGCACATCCGATTATTCCCACGTACCTGAGATTTCTAGGAAATCAAGGAAGGTTTCTTAAAACTGCCTCCGGTTATCTTCAGGTAGGAAAGTTTTAAGTAAAAAGTGGAAACGAGATGAGAATTATTAAGATTAATTCTCATCTCGGAAAAAACTATACACTGATTATCAAAATATGTGTGTACTGTTCTGATGAACGGTCCCTTAACCTCAATCTATGATCGCTTTTGATCTGGCTTTTTAGCCATTTGCACTTCAGAAAAGTGGCTATCAGAAATCATTAATCAATTAACAATAGTCCCAATAATATCATATTGGGACTATGAACAATGCTCTTCGCTGTTTCTGGAAAAGCCCTAGTTTGAAAGAGCGAAATTTTCCAGAAAGTGTACAGAAGGAGACATCGATATTCTGGAAAACTGCCCTTCCTGAATTTCTGGTTGACAGTATTCGACGAAATCATATACTTTGGAATCATAAAAACATACTTTCCATACTTTCGAATCATAAAATCAAAAAAATACACGTAAACCTTCTAGTTGTTAAATCACTTAATATTCGGTGAAATCATAAAAATATGCAATATTGATAAAACTGCCTCTATTTTCACAAACATTTTTTTTAATTGGGGCCAAGAAAAGTGTAACGATGGAAGAACAATCAGTGCAAGGTATTCGAACCTATAGAACTTTAATATCTTGCATAAGTTGAATGTTGAGAAGATAGAAGATATTGGAATTAGACTCGATTTTTTTTTAGATTGTAATTATTGAAAAAAATATGTGAAGGAAGGTATTTCCAGAAAACAGACAGACAGAGGGGATAAATTAAGAAGCGGAAACGTTGGTTATGTGAGTTTATAGTCGGACAGTGATCGGACGTTGACTAGTTGAGGCACGTGTATAGACTGGTTTTGAAGAGCATAGAGGAATTACAGATACCAATTCAGAAGAACAATATGACAATAGCCTAATATGACAATTTTTTTGTCCTACGACTCTGATTGGAAAAAGCCTGAGTTGCATTCCCCTTCCTCCTCCCAAAGAGGGGTTGCATGCTTTTATTTCTCCTGGCAACAGAAAAACGAGTTTGACTGAAATGGCAACTGTTGGACCATAGGTTCCCAAAGTGGGCGGTACAGCCCCCCCCCCCCAGTGGGCTCTGAAGCCTTCTATGGGGACGATAGTGGAATTGGGGGGCGTTAAGGCGGTCTAGGGGTCGGTAGCTTCAGAAGCAATTGGGGGGCGTTAAGGCGGTCTAGGGGTCGGTAGCTTCTTATATAAATCCGCATTTTTATCTCCTCGGGTCCAGTGGACCCAGTTCAAAGGTCAATTAATAAATTCTATAATTTTTACTCTATGGACACAGCTGAAATTCGCTATAGGTGAAGCCAGCACTTTTTTCTTCGATTTTCCCACTTCAATTTTCAAAACCTTCTATTGAATTTCACGCAAATGACAAAAATGTGACATCAATTGTGTATTTTTTTAGGCCATATTGTCACAATTGTCATATTTTACTAAACCCACACTAATTAGCCTAGGGCCTTTGAAACGCGACAACGCGAGCTACTGTGAGTTGACATAAGAAGCAGTAAAGCGAAACAGTAGCAACAACTGTTTTTGAAAGGCGAACAGATCGTGTTTCCTTTCTTCAATGTGTATTGCTCCTGCGAACAGAAAATCAGGGAAATTCATCTTTTAGAAACGAGAAAAACTGGTGTAAAACTGATAACACTGCAATGCGCATTTGATAAAAAAAAAGTTTCCTCTATTGTAATTGTTTTTAGTAAACAATATCGGAACAGCAGTTTCCTGGGTTTGATCTTCTAACGAAATTTCTAGAAAATATTTGTATTTGTAGCTGCGTTATAAACTTCGAAAACTGGTGTGCAAAAGAAGAAAAAAAAAATTTCCGCTATGAATAAAGGGTTGTTTCTTGAAATGTGTCTTCTTCACAAAACTGCAATATTTTCTAACAGTACAAAGCCAACAGATTTCGACTAACGGCTGCTCAAAAATTATTCTTAGAAGATGTTTGCTGGTTACACTTTGATGTTATCGCAAAGGGAGAAATTCAGTTCCAGTACAGAAGCCGAATAAATTCACTGTCCACGGCCATAATGCTGTTCTGAGCTGCAATAAACAGATAAACCCCGCTGAAAAATAGATTTCCTCCCCATCACTTTTCTTGCTTTGCTGTGGTTTTTGACGAGCAATTTCACACAATCAAGTCTGTGACTGCTAAATCCGGCGTGGTTTCTTCTATCCTCTCTCTCTCTATTTCGGGATCTCTGACCGTGTGGTCATCCTGGAGTAT
Organism: Mastigoproctus giganteus; assembly: GCF_048544385.1. NCBI lineage: Eukaryota > Metazoa > Arthropoda > Arachnida > Uropygi > Thelyphonidae > Mastigoproctus > Mastigoproctus giganteus. The sequence continues at coordinate 44,073,336 of NC_143583.1, forward strand.
AAACAGAAAATTTGTTAGTCGGAATGATGCCCACCAGTGGCACCAATTATCAACTCTTTTACTGTCCTTCTAATTTTCAATATGTGCAGATAATCGACTTGGGCAAAATTCGAAAGTGCTACTTCAGTGAGGACCAAAAACCGTTTGCCCCAACATAACGAATTACTTTAGGTACAATAAAGGATGACTGCTGATGATTTTACTGACTGGAAGCAAGTGTCCACAAGGTGGCACCAATTATCAACTCTTTTACTGTCCTTCTAATTTTCAATATGTGCAGATAATCGACTTGGGCAAAATTCGAAAGTGCTACTTCAGTGAGGACCAAAAACCGTTTGCCCCAACATAACGAATTACTTTAGGTACAATAAAGGATGACTGCTGATGATTTTACTGACTGGAAGCAAGTGTCCACAACTGTACAAGGCGGTCACTCAAAGGAAAGTAACTGTACTCATTTGTATTCAGGGACAAAGTATACGGCGATGTTTGAAATGTATAATGCAGACATGCCAATTTTCCATTCAACTCGGTGAATCAACTCTCCCAAATAATGAAGCACTACTCTTATCATATGTACGATTCATAAAAGAAGAAAAAGTTTGTCAAGAATTATTATTTGCTAAAAATTTGGAAGCGGATACAAAGGGAGAATCTATAATTAATACCATGAATAAGTTTTTTCAAGAGAAAGACATTCCTATTCGTAATATTTTGTCCGCTGCTACTGATGGTGCTCCAGCAATGACAGGGCGCCACAAGGGTTTTCATAGCGCATTTGAAACAAGCAGTACCAAATGTACTCGCTATACATTGTGTTCTTCATCGTCAACATTTGGTTGCGAAGAATTTAAGTGAACGCCTGCATATGTCCCTCCATTACGTTATTAGAGCAGTCAACAAGATTAGCAGCAATTCATTGAGTGACAGATTGTTTAGCCAACTTTGTAGTGAAATCGATGAAGATTTCAATCGTTTGCTGCTTTACACAGAAGTTCGTTAGCTTTCAAAAGGTATTTGTCTGAATCGATTTTACAATTTGTTTGATTCAGTACTAGAGTTCCTAGAAAACAGAGACGACTGATTGCGGGCCAGCCTGATTACATCCAAAAATGACATCGCTTATTTGACAGACCTCTATAAAATATTTAATGAAGTCAATCTACAATTACAAGGTGATGAACGGAATTTAATTAAAACAAAAAACGTTATTGCCGCTTTTATGGGGAAACTTCTTCTGTTCAAGGGGAATCTAGGCGGAGGGGAATATAGCCACTTTTCAAATTTATCAGCAGTGTCTCTCAAAAAGGAAGATTTACTTACATAGGCCAACACTTGGAGGTTCTCCATGCTGATTTTAATGAGCGATTCAAGGATATTCTGAACATGAATATACCAAATTGGGTTCTAGATCCTTTCTCACATGTAAACACAGCAGGATCATCAAATTCAGAAGAGGAACTCATAGAACTCACAACAAATGAAGAACTAAAAATAAAATTCAAAAGTGGATACCAAGAGTTCTGGCTTCAGAAATCAATACCGACACTGTACTCTGGATTATAGGAAATAGTGCAGAAATTTTTAATTGCATTTCCATCTTCTTATTTGGCTGAGCGTGGGCTTACTGCTGTGGCGAATTTACTATCTAAGAAAAGGAACCGATTGCATATAACTGAGCGTGGCGATTTACGACTGTTTTTAACGAAAGGTGAACCTGATATTAACAAACTTTTAAAAATGCATCAGGCTCATCCTTCACATTAATTTTTTATTTTTTCTTTGTATTTTTACTTTGTAAGTTCGAAATAAACAATTTTGTAATATATTTGATGGTGTTTTAATTATTACAATAACATTCTTACTAATGCATTTGTAATCTCTTAATATGTATTCCGAATTTTCATATTTAAACCATTCTATGAAACTCTGCATGATGTTATTCGAGCATACACTTTACAATCTTTACATATGGGCTATGTTTCATCAAAATCGGAATAGCAATAACTGTGCTCAAGATGAAGCACGTATTGGCCACTACTTTTTCAATAATTTAACGGCATAAGCAGCCATGTATCATTAGTTGCTATTTAAGTCGAAAATATCAAACGGCTTGAACGCGGAAAACTGTTATAATGGGGGGCGTTACAAAATTTATATCTTGCAAAGTGGGCGGTGGCCCGAAAAAGTTTAGGAACCTATGTGTTGGCCGAATACATGTGCAATTACAGGAAAAATATATTGATTGCTGTCCCTGGAAGGTTACCATTTTTCTGCAAGGTGAGGTGAGTCTTTTCACTGGCCCATTAAAGACAGTTTAGCGTACATTTAGTTTAAACATGGTTTCGTCTTATGATACAACCGCATCCTCCAATGCGCCAATCCCACCATTTTTGTGATGGTACCACTCACAAAGTTGTGTTCTTCGATCTGGATCATCTTTCTGTATTGTACAGTAATCATAGTCTAAAAAGCTTCATATTTATGTTCTTTATGATTCTCATAACAATCGACTGATTCGTTTTCAGTTCTCGCGAACATTGTTTTGTTGACTTCTGTAGCGAACATTCAAATGCGTTCATGGCATCTTCAACGTTTTCCACATATCTTGATGTCTTTGTTGCTATTAATGAAAGACCACTTCTAGGATTAAGTGTTAGCTTTACAATATTTAACAGTTTAACATAGCATCCTTGAACAAGGATGCCTTGAAACACTTACTGTATTTGCCTTTGATAAGTTCTGTGAGATTACAATGAGAGAGAGAGAGAGAGAGAGAGAGAGAGAGATCTTTATTGCAACACAGAGATAGTGATGTACATAGTAGTGCAATGGCAACTGCCTGTCGGCACAGTGGCTAAGGGTTAACAATGTAATGTAAAGGCAAAATTGCTTGAGTAAACCAAAAAAAAAATAGACTACAAAATAATGAATAAGTTAAATAAAGTATAGAAAAATAGAGAAATGAATTGGGTATACAAAACATTAAGTGAATGTACAGAACATTAGTCACAAAATACATAACATAGGAATATACTGTACATCGAAAAGCATAATTATATATGTACATTGAATTGAGTAAGAGAATACATTGAGAGGGGCTGACGTTATGATAGTGGTAGTTTTGGCCACCCACTACGGAGTAATATTTTTCTGTATTGTCGATCCTGACTAAACTTGTTGAAGTCGACGTCTAGATCTTGCGCGCGTGATAACATCTGCCGAGGAATGAACTGGTCCGATAGGTGAAGGCGTGTTTGAAGAGGGAATAGCTGTGGATTTTCTCGCAAATGTGCCACTGGGATCCTCCATGCACAGTTATCCCAGAAGGAAGGATAGGAGATGAGACCAGTCATGAGTTTGATTGTAATGACGATTCTTCTTTCATCAATGAGCCACGTGAGCCTTGTCCACTGTGTTGTCCATAGCGATGGATGGGAGCTGGGGAGGGAGGCTGAGCTTGTGGCAAGCCCATTTGAGGAGCCAATACACGGAGGAGAAAACACACATTGTAGTAGTAGAGGGAGATGCGGATGTTCAGATCTCTGCCACATAGAGGAGTGGGGGATAAACAATTGTTGAAATGTATCTGACAATGGTGGATTTGTCTGTTAAATGTTGAAGATGCTGCTTGCATAACCATCTTAGTCTAGCGGCTTTTGTAATAAGCATGCCTACATGTTGGCTGAACAGAAACTGGGGTCGAATCTGGTCCCTAGGTAAAAAGGGACAAACCTGCAAAAATTGCTAGAGGAACACGAAAGGAGGTGGATAAAAACAAATACACAACGTACAGAAACAAAGTCACCGACAGTATTCGGTCGGAGAAAAGGAAATATTATAGTTCCCAACTTAAAGGCATCATTACAAGCAAGGAAAAGTGGACAGTCTTGGACAAGCTACTACCTGGAAGGAAAACGAAATCGCAGAGCTACATTGGAGATGTAATTGAGAACTAGGTACTCATATCAGATAACAAGGAAAAAGCCGCAGCCTTCTGTAATCACTTTATCTCAAGTGTGAATAACCTTTTTAAAGACAAAGTTGACTCTAGAGATAATGCAACGAGAGAATTTGTTAAGCACTCAATGAGGAGCTGTTTTATTTCTCGCTCAGCTCTCGGATCAAGAGATTTTAGAAGCAGGACATCAATTAAAAGTAAAAGGAGCCCCTGGCTTTGATGAAATATCTCCTGCTTTGCTGAAAAAGGTCCTTAACTCAATTCTAACACCACTGAAGTATATTTACAATCTTTCCTTTCAGTCTGGTAACTTCCCGTCTCAATTCAAAAAAGCAGTCATTGTTCCTGTTCCTAAGGGGAAACACTGCAAATCTATCAACAATTTTCATCCAATAGCTCTACTCTCAGTTTTTGCAAAATTATTCGAAATAATTCTATACGGCAGACTCATGGGTTTCCTGGAAGTCAATCAGCTTATCCATCAACAACAGTACGCTTATCGTTCGAAAAGATCCACTGACCTGGCAATTGTTGACTTCTGCTCTAGGATCACGGACTGTCTTGAAAAGGGTCACTATGCAATAGCACTGTTTCTAGACCTATCAAAAGCTTTTGACTGCAAAATTAACCTTTTCCTTGAAGACTACCTTACTGATAGGCCATTTGTCGTTAAAACAAACCAGTCTTTTTCAGACATTTCTTATTTCTCCAGGGGAGTACCTCAAGGCTCACCTCTCGGACCTATCCTATTTGTTCTTTACATGAGTGAATTTCTCTCTCATCTTCCATCTTCCCACCTAGTAACGTATGCCGATGACATTTCCATTCTAATCACTGATAAAGACCCTAACCAGCTTCAATGCACGATCTCTGCCCTGCTCTCTGAATTGCATAGTTGGCTACAAAAGAATCAGGTTATACTAAACCCAGAAAAATCCAAATGTATGGTATTTAGGACGAAAAATAAACCATTACATATTGATTTCGAAATAACATACAAAGGAAAACAACTCGAAAGAGTGAATGATATCAAGTTTATAGGAATCTGGCTAGATGACAAGCTGAGTTGGGATAAACAAATGATCACCTTACAAAAGAAGACTTCGTCACTAGCAGGAATACTCGCCCGAGCCTCTGCCTGGGTACCTCCTTCCCTTCTCAGACTAGTATTCCTTTCCTTAATACAGCCTCACCTCACATATGGAATCATCTCATGGGGTACGACCAGTCAAGATAACCTTGCGAGAATCAATTCAATTTTCAATCGATGTGTTCGTTCAATTTTGGGCATTCCCTAGAATGCATCGGTGACTTCGAGATATGAGGAAGCAAGACATTTAAGCATCTACCAACTGATACACAAAGCTGAGGCGGTCTTTGTCTACAATGCTTTGAAAACACCAAACGTTCCTTCTCTCTTCAGATCCTTTTTTATAACAATAGAAGAAGAAGGAATAAGATATAATTTAAGAAATTAAGCGAATCTGAAGGTTCCGCTGTTCAGAAAAGCCATAGGTCAGAAAAATATAAAATACAGAGGCGCAAAAACCTGAAATAATCTTCCTGAAAATATCAAAAATGCCACTTCACTAAACAGGTTCAAGGAGCTCCTGAATGAACACATCACCAGGGATGCCTGATCTAAATCACCTTCCACTCAACTCCTGACTTTCCACAATGCATACCAGTTTGGAAATTATGTAAACAAGTTGAAGGAATCGCTGTCAAAAGCTTGTAATACTCTACGTAATTATTTCATAATTTTTTTCTTTCATACTTGTTATTGTAAAAGTACTCACAATGTAATTATAAGTACTGTTGTTAACCACGCGACATGTGTGGTTGGTTTACGAAGTCTCTGTAATGGAATGTAGAAACATGTCCGATTTATAATGTATCTGTTAAATAACACCTGTGTAATTTCAGGTCTGGTTTTATTGTTATCTTTTTCAAAGGGAACACCCCCTAAAAAGCCTCTGGCTTATGTGTTCTCCCTCCCTTCTTGCTGTTATCTCCCAACAATTGTAACACAAAATAGAGATAAATAAATTATCAATTATCAATGTGAATTTCAACAAGCGGGATGAAAGCTCCATTGAGGGCTGGATAGATTTTTTTTAGTTTTGTTTTAGTGAGAAAACCATGGTTTCTGATTTCTCTGGATTTATGCGTAGGCCAAATTGCTTGAGGTAGGTAGATATTTCTGAGAGAGTGAATGTTAGCTCTTCTGAGATTTGGTTAGGGTTTTGGTTTTCTTTAATGCAGGGTTAACGTGTTCTAAAGGAAATGACCACAGCAAGGAGCGAGTAAACGTTTGACGGCCTTGATGTGCATTTTAAATGAGGGAAAAAAATCATTGAGCAAGCAAGCAAGCAAGCAACATGTAACTGGGTAAGCGGTTAAAGCACATCAGCATTGAGGCTACTGCTAACCCGAGTCACTGACGTGTCTCATATCGGTAAAGGATAGCAGAGAACAAGTGTTCAAGTTTTTCGTCCAGCAAACAGAAAATCCACCACAGAACACACTCAATCGCAATTTACAGACAATATACACAGAGCAATATGACCTTAGTCGCTGATGCTCCTAAAACAACTTATCGAAGTCTTTCCTCGTATTTGCCCTTTTGCCGATGTCACCTTGCGAGTTGCCCTTCGTTTGATCAATTCATGAAACTGAATGTTTTTTTTCTTTTTCAGATATGGACTCCATACTTGAATATAATATTCCAAATGAGGTTTTGCAATTGCCTCATACAATGGGTACAATGGGATTACGACTTCCTTATCTCTACAGATATTGTCCAATAAATCATGGATAGGACACGATGAGCTTTCCTGGCCGCTTATTTACACTGCTGATATCTGTCTGTATCGTAACTCCCAGATTCCTTTTTCTTCCTCTACTCTTTTTAATTCAACCTCGCTAAGTGCATAAGTTATTTTGGGGTTACTATTCCCCAAGTTGTTGTTGTTGTTGTAGGGTTTCATCAGCGACTAAGGCCATATTGCACCGTATATACTATCTGTAAATTGCATGTGTTCTGTGGTAGATTTTCTGTTAGCTGGAAGAAAAGCAAAAATTTTTATGATTTCACCGAATATCAAGTGATTTAACAACCAGAAGGTTTACGTGTATTTTTTTGATTTTATGATTCCAAAGTACATGATTTCGTCGAATACTGTCAATCAGGAATTCAGGGAGGCCAATTTTCCAGAATATCGATGTCACCTGCCCTACACTTTCTGGAAAATTTCGCTCTTTCAAACTAGGGCTTTCCCAGAAACAGCGAAGGGCATTGTTCATACCGCTGCAGTTATGTGGCTGGTTGTAGTAGGGTTTTAGGCACGTAAGCAACCTCGACCATATTGCACTGTAAATAATATGTCCGTCCTCCCCACACCGGGTGGAAAAGGGCTGATTTCGAATCCCGTCGATGACGCGAGGAACTTTAATGGGCTTTTTCACTCCGTGGCGAGTTAGTTGGCCTCAGGCATAGATAGCAAGGTTTTTCTCCCCAGTAACTGGGGTTTTTTCGTCCAGAAAAACAGGAAAATCAACCATAGAACATACGCAATTTACAGACACAAAATACGGGTTAATGTATTTAATTATGGGCAACCCTAAAATAATAATAATTTGTATATAATGTCTATAAATTGCATGTGCTCTGTGGTCGATTTGCTGTTTGAAAAAACCCTAGTTTCCGAGAGAAAAAACCATGCTACCCTCGCCTGAGATGGACTAACTAAACCACGTTTTGAAAAAGGCCCATAAAAATTCCCCATGTCATCGACGGCACTCAAACTCAGGTGAAAAAACCTGTGGAAAATACCTAAGCGAGAAGGACAGCGATTCTACCAAATGTGCTACCTACGAGGGCATTCCCCTTGTGTGTAACACCTTGTATTTTTCTGTATGAAAATATAGGTGCCACTTTTTCTGACCAATCTGCAGTAAACTCTTGGAACGACTCCTGTTAACCACAATACAGGCTTACTACCTACAGGAAAACCTAATGTCCCCAAACCAGTACGGCTTTAGACCGGGAACGTCGACTGTGGATGCCCTGAAGAACCTCCTTGCACGTGCAGCTGCCACAGAAAACAAATACTTACTGGCTATCTCTATCCACTTCGCTGGGGCGTTCGACAGCCTTTAGTGGCCGAGTGTACTGGCCCGGCTCCGGGGGACTGGGATGCCAGGCAACATCTATGGAGTAATCCAAAGCTACCTCTCCAGTAGACTCATCATGGTGAATGCTCCATATAAAATACTCAGCAGAAATCAACAGAGGCTGTCCACAAGCTCCGTTTTAGGACCCACGGAACATCGTCTTTGATGAATTCCTAAATATCGATATTGGAGAGGCGTCTTCACAAGCCTTTGCAGACGACCTCATCCTGATGATAGAGGCAAACAGCAGAATCCAGCTGGAAAGAAAGGCAAATCATGCCCTTAAAATCCTACAAGAGTGGACCAATATCCACTTCCTTAGGATCTCTGCAACCAAAACGGACTCCACCTCCTCAAGGGTGCCCTAGATTACAGGAAACCCCCACAGATTAAGATTGATGGTGTCACACTACGACTTTCCAAGGAACTTAGATACCTGGGAGTAATACTGGACCCCACTCTCTCTCCTTCCAGGCACACTTGAACTACATCCGTAAGAAGATACGGGGCTATATAGCCCTTGTTACCAGAGTCGTAAAAAGGGACTGGAAGATTAAAAACATAAGACTCTCAAGCTTTTTTACAAAGCTGCCTTCCTGCCGATAGCTACCTATGCTTTCGGAGCATGGCACCCCAAAGTTACCATGGCTGTAAATCGCAGAATCCTCGACTCTATGCATAGAGCCATGCTGCTCGCTATAACCCGGGCCTGCAGCACAGTTAGCACCCACACGCTGCAGGTGCTGGCGGGAACCCTACCTTTAGACCTCGAAGTGGCTAAATGTGGAGTATTATATGAACTCTCCAAGGGAAAAGCCTGAGCCAGCTTCGACGCAGATCCTACCACAAATAGTTTGTGGTAGGATTTGAAAAAAAAAAAAACCTTCAAAACATCTCAGCGGCAACAATGGAAAACTCTACCAAATGGCTCGAGCATGGTTCACGTCGGGACTCCACGCGACCTTCCTGCTAATGGGACGTGGTGCTTTTAAGGCTAAGTTTACAGCCCTGGGCATTACAGATGACCCTACTTGATACCGTGGAGAGCTGACACCACCTCATGCATGAATGCCAGCATTATGATGATCTCCGCTGCCAGCTCATCACTCGGATCACCTTTTTTTCCCATAGATAGAGAACAACACCTCCTGGATGGGAGGCAGGAATATATTGCCTTCTCCAAGTTCGCTGAAGACTTGTGCAGAAGAAGACGGGACCTGAATGCACACTAGCCACATAATCACTAGAAGCCAAAATGTGCATAACACCAAAGATGACCTATCGAGCAACCCTGAAGATAGACAAAAGATCTGAATGAAGGACGAATAGCAGCCGTTCTGGCGGCCTGAGCCAAGCACTAGCCTGGCTCCCCTTTAACACCCCTTCCTGGCAGGAGGAGGAGACGACCAGTCGAGGCATGGGCACGTCTCGACTGGTCGTCAAGTGGTCAGTGAGGCATGCCCATGCCTCACTGACCACCTGAGGGCATCTCCTCTGTCGCCCCATACTTCTGTCTTAACCCCCCAACCAGAGGTTTAAAAGTGTGTGAGTATTGCCTTCCCTCCCCCACTCTATCTATACACGACGCGAACGCCCTACACACTAAATTTAATCTAGCCCAAAAATAATCTTCACCCAGTCTCGGCCTAATTATCCCACGCATTGCCCTACTCCTGCCATATGAATGCATGCACACGTGCTGTAAGCAAACATACAAAGTAATTACGACTGCATGGATGCATATACAGTATATTTATATATATGTATCACTGTTGTGTATATGTGCATATATATGTATGTTCTGATATGTGTATGTGTATATAAGTTTTTTTTAAAGTCCTAGCAGCCGAAATCTCAGGAAATTATGCGGCAGGACCTCCCAGAGTAACTTAAGTCTATTGGGTTCCTGGTCTGCCTCCACGGGGCGAAGGTGGGGCAACGCTGGGCTCCAGCAGGGGTCCAGCGGCTAAATGACCAGATGAACAACGGTACACTACATTACACAGATGCAATACTCACACACTTTTAAACCTCTGGCATTCCCAGCAAACTGGTACACCCACAAAGAAGGCGATGCGGAGATGGGGAGGAACCCCTGGTGCCGAATGACAACAATATACCTTACACCTTATACCTTTTTTGACCATTCCTGAAGCCTGTTCAAGTCATCCCTGAGGCAGCACTGCTTGAAACTAATCACTGCTTGAAACTAATTCTACAATATTTTACATCGCCTGCAAATTTTGACATCACGGTCTCTAGTCTTTCGTCGAAGTCGTTTAGGAAAATCAGAAACAATATTATTATTATTATTGTTAACAGCTACAAAACAGCAAACAAACGTGCCTGAGGGTGCAACTGCAAAGCATTATTACACAGCTTCAAAGCAGAAGCTTGGAGTATACATTTCCCAAAGTAAAGAAAAAAGTAAATGTACAGATAAAATAAAACTAAGTAAAAGTAGGACTCATCCGTCCTATTTAAGTGAACAGGTAGGAGTAAGGCAGAGCACTGCTATTTCTTCACGCACATTACACGATCGGAGTCTTTGAACTTGCAAGAAGAGTCCATTTTAAGTCAGGTACCGGATGAGGTTAGCAATTTCAGTTGCCTCTTGAAGTGTCCGGGGATGTCAAATATCTCAATATTTCCTTTGTTCATTGATCTTGCAGTCCTGTTGTAGAAGTTGTAGTATCCATAATTTGTTCTCGCATAGGATGGTTTCAGCAGTGGATGGTTTCTTAACGCTCTTGTCGGTGCGTTGAAATTTATTTGTGAGACGAGATGAGGGCAATTCAGGGTACCATTTAACAGCTGGTTAAGAAGGAGTAAGTCGTCTTTATCTCTTCTTTTTTCCAGCGTTTCGAGTTCAAAGAATACACACCACTCTTGGTAGGATTTCTCATTGTATTCAAGGCCACTTTTAAAGCAAACGTATTGGATTGCTCTTTTTTGAATATTTTCGATTTCTAATTTTTGGTAAGCAACATGTGGGGACCAGACCTGTGAGGCAAATTCTAGGGCTGGCCTAACATAGATTTTGTGAAGAAAGATGAAAAGTGCCAATTGATTGAAGTCTCGGTTAATTCTTTTCAGAAAACCTAGTTTTTTGCTAGCTGCCTTCACAATGTTAGAGACATGGGCATCAAAGGAAAATGATTCTTTAATAAAGATACCTAGCTTTTTGGCTGTACTAACTTTTTTGATTGCCTTGTTGTTGATACAATAAGAAAAATTAAGTTTGTTTTTCTTGTGTGCATTAGCAAAGCTCATCAGCTCACACTTGTTTTCATTGACTGCCTCCTTCAGCCACTGAATAACTCGTTGAAGAGCTTCGTTTAGGATGATGCAGTCATTGGTACTGCCAATTGCTTTATCGATTTTTATGTCGTCTGCAAATACGTTGATTTTGATTTGGTAGTCTCCAAGGGTGCTTGGCAGGTCATTGATGTAGATAAGAAATAATAGCGGGCCTAAGGATGAACCCTGTGGGACACCAATTTCAGGACTGAAAGGATATGACGTTTTACCTTTAAATGTCACGGACATTTCTCTACCTTCCAAGTAGTTTTCAATCCAGTTTAGTGCTTGTCCTCTGAGACCATATTGATGCAGTTTGTTGATTAGTCTCTGATGGACTACCTTGTCGAAGGCTTTGCTTAAATCAAGGAAGATGGAGTCGACTTGTTTTCCTTCGTCAAGCGCACGGGATATGTTCGAAACAAACGAGATCATATCTGTGCAGGTGGAACGACCCTTGATAAATCCGTGAGAGTAATCTGACAAATTAAGTTTCATAAAGTTAAATAGCTGCTTAATTACAATGGATTCAATTATCTTTGAGAGTGTATTCAATTGACAAACTGGTCTGTAATTGTTGGGTGAGGATGGGTCTCCTTTTTTGTAAAGAGGAGTAACAAAGGCCTTTTTCAGTTGAGCTGGATAGATTCCACTCTCAAATACCAATTTTATTAAGTGAAGTAATGGCTTTACAAGTGTAGTTCCACATTTTTTCCATAAGACAGTAGGGATACCGTCCGGGCCTCGTATGAGGTCCTTTTTCATATTATGGATTGTGCTCAATAATTCTGCTTGGTTTATTTCAAATACTGTTAGGGTATCAATGTAGTTGAGAGGAAAATTTTCGTTACCTTCCATCCCGTCATCTGCTGTATCTGTTTTGTAAATTTCTTCAAAGCTGCTAGCAAGGTAGTCTGCCTCAGACAAAGATGACAATTCACTGGGAATATCTAGCGTGTTTACAGCCGCATTTTGATTTTTTGTTTTGAAATAGCTGAATATAGGCTTCATATCTTTTGCCTCGAAGACCCTTCTTTCGACAAAGCACAGGTATTTATTGTAGTCCTGTTTTAATGTCGTTTTAACCTGTCTTCTTAAGGAGGAATATTTATTGTAAAGGCATATTTCTTTATTTGTCTTAAACCTACTATGCATTTTTCGTTTTTTTGCCAGTAGGGATTTTAGTTCCTTAGAGAACCAGTGTAGGTAATTTGTATCAGGAACACTATAGCATGGAACAAGATTGTTAGTTACTTCATTAATGATTTGGTAAAAGCAGTCCAGTGCTTCTTGCGGATCATTGATTTTTAATAGTAATTCCCAATTACAGTTTTTAAATGCATAATTCATATTAGGCCATTTCACTTTATTGAAATTTGGCTTCTGTTTTTGTTCTAAATCGGTATCTTTAACTGATCTTTTCTTGATGGAAAAGGCCACGGGAATGTGATCTGATTTGAAAAGATTAGTTGGCTTAAAGACCACCAAAGGAAAGTTGGTGAAGACTAAATCCAAGTAGTTTTCCAATAGTGGTCCAAGAACCGATTCTTTCGGGACCACCCCACTTCTGACGTTATACCAATCTGAAAAATATTCATAATCACAACCATCTGCCTTCTGCTCTACAGCCACTCTGCAATCTATCTTAGAAAAATTTTTCAGTAATCCCAACACATTCCAGCTTATACAGTAACCTCTCATGTTGGACTGATTCAAATGCCTTACTAAAATTCAAATAAACTACTTCGAAATTATTCCCCACACCCAGATGATGAGTAACTGTCAAAAACGCTTATCAGGATAGTTGAACATAATTTTGTCTAAACAAAACCATCAGAATGCTATTTCTCTCTAAATGTCCCTGGACTGTACACTTAATCATTGATTCCAAGATTTTCCCGAATACTGAAGTCACGCTAACCGGTCTGTAGTTAGCAACTTCTCTCTTAGAACCGCCTTTATGTCTTGGCGATCCGTTGGCACTTCTCCAATCCAAGGGACTTCTCTGAGTCCAACGATTCCCCCTTAATTAACCTCAATGGTTCAATACACTCTCTGGCTGCCAACTTCAAAATTACTAACTATATACATCAACTCCAGGAGCATTAAGGCTCGATATTTTTCCTAATAAACAGCCATCTGTAGTTTACAAGTTACTAATTTTATTTCTCTGAGCCTCACTCGCACATCTTCCCCTCAGCATGAAAGGTCATTCGTCAGTAAACGTCGTTGCGAAGTACCTATTCAATTCACCAGCAACATCACTGAGTCATTCAAGACTTTTCCACACCCAGTATATAAGGGTCTGATCTTATTTGTATTCTTCTTCTTTGTATTCAGATACTTAAAGAACTACTCGCCCCATTCTTTGTTTTCTTAGCCAGTGCATTTTCATACTCAGCCTCCTCCTAACATTATCTGTGATGTTATTAGTAGGCTTCAGTACTTTTCACCTCTTTGTAACTTTCCCATACTAATTTTTCTGCTCTATTAGACTGGCCAGCTACGTATTGATCAATCTGGACATCCCCCTCGTGCTATATTTTCTTAAAGATATATATGCGTTAATGGCTTCTGTGATTATTGCTTTAAAGGTATTCCTTTGTAATATTCGCCCTGCTCCTTAAGTTTAAGTCGCTATGGCATTTACAATTTGCAATCCGTCCAATTAATAGATGCCATATAGCGCCTTAAACTGTCATAATTCCCTTTTCTGGAATTAAAACTCGGGCCTTTACCTTTAATTACTGCCACATCTTTCTTCATCTTCTAACTAACGACTGCGCGATCAGTACCTGCCAATGGTTCTTCTAGTGTTCTATTCTATTATCTAATTCTTGAAGAATGACGAGGTCTAGAATGTTCTTACTTCTAGCATTTTCTTTATCATGCTTGTACGAATCATAATCATCTAATTTATTTAAAATTTTTGTTCTCCATAGTGAGTTTCTCTCCCACTTATTTCAGTCAATTAGAGCAAATTGAAATCACCCATAATAAGACAATACTTGCTTGCCTATTGTATCTGCATCTAGCGACTCTCGTCATGCTCTTCACAATCCCCTGGTCTGTATATTACTCCCACTCTCATTATACCTTTGCTTCCAGCTAACTCACACAAGGAGAGCTTATGTTCCAGACTCAGAAAATGCTCTTTTCGTGCTCAGACTGCTTTTGATAAGTAGCATGATAGTGCCACCAATTCTGTCTTTCCTAAATATATTAAACATACTATAGTGGAATTCGTCCTCCCCAATTTGTCGTCCCCATGGGTCAATTATGACATGGGTCATAATTGACCCATGTCATTAAATAAAAGAGTGCTCAAAATGTTTTTAGGGGGGAAAGATTACCCTTTTCCCCCTAAAAACAGTTTCCTCAAACCATTAAGGGGTTCTCAGTGATACTGGCAAAAACTCTTGCAACACGTTTGATCAAATGAATACCGTCTCTACAAAGTGGATTCCTCATACCTTCAAGTGCCGGCTTGTATAAAAACCTAAAGTTTTGCAGAATCCCTCAACTCTTGAATCAATCCACGAGGCTTTTAGCATGCAATGCCTCCTATCGTATCTGGGCAGATTGCAGACGCATACATATTTTGATCTAACTCTCGGCATTTTTCATCATGGTCTAGCGACTTTTATTTTATTCAATTCAACAAATTTTATTCAACAATTTTATTCAACAAATCTTCAGGTGGTGTTCGTTTAATTTCGTTAGTCCTCACATGAATAACAATATTCTCTTTACCCCCATTCCTTAAAATCGATAATCTGTGGATAACATCATCAATTGCTGCTCCCGGCAAACACACCCTAGTTCTGATGCACCTTTCTTTCTTTATTATAAAAAATAATACTCGTTTTCCTGACAATAGAGTCAGCCAATAAAAAAAATGTCCTCCAACTAAAGCAATATTTAATTGACTCTTGTCTTCTGGGACCCGAATCGGAGGTGCATCACATGGCAGATGTTTGAGTCCCTAACGGGGTTCCAGTTACATTCGTTTCTATGGCAAGCAATCCTTTCATCAGTGACTCAAATTCTTCTAGTAATTTTCGATAAAATTTGAACTTAAGAAAGATTACAAAATTAAATTTACGATATAAATATATGTCCTAAAAGTTACAACAACTTCCATATATATAATTGCAGGATTTCTTAGGATAGCTAAAAAATGATCTTTATAAAAATATGCTTAACATGACCGTTTTCAATGCCTCATAAGCTCATGTTTTTCTTTCCTTCTTTTTATTTAGCATTAGCATTAGCATTAGTAGAGGCATTTGATGCAAGAAAGCAAGCTTATGCAGCATCAGCCAAAAAAAAAAAAAAAAAAACCACTTCCACTTCACCCCTCTGTTCATTCAAAATACCTCTCCAGCTGAGCCTTAAACTTATTTAGGCTATCAACCTCCACCACAAGGGATGGAAGTCTGTTCCACCAACCAACCACCCTCTGGCTAAAGGCAAATTTCCGCACGTCTATCCTACATCTGTCTTTCCTCAATTTGAATTTATGCCCTCTCAGGTGATTTTTCTGAGCTAGAGGAAGAATCCCATCAGCATTGAGCATGCTCAAACCATTCAAGGCTTTATACACCTCTATCAGATCACCTCGCTGGTGCCTAGTCTCCAGACACTGTAATTTGCAAAACCTAAGCCTTTCTTCGTAAGAGCACCCCTTTGTTCCATTCACTAATCTTGTTGCCCTTCTCTGTACTCGTTCCAGCAGCTCTACATCCTTCTTGAAATGAGGCCTCCAGACCTGTATACAGTACTCTAGGTGTGGCCTGACCATCGCCTTATACAATGGAATAATCACCTCCTTATCCCTGCTGGAAAAATTCCTGTATATCATTGACAATACTCCATGAGCTACTCTTGCAGCCCGTCTGCACTGCTCAGAGAACTTCATATCTGCCTGTACAACCACCCCCAAGTCCCTTTCATTCTCTACCACTGTCAGTGTTGTACCACAGAGTTGATACGTTGCTCTGGGGTTGCTGTTTCCCATGTGTAGTACTTTACATTTGTCAATGTTAAACTTCATTTGCCACCTCTCAGCCCATCTGCTCAACCTTTCCAGATCCTGTTGCAGCAGCATAGTGTCAGTAGTGTCCTTGACAACCCTGCCAACCTTTGTATCGTCTGCAAACTTGGACATTAAGCCCGATATACCATCATCAATATCATTTATAAATACAGAAAACAATAATGGACCCAACACTGAGCCCTGAGGGACTCCACTAATAACATCAGTCCACGATGAGCAGTGTCCATTGATTACTACTCTCTGTCTTCTCCCCCTCAACCACCCCTTTATCCATAGCAGCAATTTGCCTCCAATGTCACACTGCTCCAATTTGTGTAGCAGTCTTCCATGTGCAACAGTATCAAAAGTCTTTCTAAGATCCAAGTATATAATATCAAAGTTATTCCCTGCATCCAGTTCTTTTGTGACTGCATCATAGTATCCAATCAAGTTGGTCAGGCAAGACTTCCCCTTAACAAAACCATGCTGTGTCTGAGCTATAACTGAAGTCTTGTCTAAATGATCCTGCAGTGCTTCTTTAACCAGTGCCTCCATTAATTTTCCTGGAACAGAAGTTAAACTCACAGGTCTATAATTACTTGTGTCAGCCTTTGATCCTCCTTTGTGAATTGGGGTCACATTTGCACATTTCCAGTCTATGGGTACCTCCCCTGAGTCCAAGGAAGCTCTCATAATTATGGCTAAAGGTTTGCTTACTTCCTTTGCTGCCTCCTTTAATATAACTGGATAGATCCCATCCACCCCGGGTGCCTTTCTTGTGTTTATCTTCAACAGATTCTCTTCCACTTTACTCCCAGTTATTTCAAGATTCTGTAGCTTACTGCTAGAGTTGAATACACCTCTGGCATTCCCCTTGCTGAATAACTCCTCATGTGTGAATGTCGATGCAAAATATTCATTTAGTTTGTTAGCTACCTGAGCAGGATCATCAACACTTGACCCATCAATATCAAGTGGACCAATCTGATTCATCCCCTTCCTTCTAGAGTTTACAGAAGTAAAGAACTCTTTGCTGTTTTTCTTTGCATCCCTTGCCAAGGATTTCTCGTAATCTGCCTTCGCCTGTCTAACCTCCTTTGTAACTTGGTTGCATATCAACTTGTATCTATCATAGGCTTCTGTGTCATGTGTTAATTTGTATGTATCCCATGCATTTTTCTTCTCTGCCATATGCCTCATTAGTTCATCTGACATCCATTTTGGCCTAAACCTTGAACAATATTTCTTAGTTGGTATGTAAAGCCTAGTAGCTTCCAAGATAAGTTCTTTGAATGCTTCCCATTTTGAGTTTGCTGTTGGTAACATCATCAGTTGGTCCCCCTGTATATAATTTAAATACTGTCTCAGTCCAACGTAGTCGCCTTTACGGAAGCAATAACCCTTCCCTTTACCCCTAATGGTAGTTACATCTTTGAGTAAATCCCACTTCAGCACACTGTGATCACTGCCACCTAGTGGTTCATTTATCTGCAGATTCTTAATGCATGAAGAATCACTGCTGATAATCAAATCAAGAGTATTACTCCCTCTAGTTGCCTCCCGAACATGCTGATGTAGAAAACAATCATCCAATAAATCCACAAAAGCCCTGCTAGTGTGTGAGTAACCAGCCTCCAAAATCCAGTCAATATCTGGGAAATTAAAATCTCCCATTATAAGACACTCTGATTTACTGGCCCACTCTATTTCCCTGTACAGTTCCTTATTATACTCATCAGAGTCATTAGGCCTATAGCACACTCCTACTCTCAATTTTGATCTCCCAATGCTTATGTCACACCAAACTGACTCCACACTGCACTGTCCAGCGATGTCGACTGGCTTCACTTCCTTGGTTTTTATGTGTTTCTTAACTAATAGCATAACACTTCCCCCCCTTCCTATCCTGTCTATCCTTTCTGTAGACGTTGTACTCCCCAAATTCCAGTTCCGCATCCCTTATATCTGTGTGACACCACGTCTCTGATATCCCAACAATATCTGCCTTCGATGTTTTGAGCAATACCTCAAATTCATCAATAATTTAGATAATAAGTTTCTTCTCACTTCTCAATCCTCTAACCATTTTTCGTAGTAAAGGTTCAATACATTCCTCGACATTAAGTATGCATTCATGCTTTAGAATAATTAATGAAGAAAACTAAATATAGGAGATTATTATAAATTCAGGATCATATTTCTTGTTTTAATGATTTTATGTATTTCTTTTAAATATTTGTGAAATATCTTATCTCCACACACACACACATACACACGGACCAGGAAATTTAGCTGTAAAAATAAGATATAGCAAAATTGGTTAGGCATATTTTTGAAAGCAGCTCATCAGTTATTTTCTTGCTAGGCATCCTTGGGCAGGAGGAGGCCTCTTAATAAACCAAATGATTTACTAGAGTTGATCGATGTGCAAAACGGAAAGCAAAAAGTGGGTTCATTCTTCTTCTACCAAACTTACATCACTGCCGAAGATAAATTACTGGCACGACCGCTACGTTCTTATTAAAAGTAAAAAGGATTTTCCGGTAAGAAATTAATATGAGTCGAATTTCAGAAGGACGATTTATAATTGGAATTTTTTCGAAACTCGAACATCATTAAAATAATTTCTTTATCGTGCTGCCCTCCTTTAATTATCCCTTTTTGCCATCGAAACGTAACATTTCTAACAACCTGAGAGAGAGAGAGAGAGAGAGAGAGAGAGACATTCAAATTTCGTCATTCTCTAGAAATGCTTAAAATATGGCTGTCGATGAAAATACGAATATTTATGGCAGGTTTCAAATCTCCGTTGGCTTTCATCCCCAGCTGGTGATGAATTGGTACATATGAATGCACTATTGCATGTTCCTTTCAGAAAATCTTGCCATCCATCTTGGTCGGAAACCGAAAGAGATTCATAGAAACCTTCCTTAAAATCTGTTACGCTATTTGTATATAGAATAATATATTAACATCAATAACGTCTACATATATCTGAAATAGATTTCATAAGTGGACTAAGAAAGCAGTTCATGGTTATAAAATTGATTTAATAATAATAATAATAATATTGAAATTAATGAATATTGAATCACATAAAACCTTATATGGATATTGACAATAATTGAAAATAAGATTTAAATATAAAATGGTGGATCAATGAAAAATATTTGAGTTCATACCTCATTTGTTCTTGATTATTCGACGGGTTGGTTGGAAAAAAAATCAATATCAAATTATCAAAATCAAATTATTATTGTACTTGAATATACACATACCAATCATGCATTATTTTCTTCCTGGACCTATTTGGAATCTCGGGGACTGGGATATTATAAGGATGAATTTGTCCGACTGTTCATAACAGAGGAACATATGAACTGTACTAATTTTTTCTACTCTCTTCTGACTTTGCTTAATTTCCCACGTAAAACACGACTCCTCAAGGAACAAATATCTTTCTAAGTGACCATGAGCTCGTGTCTTTATTAAATCAGCTAGATTCCATTTTTTTTGCCTTGAAGAACGTAGAGAAAGCAGGAATGTTCCTGTAAATAACGCAAACGTCTATTTATATAACTTATTCAAATGTTCTTGCAGTAAGCATAACAACCAGTGTGCGTCCTTGCTATAAATATTCCAAGCTTTCCTCTCTGTTGATAGATACTTTTGCTCAACCAATTGTGACTTGTTCGTAGTACATCCCCGAGCCCCAGTACGAATACACGCGCCACTGGGGGGTACACGCTGAATCTAATTACAAGTTCGAAAAAGTCAGTGTTGTTCTTAATTGACCATGTTAACTCAATAATAACTCCCAGCCACTGTCATTCTCGAAGAAGTCTTGCTAAGACTTGAGCAAATTTTGTTGTCAACCCCCTTGAGGTTATTTCTTGCTCTGGTATTGCTCCGGAACATCTAATGTTTACTTAATCCCATTCATCGCTACGTTGGTGGAGGCGAGATTGCTGCAACCATATAAATGTAGCCCTGCTTCACACGCATCCACATCATTTGAGTTCTCCAGGAGAATACGCCAGCCCATTTCCCAAGACCTTCTCTTTTGGTAAGTGATTTTTGCTTGAAAATGTCTTTAGAATAGAAAACCGTTAAAGTCCCAAACAAACGTAGTTTTACTAAGTGTTCTTCTGCTGAACGTACAACGCATTGCTCTTAACTGCTCATGTAATTTTCCGATTTTCTTCAAAGCAGCTAAATATAGAACATATTAACTCATACAGTTTTTCTGAATAATGCCGTGAACTGATATCAAACAAATTTTTTAATACTTAATGTGTTTAAGACCGGAAATCCTTTGTTATAATTTGAAATCTGATAAGCAAACGAAGAGATCGAACAGACGGCCGAAATTCATAACCAAACGATGAAATGATTACCATTGTTGAATCGTTTGCTCTAGTTTCGTTTGATTCATTTGTCGTCTGAAGTTTTCATTTCTTAAATATTACTGTCTCCACGTTACTAAAGATATAACTAATAAATTAACCTCTTTTGCAATTCATTATTTTAATGACACCTGGATAATGTACGCAAAAGGTATAAAATTCTAAACTAAACATCCAAACAGTTTTATAGACTGTTCTTATTGTCTCGCAAACCTATATATAAGCATTATAATGCGTAGTAATATAAAATCCTTGAACCGTGAGGCGATTTGCACGATTTACTGTAGTCCATTACTCTCTCTAGTACATGTATGGTTAAATACTAATGAATACTTCTAAAAATACGACAATTCACAATATAGCTAATATAGAGTTCTTTTTAGCATTTCCATGGCAACCAGAAGGATGACAGTCATTGCAGTGGCTTTACTAGCACTTCTCATGGTTCATATGACAACAGCGAAGCCACCTTTCAATGGCAGCATTTTTGGCAAAAGGACAAGAACAGCTGGTAAGCGAATTCTGAATTCCTTTATGGAAAATTCATTTTGATATACGCTTCTTTGCTCAAACTATTTGGTTGTGATCTTTTGGTTTTATTACAAGGTAAGACCGATTTTGCAGAACTGCACCATCTTGCAGCGAGTAATACCTTCCTAATGAATCTTTATGAAAAACACAGTCAGTGCTACCTTAAGATAATTCTGAACTGTTGCAATAAGTTTTAGTCTGATGAGAACTAAAGACCAATATTTGAATTTTTCAATCGCATCTTTGCTCACTCGACTATGCTCTTCACAGAAAACGCTAAGCCCATTATGAGGCATTATTACATTGTAAATTGTGTGTATTCTGTGGTCGATTTGGCTGTTTGCTGTACGCAAAACCAAGCGCGCCTGAGACCGACTAAATCAGCCTGTTGTAAAAAAAGGCCCATAAAAATTCTTGGTGCCATTTACGGAATTCGAATTGAAGGCCTTTTCCACCTGGTGAAGGGTGGCGGTGATTACATCCACAAGGCTACCGTCTAGTGACTCTCGGCAACGTAGCATATACTCCTTTGGGACAATACAGTCCTCGCATCAAATGAAGTTTAGCAAAAAGGTCATCTGCAGTAAGTTGCCTATAAAAATTCGATTAGGTAATTCGATTTTTTAATTAAACTATTTATTCAGGACTTTTTTATACAGCGGGAAGCGAATTTGTTTATCCCAATTACTCTGAAATAGAATTGCATCGTTCGAAGTCGCTGTTTACAAAGGATGCAGTCCAAGTTTTGGTTTTTTTTAAAATTTAAAACAAGTTTATTTACTTTACTTGCTAAATTTAATTAAGTTTATTTATAAAACATAATAAATTTATTTCATAAGTACATTATCAAAGATATATCAGTTAAAAGTGCGTGTATATAAAGTTTCCTCTGAGTATTACAAAACGTCTGAAGCTGATAAACAAAGAGGGGTCCTTTTCTGTCCTGCTCAGGGAAGACTGATAACCAAATTAATCTTACACTACTCTTCCGGTTTCCAGACAACTTAATTAGCTTCTAATGTAATTTGCCTTATCGAATCGACGATAATGATTTTTCGTGTGAGCACTGGGAAACTGAGGATAACATTAAGGGAATGCGGACTTCGAAGTTTAAGTAGAACGCTGTCTATGTAAATTACTCTTTTAGTGGGAAATTTCAACCTAAAATGCTGAAATAGCCTGGACTTCTAATTCTGGACTCTCTATATCGTTTGAGTTCGGGGAAGGTTTTTATTTGTGCATAGTGCAATACAATAATGCAATTTTAACCTTTGAATTACTGAGACGCATGCGCTTTGATGCACCTTGTATGACTATGTACAGTAGCGAACATAAAAAATCGAAACACAGAAAATAATTCTTAATTCCCAACATAATCGCAGAGAATGCTTTTACACAGCGTTATGAAAACAAATTCGTTATAATATCACCCGTAATAACGTCAGAGGATTACATCAGTTGTAGTTGTGACTGGATCCTCCATTTTTTTTCTTGTCAGAGTTATTCCAATGAAACACGGTCAAGCATTTGAAAGTTTTATATTTGAAAAATTAAAATAACGTGGCATTTGAGATCTACAACAACATGTTTTTAATTTCACTATTTTTATCTTTATTATTTGTGGATAATTAATCGGAAATAATAAGTAGAAAGATTTAGCTATCTAATAGTCAGACGT
Organism: Mastigoproctus giganteus; assembly: GCF_048544385.1. Taxonomy (NCBI): domain Eukaryota; kingdom Metazoa; phylum Arthropoda; class Arachnida; order Uropygi; family Thelyphonidae; genus Mastigoproctus; species Mastigoproctus giganteus. The sequence goes on from NC_143583.1 coordinate 44,096,426, forward strand.
AGATAGAGCTAATATTGAACATTCTTGAGATATAAAGAGGATGAATTCGATTACATTTCCGTTTTTCCTTCTACAAGATTGCTGGTGGCGAAAATTGATATGAGTTTTAATATTAAATTCCTTGCCAAGAAATTACTTCATTTGTGTTGAACAATAATCAAAGAACACGCTGGATTGTCATTATGAAACCTACGATACGTACCATTCCATTTAGTTTCGGTTCTGAAACGACCAATTTTGAATTTCATCACCGTATGCCTTCGTTTATACCAAGCCGCATGAGTTGCTTCAAAGGTTTACTCTTATACTGTGATTATTAAGTTAACATTATCACCAAAAATTGCTTTCTCCAAAAAAATGCACCTTTCGTTTCACTCCAAATGCATTACTTTTTGATGTAACTCTCAACACTCTATAATTACTAGATGGTCTTGTTAATTGGATCCAAATATGTGTTTGTATCAACGGACCACAATGGATTAGAGAAAAGCTGGTTAATTGTATTAAAACACTTTTATAAAGAAGGAAATTCCGATGAATAATTCATGTTGGCGCGAAGTGTCTTCTACGATGTTATTTAATACCGCACCTCGCGCGTTCACTGGCATTTTTTCTCCCCTTTAGAATATTTTTTTTTACAGATTTTTTATTTCTCAACACTTAGTCAATGGAAAGACAATATCCTGTCCTCTATACACCGTTTAAAAATTAAAAGCGTAATAAATAGTTTAACGAGATGCAATTTCAACTTGCAGTAACTTATTCCACGTGAATAATTTCGTGAATAATAAAATCTATCATTGTTTCCTAAAATATGGCATCCGCCATATTTTAGGAAACAATGATGATTAATATTTAACAACGCATTTATTAATCGCATCAACTCAAATTTCGGCATTTTCAATGTGAGAAGAGTGATTGCTGCGCTGTCCCAAGTGTGATAACATTATGGCTTATAAACTAAAGCGTACCTGACCCAGAATGGAAGCATCCAAATCGGATTAAGGTGTTTATTAAAAGCCTAGATCTTTAGGAAACTAAGGGTAAAACTAATGTCAGTGTAGCGTGTCTGTAAATTGCGTATATTGTGAGGTATGGTAGATCCAGAAGCCCAATTTTTGGGAGAAAACCACCACGTAATCCTCGGTTGAGACCGGCTAGTTTGGTCAAGGCCACCTGTAAGAAAAAGTTCTATAAAAGTGCCATATGATGGCTGAGAGGGCTGTGCAAAAGGGATGGGGATATCGACGTCCTAGTTGAAAATTCTAACATGAGATCTCAATCTCTGTGGTGACTTCATTTTAGTAAACCTTCTTCTTTTCAACTTTATCTTAAACAAGTTTAAATAGACTTAAGTTTGCAAAGTATTATTCTCAAGCCAACCTCTTTAAATCAGCCACCAAAAGATCTTTGGACTGTAAACACTCACATAAAACTAAGTTAATATACAAATCTCTCTCTCATTTTGTTCAGATTTCTCTCCTTTCTGCAAAGCGCAAAATACTGTGAAAACATGCCACTTTAAAAATGCAATATATTATAAAAGAGGAATTCATTCTAGATGGATTAACGTAATATTCAGTTTTGTTGTATTTCGTCTACCACTTATCCTTTTTTTCTTGATTCATGCAGGTGAGGATGCTGACCAACAAATCCTGTGTTACTCCATGTATCAAACTCTTTGGGAGACCTGTTCACGATATTTAGGGTATACAATTGCTGAACCGTCTAGAAAATAGAAGGTAAGCTGTATTTATTGAATACTTGGAAAGAATGATACAATTCTGTGTTTGTACGAAAATATTTATTTTCGTACAAACAAGTAAATATCAGCATTTACTTCTGAAACATCAAATTATTCAAAAACTGAAATATTCCTTTCCCAAGATTAATAATTATTTAGTCGTCATTAAATAAACAATGCATTTATTTTATTCTTATTTTTAGTGGAGTATTTTTTCCTTCGGTTTTGCTGAAAGTATGCACAAGAATATTTAAATTGCAATTACATTAGAATGTGTTTAATGTCACAAAACGAGTATTGCAAATAATATATCTTCTAATAGAGTCGTCGGGACATAAAAGTATAAAAGAGATAAAGAGATTAAATATCAAACAGCTGAAATATTTACGATGTCAATACTTATCCATTAAAGAATCCATTTTTCAATTTCAGATGGCTGGACCCGACATTCTGTAACCCAGTCGTGATGAACATGTAAAGATCTTTGTAATCCTTCCAGTCTTCTGGCCTGTGTGCCCGATAATTACGAATGTTAACTAATAAACCTTAATAATAAACTATCATGTGATCTCTTTGTGTTCTCTTATCATATTTAATGGATGAATTACTAATCCTTCCATCAGAGTATCCGACTTCAAAGTTAATTACCATAATGAGAATATTTAGACTGTTTCGAAAATTGACTCAGTAGAATATTAATTTGGAAAATAAGCAAACAAGGATATTATCTAGCAGTCCTCTATATTTATTCATTTATTTATTATTATGTTTGGTGTTCTTTTAGTTTTCATTTCAATATTCTGCAAAAGGCATATTTATACACTGAGTGGCTACTTTATTAGATTCACCAACTGAATAAAGTGGAAAAGCGTTTTCTTGTGAAATATGAGATGGTTTATCGAATTTATCTACAACGGAAGAGGGATCCTTTTTAAAGAACACCAACGTTCTGAATCGAATTCACTTCTTTATAACACGTAGTCCCTGATGATGAGAGAGAGATGCGATGACGTAAATAGAGAAAGCAGAATGATGAGTGAAACAGAGGAACCAATTGGAAAAGAGAGCCTCGAGGCTGCTAACATGATAGTTGTTTCAGCGACCACATTATAGGCATACAGAAGAGTGGATGGAAGAAGCTGCTTTTACAGTTGAATGATGACAGCGCTCAGGCTTATGCTCTTTTAGAAACAACTGCAACTGCCAACGTAGTCAGGGTAAAGTAGCTAATATCGTTTTTAATCTGACAACATCGCCCATTAGACAAATCCATTAAAATGATATTAGTTACATTAGGTTGACTACATGAACATTTTTAGCCATCATAATAAGCTCCACCACTGTCACCATCACCATCTTCTAATGGTTGATAGCAAAAGTTAACGCAGAGTTGCGTTATATTTAAGGCTGCTTCAAATATTGTAATAATTATTATAATCTGCCTTTAAAGCGATCCTCCCTTTATGAATTATAATATGACTATTTTATTAATTATACTATTAAGTATCCTTTTATTAATTATATTATGAAATTAGATAAATAGGGTAGTTTCTTTGAGTCGTATTATTATGAATATATTATAAATTTCTTTACAACCATTCCTCTATTTTTCAGTTATTAGTTGCGTATTTATTTTCAGGAACACAGCTTGTGCTCAAACTTTGGTTGATTCTTTTAACGAGAGACTGTCTATAAAAATATGTTGTTATGACATTTTGGCTCATTAAAAATCGAGCATCTTCTCTACGATAACGATGGAAACTTTCCTTATTAGCGTACATAACTTTCTTGGTCTATATTTAAGGTCATTTATATAAAGAATCGTGTTACACTGCTCGTTAAACCAAGAGAAACGTATAAAATATCTTTTAGTGTAAGATAGTGCCGCCATCTATTGACTTTAATCAAAATCACCAAAATTGAAACTGCAGTAGTAACTTCGTCATTATGGGTTTATAAATAGTTTATAAAATTAAAATCCACCTCAAGGATCCTGGAAATCGCGAATGATGCACTGAAGAAGCGCTGCTGGACAGCACTCCGATGGGGATAAATGTTGAAAGTGTTGTATTTAAAATAATAAATTATTTAAATAATATCTCTCGTTTATTTTTAGCTGAACCTTTTATTGCAAATATTTTTCCATTGCCAATCATTGAGAATTAATTTTCTAGCCAGGCTAACATGATCGCAGTCATTAGCTGAAGTCTGCGGTATCTCTGGAGAGTTTCGTGTCCAATCTTCAGCAAGGAAACAAAGCGAAATCAGACCTACGTTTACATTGATTTCTTTATTGCTTTTTGGTCCTTAAATCCATCCCTGAAGTGGGTATCGCATGTTATGATGCACCCTGTATAAAGTATATCACTGATCAGTAGATTCCGAAGTAGTTTTTGATATCAGGAAAGCGGTATTTTAGTGCATTCTTCCTTCAACACCGAAGCAGTTCAGCTACTGATTCAGAACTTGTTTGGCCTGGACCGGAATCCATGGTAGACTTCATCCCAAAGGCATTCACTGGGGTTAATATCAGCGCTCTAAGCAGGACAATGAAAATGTTTGCATATCCATGTTTAAATCAATCACTACAGGATGTGTAGCGTCACATGGTGTATTTTCATGCTCAGACAGAAAGAGGGCTCTCTCCATACTTCCGCCACCGTGTTCGAAGAGCGAACTGGACCAGAATGCCATTGTGTCGCACGGCATTTATTATTCCTGAAAACGACCCATGATGTGAGCTCACACTAAGAAACAAGCACTCAAACAGTGAACAACTCCGCCAAACTTTATAGTTGGGATTCCGGTAAATAAATGAATTTTCTGTTTATACTCCGGGACGAGAAAACCGTCAGAGGCGTTCACAAGATAGACAGAATACAAGAAACAGCACCGTATTTAACAGTAACGGGCTTGAACCCCGATCACTCAAGGAACGTGTACTGTGCACCCGCACGTATGACTACTCGGCTACGTCGGCCTTCTAAATAACGGTAAATAACGTCTACTGGACATCCATCAGATCTGAACGCGGCCACTTCATAACACAGCTTTCTAACATTCCAGGGTCCACAATTAAGGTGGATTGAACACCAGACAAGTCGAGGTTGTTGATGTTCCTTTTGTGTGCTGCAGCTGTTTCGTAAAATTCGATGCCATGCAGCCATGACGTATTGTGTGCTCCTGCTCACCTGGCTCACCTCCGTAGCCAGGTGAGCAGGAGCAGCAGTATGTAGTACACGCTTCTTGATTAGACTGGGGTTCGAGCCCGTGACTACCAAATACGGAGGATGCGGAAAGGTCAGGGAATGACCACCGCATATTCCCGGAGCAATATGGCCTTAGTTGCTAATGCTTCTAAAAACCAAATAACAAACAAACAAACAACAATGACGAATGGTCCTCATAATAATATCAGTTCCAGTAGCCACCCTGCACTCCAAGTGAGGACAGATCGAATCTATTCACCGCTTTGAACATTCTTCGATTTCATTTCCTCCAATTTCTGGCATCTGTTCAAGTGATTTTCGGCTGTAGCAGCACTATACCTTTTCACTTTTTGATTATATCAGCCACCTTTGTTCTAGGGTATTCCAGTTTTGCTGGAATGATAAGAATAGATCTTAAAATATCATCCCATGATGCATCCAGTTTGGAAATCTTTAAGCTCAATGCTTCGACTCATCCACTATATTCGGTTTTCTGCTATATGCTTCAAATATATTTTTTTTTTGTTTCTAAATGTAAGACACTGCACATGGGGGACAGAAATCCAAGAGTTACTATACTGGTATGCAAAAATTAAGGACCAGTCAGGTTTTCGCTTGCAGCTTCTCATAGGAATAGCCTGGATATGGGTAAAGCATACAAAATGAACCTCGTGAGGTACAGAAATGAAAGCAACAACAACACTATCACAGCAACGGAAACAAAACGGTACAAAGAGACTTTATTCAAAAATGGCAACATAGCACTGGCTGCCATGATACAGATGCGTCACTGCCAAAGATGGAACAAAGGGAAGAGGTGGTCCTCAGCAGGAGATATGGCCACCCCTAATGTCGATGCAGGCTTTGCACTGCCTGTCTATACTTAGAACAATGTTGTTGATAAGTTCTTGCGGTTGATAAGTTCTTGCTGGTAGGCCAGTCTCCCCAGAGAGTCCCATATGTGTTCGATTGGATGCGTTCGGCCTGCCCGTTTAACACTCCTCGCACTTCGACCTTCCTCAAGCTTCCAAATGATTCGACCCCGGGTAAAGTGATCAAGATGTTGTCTACTGGTCATATCGTTGTCTGTCGCACTGTATGAAACCCGAACGTCTGTAACAATCGTGCTCACCATTCGGTAATTTGCACATATGTATCTGACGAACTGCTGCTTTTATCTGTTTATGTGAGCCCTCTCATCACGATTCAAATCTTTGCATGTGCACCAGCTTTCTACTGAACGGCCACGGTTAAGGAAAACGCCACAGGTTGTTTCGTTTGATTTTGTGGTTGTAACCTTTAGAAATAGTGATGGTCCTTAAGTTTTGCACACCAGTGTAATAAGCTAGTGGATAACTAAAAACTAAAAATGGCCCAGGGTGAAAGAGGATTTAGAGATTACGATTCAGTCAGACATGAAATTTTCCATATGGTTCTAGGAAGGCACACGGTGTCTGTCTATGATATATAGGGCTATCACAAGTAGGAAAAATTATATCGATGATGATGAGACAGAATTTAGAATACTGTATTCAGGTCTGGAAGCCACATTCGAAAAAAATACATAGAAGTTCTACGAAGACATGTCTTCATAGAGCTTCTATGTCTTCTCTTCTGGAAGACAGAAGCTCAATGCCTTCTAGAAAGGGTTCAAAGAAGGATAACCAGACTAGTTAGGAATGCTTAATCGATATGCATGTGAAGAATGATTTAGAAGGTGTAGACTGCAGATTGCAGTCTGCGCCTTCTTGGGGGAGGAGTGACTTGATTGATAAATATAAGGCCCTAAAAGGAATCAGAAAATGAAAGAGACAGGTATATTTTTAATTGCAGGAGAAAATAACCAGGTGTCAAAAATATATACATTTGGAGAGTAACGGAAGTTTAGATCCCATGATATTTTTCTTCGGAAAAATGCTGTAGAAACGGGATCAATAATCTGTCACAGTGGACAAAAAATAAAAAGTTTGGAAAAGTTCAAAGGGAAAACGACGAAAAAATATAATTATAAGTTTCTAAAAGAAAGAACTAAACCATAAATAGGCTAGAAGGGTTACATTCTTAAGATAAAATTGTACAGAATTATCATTGTGTTCTCGTTTGCCATAATTCATTGTAAACCTACTAAGGATGTTCCTACCAAACCTACCAAGGGTGTTCCTATACAGTTCCTGTTTAATGTATACCTCATTCTTCCTTGAAAAGATGCTCGTATTTTCAAATACCTTCATGCATCTATATTAAGACACTAATTTATTATTTACATCTGGAAAATATTAAAATTCGTTCTCAGTCTATTCGCATTTGCGTTGATAAATGAGGGCGTCACAGGTCTCTATGGAGATACGTGCTCCAGGGTAAACAAACATGTCTATAATTGACTATAATACTACGCATTCAGTCAAAATATAATGAAATAGCGTGTCTAAATGGTGAAATTCTGTCTCTTTATACTAATTAAAGAAGAAAGTTTTGCCATTGGCACATGCAATATAAAATCACTCATAGGTATTCGGTTCCTTGCGAAAAGTCACGATTTCTGCACCATATATTTAGATTCCTTTATAGAAAGTAGTTGCGTACACGAATCTTTCAAGGACGATTAGATCAGGATTGTATTTATAAACATTTTCGTAATATGGACCCGAACGTACAAACTTTGGTTCTTCAGGAGAATTTATTTTATAGAGCTCGATAGAGTGATTACTGAAAAAAGTTCGTTTAAAAATAAATATAAATGGATAATGGAATTAACAGAAACTGCAGTGATATTTATAGAAAATGTCATTAAATAAACTTTTATTTTAAACAAAATTAAATTAAAATTCATCACTTATACTTTCTAGCTTATTTTACTAGACTGTAGAAGGACCAAAATAGATGTAAATGATTGAGCAGTTGTATCTATTTTTGGAATGAGAAATAATGGAAAGATAACGAAAAACGTCAGAGATACAACATATGGAAAGTTAAAAATGGCTGGTGTAATCGAAGATGAGCGATCTTGAAGGTTCTCTTACACTGGGTAGGTTTTGATCTATCATCAAAGTTTTACAATACAATAGTTAGAAAGTTATGAAAATGGTAATTGAACACTAAAAAAATATGGATAATAAAAAAGGATATTCGAGTTGTATCCTGTACACGAGGATTTATCACGAACACGGTCAATAACGCACGTAAAATGAGATTCAAAGGCACGCAATCATTTCAAATATTCGCATGATCTTTTTGAATTATGAAAGCATGTAATCACAGGAGTGATTACATGAAATAGTGTGCGACTACAAAATATGCATATTTTAGTCTATAAAGGTGGTCAGTGGTTAGCACGTAATTCATTTCTAACGTGGACACCGAACGATGTGACATGGAAGGAGCTAACAGAGTTTGAGAGGAGGAATGATTGTTGAAGTCAAGAGAATCCTTTCTTCATAAATATAAAACTCTAGATTTATGGTCATATGCTTTACCATAGTTTGCAACATTCCGAAGTTTGAAATGCACTGCTCGCAGTGCATGGAACCATGAATGCTGACCATTCTGTGATAAATAACAATATCATCTTTCTGCAGCGAAGGAACTACTCAAAATTCTTACCAACAGGTGAATGACTATTGGGAGATAGCTGCATGCCAAGAATTTCTACAGCATGATTTTATTTGGTGGACAATTCCTTTCAGATCCATAAAAGCCTTCCTGTCCGTGTTCAATCCGAGCTGGTTCCATTAAAAAATTGTTTTTGTGGTCTATAAAATGATATAATGCATTCAACAAATACACGATATCACCATAATTGTATTTGTTGAACTACAACAAGAAGGTTTCTAAAACTTGCTACCCTAATACGATCAATTGACAGCCATTGCATACGCTTGCAATATACGTTTTTATTTCATTAGTTTGTAAACTTTCAATATTCTCTAACAGGGAGGTTTATGACACAGATTAAGAAAGTAGCTACTGTATTAATTAATGTATAAGCAGCTAATAAATTTCACAAAAGGTAAACTTCAACCTAATTTATTATATTAACTGAATCTTTAATGTATTTCGCAATCTGAGCTGCGTATATTAGCTTTCGGCACACGGATAGGTTTCAATTTACGCTTTTCCTCTTGATTGTGACATTCATAAATGGTAATTTGTTCGTCACATTAATAGAAACTATTAATATAACTACGAGCTCAACTTCTCCAGTTTCTGGAGAACTTCAGCTCGTAGAGCTCACGAATACCGTCATAGAGAAAATGTTATCGATATAACGTGCATTTAAATCGAATTGGAAACGAATTGCAAATATTCCATGGGGTACATTAGAATAATTGTAATTTGGAATTTTTTTTAAAGGACAATATAGTTGTACTTGTAAAAAATTATCAAATTGCATTTTCAGTGATTTTTAAAGATATTTTATTGCCCGAGTCTGTCTCACTGATATCTTAGTCAGCAACGAACAGAGCCGAGGGAGAACTTTTGTAATTACTTCGATATTAATCTTCACTTCTTCTCTGAAACCGTTTTCAGAGAACGCCACTGGTATGCTATTGTAAGATATAAGATCTTACAAGTTAATTTAAATGACGATAGCTGGGTTGTATTTCGCAAACTAAGAGATTAATTAGGAAAAAAAAAACGTTAGATATAGTGATATTGAAAGATGAAAAAATATTACAAATTTAATAAAATAAAGATAGTGGGTTTTTCGCAAGGTGAGATTAAATCAGGAGAATATTTAATGAAGGGATGGGGTAAGCGTGAGAATAACTAGTAGCAGACGAATAAACTTACAGTTCCCAATATACACGAAAACAAACAGGGATAGAGGAATAGGTAGCGGGGGTCATTTGTGAAAGGCGTTAAAGGGGTTGCTTGGGAGCAAACAATAGGACGGGAGATCGGATTAGTCGAGGAGTTTCCTTTGATCGGTGACACCGTCAGCGATCAGAACCAAACCAGGAAGTAGGTGCACTTCGAATGTTTAGTTTCGAATTAAGACTGGCGTCTGGCTGTCTGCGATGAAATGTTTCTGATGCTTTAGAAGGCAAGGTGTGAAATGGAAATGACTGTTTGTGGAGGTGGCTGCTCGACATCAAAGGGGCATACTGCCTGAGAAGAAAAATAAAGATATTCAAAAAGGAGGTTGGATCACGCGCTAAAGGAACAGCATGGGAAAATGATATTAGCGAATGAAACAAAACGTAAATTTAAATAGAAAAGGGAAGATTGGTTGAAGTCCCGAACGGAGGCGGATCAGTAAAAAGGGGTGGTATGGAGTTCAGGGGAACAAAGAGAGAGAGAGAGAGCGCAGGAAGGAAAAGGAGAATCTCTCGAAAAACAAGGGGAAACGAGTTTTGTGGAAAAGGTTGGAGGAGAAAAAAAAATAAAGTAAGTCGGGAAGCGCGGAAATGTAGGGCGTGATAGAAAGGGGCTTAGATGAGGAAAATAGTTAAAGTTAGGAGTAACGGGAAGGCCAAGGATGATAAGAAAAAGGGGTTATGAAAGACAGTTAAGTGTGCCAGGAAGAGTAACGACCTCTTGGAGCAAGATGCATCAGAATGACCTTTAGTAAAGGAGGAGTTGTGCATTTAAACGGAGAAAGGATGCCAGACCCATGCAGCCAAGAGTTCCGGAAATCTATCTGAAGTAGATACAGGAGAAAGCAGATGAAGGAGAGCCATAGAAGATAGCCAAAGATTGAAGCCTGAAACCTCCCTGGAAAGGAAAGAAAAAGATAGAAGAAGATGAGCATTATATTAAGTACATTAAGTTAGCAAGAGGACTGTTAGTGAAATAGCATAATAATTAATGAAAAGGGGACAGTGCTAGAAAGTAAAGAGAAAGAAACTTTATCTCTGAAATAGAAATACTAATAGAGTTTATTATGTTGAAGGGGGTTAGTGTATAATGGAAGGGAAACTAAGGAATGAATAGTAGATGAGATTGATATACCAGATATAATGTGTTAGGAAGGGTAGTAAACTCACAAAGAAAGATTCAGAATATGTTTTAAAGTTACAGACAAGTAAGTTATATGAGAAACTCTGGATGTAATGGTTTATTGATGAAGATGGTTGGTATATCTGAATGACTAGTAGAGACTTTAGGAAAGTTAAGACTGGTCTACAAGTATATAAATAAATTTCCTGTTTATACTCCGGGACGACCAAACGGTCAGAGGAGTTCACAAATAGACAGAATACAAGAAACAGCACTGTATTCAGTAGTCACGGGTTTGAACCCCGGTCACTCAAGGCACGTGTACTTATACACCCGCGCGCCTGACGACTAGGCTACGGCGTGATTATAGTGAATGTATAAGTGTTAAGAGTTAGTTAGAGCAAGAAGAATGAATCAGGTGTCTTCATATAATGGTAAACTCAGATTATCTAGTGAATGGAAACTGTAATTAGAATGATTATGCAAGGTATCTCTGAGCTGGCTTTGTATATTAGGAATGTATGTTTTATTTTCTTCAATTGTATATAATTTTGTATATGTGCATGTAATAAATTTCATGTTTTGTTTTCACTTGAGTCCTGTTAGTCTAATAAACACACGCCTTGCTTGCCTAGTTAAGAGTTTTCTCTCCCGCAATTAGGCGAGAGAGTCCTGGTCTCTGATTAAGGGGAAACAGTGGAAATTACCCTCAAGAGTTTGAGAATCTTCTGTGATATTTGCAGAGCATAGCAGTCAGGTGGCAAAGAGTGGGGTCTTGTAGATGTAAGGGCACCTAAGAAAACCTGAGTTAAACGTATAATAAGACAAAGAAAGATAATAATAAAAGGAAAAAAAAAAGGAAACAAAAAATCCCCCACTCTATCATATAATAACCTTATACTTATTAATATTATCTTACATTAATCTTATCTATTAATATAATCTTATACTTATAGGTAACTGGTTGATATATGTCAAACGGTTATCTCATCAGAATTCTACCCCATTTTACTATTGCAGTATAAAAAAGGCCCTTACAGAAAACTCAAGTCATTGACGGGATTCGAACTCACCTCAACCATGGTACAATTATATGGTATTCATCTGTTCATTGTCAGCATGATTTTGTGTCATTAGATGTGATCACACATGTTGGTATTTGCAACTTTTATCATGTTGCAGACGCTAACGTGATGTTATAATATCAACATGATATCACAGTATCATGTTATTATGTTCCTTAACTCCTTGGCTATCATTATTCTAAGTAACCTCTCTGTATTCGTGTTCTTCAGGATGCTGGAATTTTAATGATACCGAGAGTATTATCTTTCCAATTCGGAAAGGAATTGGGAAGGACGTAAGGAAAAACTATAGATTAATGAGTTTGGCGTCAGTGGCGGGAAGCTCATGGACTTCTACGATTGAGGAATGACTACAGGATCACCTCGATAGGAATGATATCCTTAATGGATTCGTGTGAAGGGAAAATCTTGTATGATCAGCGCAGTCAGTTATTATGATGAAGTCATAAAATAATTGGATGCAAGAAACAAGTTTTACATAATTAATTTTAACTTCAGCAACGCTTTCGATATTTTGTCAAGATAGGCATCAAAGCTTTCGATACCCAGACACTGGACAAAAACATACGAACCTTTATATAGTATCGAATTGGGCAAAATATCGCATAGCTGCGACAAAGTTGAAGAAAGAGGACTTCGTTGCCGAATAGCTCTCTACAGTATATCCCACACATTCTCAATAGGTTTGAGATCAGGTGAATATGGGGCCATGGAAGATGGGGGAATTCAGTATCATATTCTCCGAGCCATTCTTGCGCGATTCTGGTATGATGTGCTGTTGCATTGTCATCCATAAAGCGGCTTTCACCTTCGGAATAAAAGTGTGACATTGTAGGGTTCAGTAGATCTGATACAAAATTCAGTTACTCTCTGGGTGACATTAAACCATTCCCCGGTATTAGCGAACTCAGTCCGTGCCAAAAAACATTCCCCATACCATGATACTACCTCCAGATGCTTGGGTTGTCTTAACAAGGTAAGCAGGGTCTATCAGTTCTCAGCAAAACAAAGTGTATCGGGATTCGTCTGACAACATGACTTTCTTCCATTGTTCCACTGTCCATTTTCTCGGCTACTGCAAGTAGATTTTTTTGTTTTTCTATCAAAAAAGTGGCTTTCAAATATGCAGGGGGCTGGCAATACTCAATTTCTTCTATTTACTGCGCATGCTTTGTGTTGAAATAGCGCAGTTCTGGGCTTGTTTGAATTCAGATGCTATTTGTTGCACACTAGATGACCTATTTTCCTGTACAGTCCTCCTAAGAGTACGAAGGCTTCTCACTTGAAGTATTGTTTTTCTGCTGTATTTACGCTTTTGAGATGTCGAATAACCGCTTTCTTTCCAGTAATTAATAAAAATTAGAGATGGATGTTTTTAAGAAACCTGTTATATCTTTTGTTTCTTGAATCAGGGCTCTTGCTAAACCCATGATAAGACATTTTTCAAAGTCTGATAGATCACTCGTTTTCCCCCATTCTGGTTTCAGATTACTACAGTTGAACAGTCTGTGCAGTCTTTATACTCAACGCGTCATCGTCCACGTCACAGGTTTATTTACATATATTGGCATTTATTAGCATTTCTTCGATGGCTGTCTTGTTCCTAATTTTCGGATAGTATTTGTATTTACCTTGACTTGCAAAGCTTCAGGAAAGCTATCAGATATATTAGCGCAAACTGGATTCACTGGTACGATTCTCGTGGGACCAACGGTTAGCTAAAACATGGGGAGAGAGTAGTTATAAACGGACATTCCTCAGGCTGGACCACAGAAGAAAGTGGAGATCCTCAGGGATAAGTATTATGGAAACTTCTATTTCTTATCTTGCTTAAAGCCATTGATGAGCGAGTGCATGGAAGTTGCCAAAGTCTGTCGATGAGTTAAAAGCAGGAAGCGTGGTTAACGACCAGAATAAGGCCGTGTCGCATCGCAATTGCAAAAATCGTCTGAAAAATGGAAACTGCAATTCAATGCTTCCAAATATAAGGGTTTTCACCTGGGAACAGAAATCCAGGAGTTATAAGCTAGGGAGAGTGGAATTAAAAGCGGTTCAAGGGGTAAAACACCCAGGGATTACTATTTAGTCAGACATTCTATTCGGTGCAAACAAATGGAGATGAAAGTACATAGTGTCTTCTGATATGTAGAACCTCAGAGAGAGAGAGAGAGAGAGAGAGAGAGAGAGAGAGAGAGAGAGAGAGAGAGAGAGAGAGAGAGAGAGAGTTCAAAGAAGGGCAACCAGATTGGTAAAGGGTTGTTAACTGATATCCATATGAAGAATGGCTTAAATGATGCGGACTGAAATTTGGCTATCAGACGTTATTGGGAACCTTATGGAAGTATTTCAGGGATCAGCAAATGAATGAAGGATGTATATTTTCACTGGTAGGAGAAACAAAAAGCTAGGGATCACTTATATGTAATATATTAAGGAGCAAAGCAATGGAGAGTTGAATTTCACGAAATTTAGCGTGGGACTGCATGTTGAAGATCATTAGAATAAAATGCTAGGCACGGTAGTCGAGGAGGATCGCCTCGTAGAATTTAAAGTGGAATTGGATAGCCAATTTAAGGCGAAGGGAAGATATGAGTAATGGAGTATTTTACCTTTGTTTTTCTTCTCTTATTTTTCTGACAGATGCAGAAATGCGCTCTTTCTTGCATCATTTAACCTTTATAATGCCAACGATACTATAATCTTTCTGAACATAAGGGTTATCCTTGAGTTTAATCTTTTTCCAAGGTATTATTACGTCAATGTGTATGTAGCTCATAGATTTAAGTGGTGTGTAAGGACGTTCTTGGAATAATCAAGAGAAAAGAAAGGTCTTGACACTTTTTTGTGTTGTATACCCAATCTGTATAAGATTACAAAATTGGATTGTTTAGAAAAATATCAATGCCGCTACTATCAAGAGGTGTTTGTAGTCGTTTTTTCTGTTTTTGGGGTGAAAATTCGAAGTTTCCATTTTAAAATCTATACAACGTTCGCAGGAGATAAACTAATTCTGTCTCTGGAGAATGTTGCATAGTCATCCTATATTACTTACTGGTAAGCCTAGAAGATGTATGAAGCACGTTCTCTATATCAGGAAACCAGCATTTAGCTTTCCATTATGTACGCAGCCAGAATAGAAATTAAGTTGACAATATATTCGATCGCACTTAACGTTAATAGACTGTGTGACGAGAAATAGGGTAAGTAAAATGGATGAGAAGAAATAAGGTTAGTGGAATGATCAACAAGACAAAATTAGGTTATTTGAGTGTAAAAAATAGAATTAGTAGAGCATTCTCTTAGATAAGAAGAATACGCAACATTTTCACTCCACAGTTTAAACACGTGATAACTTTCGTTGTCGGTGGTGAAATCAGATGGAGTGCAGGGTAAGGTCCAGTATAAATATTAAAGTTCATTCAGTTTTGTAGCGCTGTTAGCTTTCAGCAAGCTAAACCAGGTACCATTTCACGACCATCAAACTATACTATATACTATGCTTTCAGATGATTATTTATGTTTGAGAACGATTTAAAATGAAGCTTTTAGTTCTCGCTTGAATTACTTTTAATTTTAAAGTGAACGGTTAAAAGGACTTTTTAAAAATAAGCAACTTCGTTAATGGCAGATCACTCAAAATTGAACTCGATGTTGTGATGACATTCCCTTCACTTAAGTTGCTTCTAATGACGCATTTTTAAAGTACATTTCAAGAATATCTGACCTACTGTGTTTATCAGGCTTCCGAGCACACACACGTCTACTTGCTTGCGCCTCTATTTTGGAGTCCTAGATACGGTTAGTGGGTGACATCGTTGTGTGCTCCACCAATTTTCTCAAAGCACGCAAACGCGTGCCGTCAAATGTCGTGTCCAATTCATATTTGATGCAAATATCACTAGCGTTTTCCACCGGGGCTGGTTTTAAGCCACGCGAATTCTGCAGTTCTAATACTAGCCAGTTCTAATCCTTTTAGAGATGTGCCTGCCGCAGATAGAAAAATATTCCCCAATGCGATGAGTGACACCGCAACCGCACGACGAAAGGTCAGAGAGAAAGAGAATAACGAAGAAGTGACATCAAAAGACACGCTGTTATAAAAAAAATACCACCAGTCCATACGCAGGTAGAAGCGCATCAGATTACAGGAAAGGATAATGTTACTCAATTCGTCCACTGTCCCCAAAAGCATTGTTTACTGACGTTACAAATTGAATTAGACTTCCATTAAGTTATAATAAGGACCCTTTGGGATTCTTTAATGAGGGAATTCCCGTTGAACTAAAAGGAAAGGCAATGGTTAATGTGAAGCTGCCGAGATATTGTCGGTAGTGTGAGCTGGACGTCATATCACCTCAGGACATCGGACGAACACAACGCTTCATCCAGGAACTTCTTGCAAGCTGGTTAAGCTGGACTGTGTCTACTCGCTAAAAGTGTATTTCTAAGGATACTTACAGGATCTAGTTTCCAATGAATAACCAAGGTATGTACTTTTGTTCATTGTTTATTAAATAAATAAATAATATTAGTTTCCTAATTGTTCAGAGGGTTGTCCAGTGCTTATGAGCAGAAAGTATATGGGTATCCAAAGGTTAACTAATAAGCAGGTGAAACCGAATATCTGAATCATTGTATTTGAGATAAATATCTGAAATATAATGACTGCAGCGATATTACAACGATTACTTTTTTGTAAATAAATATTTAGAAAAATTCCCCACTCGATATATAACTAAGTACAGAAATTCGTAAAAAAATCCTACAAAAATGTACTCATTAAAAACAAAATTCTCAAAAAGTTAGTCAAGGCATTACGATCATAAGGATTATCACTCGGGGGCATGTGGCATGAAATTCATATCAGGGAACTTTGAAGGTCAATTTATACGTGCTAATCCAACATCATATAAAGCTCAGTCCATACCTATGCACTAACTTTTCCAACAAACCAGACACTGTGTTAATATTAGTATTAGTATGAGCCGTATAGTGTAAGGAAGCCATTGACTTCTGCTGCGCCGGCCAAAAAAAAAGCCTATTTGACCCCTTCCTCACGTAGGTATCCCTCTTTGTCCAGCTGAGCTTTAAATTTCTCTAAGTTGTAAGCCTCAGCCTGTAAGATACAAAATCTTACAGAATAAAAGTAATAAGAAGTTGATTTTATTAATTAAGGAATTGGAATTCTTGTTGCTAGTTGAATAAGATAGTAATATCATCTGATTTCAATAATAAGAATTATTCAGTATGAAATATAAATTTAAAGAGGGGTAAGATATAAAGGCAGAGTCCGAGCCATTAACTTCCGCTATACGAGGGGGGGATAAACGAAGAAAACTACTGTAAAGCAGCATGGGTCCAAGCACAAACAGACGAATTAAGATTTATGCGGGGTCGAACTTAGAAGTGAAAGCTACTTCAGACAGAATAAATCTGGTAGAATAGTAAAAGGGGGAGAGTATTGAAACACATGCTACTGGGCAGGCTGAGTAAGGATCTTCTAACAAATGAAAGGAGAAGAATCCGAGGATGAATATAGGATTGGAAGGCGTCACTGGTAATAGGCGTGACGAACTTTGGAGTTAGATGTGGGAGGAGAAGAACAAAAAGGAGTGAAGGAGTTGGAGAGGAGAGACAAAGTTGAGTTTTATGTCGGTGTTTGTGAAAATGAGTTAGTCAGAGACAAAGTTGAGATTTTTGTCGGAGTTAGTTAGGATGAGTTAGTGAGAGACAGAGTTGAGTTTTTTGTCGGTATTAGTAAAATGAATTAGAGACAAAAAGTGGAGATTTTTGGAAATAAGTTAGTGAGTCAGAGTTGGAGAAGAAAAAGAAAAGAAAGAGTTTCTTCAGATGGAGTAGCTGGTAGAGAGAAGTGGCTAAGTTTTAATGTGTAGTCAGTTAGCAAGAGGGGTAGATAAGCTTTAAGATGAAAGTGAACAGTTAAGTTGCTGATTTAATAAGTTAGTGAGAGAGGCAGTCGAGTAAGTGAAAAGATGAAGTTGAGATGCAGAAGTCGGTCGGACGGTCAGACAGTTAGTCAACCAATCAAAGGTAGACCCAGTTTCGAAGTGAAGGAGTGATAGAGATGAAGAACACGTGCCGTAGAGAAAGGAGAAATTTTGCAAGATCCTTAAAGTAGATGAGAAGGAGTCAACTCTATTAACAAGGAACGAGATTGCCTGATATTCCAGAGAGAAATTATGCTGGAGCTGATGAAATCCGAAGCAGGACAAAAAAAAAAAAAAAAAAAGAGTATAGCCATTCTGATCAGATAAAAAATATGCGTTCTTAAGAAATAAAGGTACCCGAGACGCAAGAAGGAATCCAGTATCTTATGTCTAACTCCCCTAGTGATTGTGAAATGCGACCCAGATGGAAAAGATCCACTACTCGCTTAGAGAAAGATGAAGGATGTACCATGAAGTCTGTTAAGTTATCTAAGTAAGTGATTAATTTACGTGAGTACTCTCACTATCACATAAAGATTATAGACACCCGATAACCAATTTATCAGAACTTTTGATTGAACACTGTGAGATATGTATAGGAAGTATTATATTGTAATGAATAAGTTAGTGAACGGTATGAACTGAAGGACATTATCCAGGGCAATTCAATATAAATAAATTTTGGAAGAGAATAGATATATATAAAATTTTTGAAGTGATTGATACCTGTTAATAATTGGTTAAATAAATGAATGACTAAGCATGAATTTTGGAAGGGGATAGAGGGAATAGACGGATGTCAGTAACCCTCAAATGTGCAAGAAGTTAATTGTAGAAATTTGATAGTGGTGTAATTACCTAGATTAGAGAAGGTTGTAGGCTATAATCTGTTAGAAAACAGAGTAATGATTTATACTGAAATTAAGAGTATAGGAGCTTTATCAATTTGGAGTAGGAATTGTTTTGAAGTGAAAGGAGGATGTTAAGAGATTCTATTAAAGGTCAATTGAACTGAGGAGTAAGGAAGTAGAAACATTATTATTTTGTTAGTTAAAAAGAGGGGAGATTTGATTATGATCTATGTAAAAGAGATAACCCTACTTGATTATACTCAATAGGCAAACATACCTTTGCTCATATACATTCAGTTCTAAGAAGGTGAAATTAGATTTATTTGGTCATGTGTTTAATAAATTTCTTTTGTGTTGATGTATCTTTGTAAATATGTACAATAAACTATTTTTATCCAATATGTGTGTAGTTTTTGTTGTTCTGAATACCTGCCTATCTGAAGGGGAATAAAATATATATATATACTTAGAGTAGTTCCCCGAACCTGAAATTTTCTGAGAAGGTAATAAATAGTCAGATGCGCAAGTGGGGAGTTTTTATTTTAAAGGGGAACTAACCAAAAAGGATAGATAAAATTATAATTAAAATATTGTCAAGTCAAATAGAAGACATATAAAGAAAAGTATAAAAAAACAAACCCCCACAAGCCACCGATGGAGGGAACTTATACGTGTACTTAACAACTCTCTGATTAAAAGAAAACTTCATGAACACTTAAATGGAATTATGGTTCCTAATTCTGTAATCGTTGATAACATGAAAATTTCACCCTCATTCATTTTACATTTACCCTTCAGAGCCTTATACACCTCAATGGAATGCCCTTTTCCCAAGTTTGGTCTCACAATTGCTTTATACTGTGGTATTATCCCTATGTCTTTCAAGCAAATGTTCGATAGGACATCATGGGATCCCTCCTTGCCGCCTGTCTCTACACTGCCTCAGAGAACTTCATATCTTACTGTGTAGTAACTCCGAAATCTCTTTCTTCCTCTACTGTTTTTAGTTAAACCCCACCAATTGTGAAAGCTACTTTGGGTTGCTGTTCCATAAGTGTAACTTGCATTTTGTTTTGTATTAAAAGATAGCTACCACATTTCTGACCATCTCTGAAGTCTATCTAAGTCATCCTGAAGAAGCCGTGCTTGGCGCTAATCATTTACTACACTACCGAACTTGATATCAACTGCAAATTTTGACATCATACCCTTTATCCCTTCGTCGATGTCATATAAGAAAATTTAAAACAAGAGTGCTCCAAGCACCGCAATAGGGAAAACCTATTTCTTCAAATTACCGTTGTTTACTTAGATTTTAACAAATCATTTGCTGAAATCTAAGTGAACAACGTCGAAATTATTTCTTACAATCTAAATCATGATTTACTCAGTCAAAATAGCTAACCAGGTTGGTTAACGCGATTTTCCAAAACCATGCTGTTTTTTTTTCAGAATTCGATTTCTACGTAAATGGTCCTACAACGCACTCTTTATCAATGCCTCTATGTTCTCTACCACTGAAGTTAGGCTCACAAGTCGGTTGTTATCCGCTTCGCTGTTAGAGCCACCTTTTGACTGAGGATACATTGGCACTTCTCCAATCCAAGAGAATAATTTATTAGTTTTTATCCGCTTCGCTGTTAGAGCCACCTTTTGACTGAGGATACATTGGCACTTCTCCAATCCAAGAGAATAATTTATTAGTTTTTATCCGCTTCGCTGTTAGAGCCACCTTTTGACTGAGGATACATTGGCACTTCTCCAATCCAAGAGAATAATTTATTAGTTTAGTGGCGACCCTCATAATTCACCTCAATGGTTCAATCATTGTTTTTCCACCTCACTCAAAATTAGAGGATATATGCCATCAACTCCAGAAGACTTACTTGCCTTTAGGCTAGAAAGTTTTTTCTAATAGGTGACGTTGAGAAATTTCAATACCGCTAATTTCATGCCTCCCAACTTCACTCATATAATTTCTTTCTCCTCATATGAAGGGTCTTTCTTTTGTAAATACCGACTCAAATTACCTGTCCAATTTATCTGCAACATCAGTAGAGTTATCTATAACTTTCCCGCAGCCATAATGAAAGGGTCCAATGCGGTTCACTTTTCTCTTCTCTGATTAGTAATCATTTACGAGAAAAATTCCATGCCCTCTTTTTGAAAAAAATCTTTCCACTTTTAGCTAGTGATTTCTCATAATCTGTATCTTTTCTATACCATCTTTTTCTGCTCTATTAAATTGGCTACTTTATTATTCATCCATCTCAAAATCGTCTTTGGGCTATATTTTTAAGGGTCTATAAGTTTTCAAGGATTCTGTGACCATACCATTGAAGTTATACCAAAAATGTAATGTATTCGCATTGTCTGAGCTGTCTCCCCAGTGATATACCTTCATTTACCATAATCGCCTTTCCTGAAATTGAAACTCATTCCTTTGCGTTTAGCAACTGCTACTCTCTTCTCATCATCCAACTTAGAAATCTGTGATCATTCCCGGCTAATGGTTCTTGTATTATCAGCCCCTTGATATCATCTAGTTCATTGGAGATGATCAGGTATAGAATATTTTCCCCCTAACACGCTGATATAATTAGCAGTCATCTAGTTGATTTAAAAATTTTGTTTCTCATGGTGAGTTTCCCTCCCACTTTCTCTCCAATTAACTAGGGCAGATTGCGAAGAATTACTTACAAAGAATTACTGACCATTAAAGTGAGTACCCTAAAAACAGTATTAGTATTAGTTGTAGGGTGAAACCATACGAGCAAGGATGCAAGCCTTAAACACGGGCCACTTAAACAATTATCCAATTCATTTTCCACCCCTTTCAATAATTTACCCAATCCATTCACGCTACTGACACCCACAACGTCAGGTGTAAGTTTATTTCAACAATGAATGAAAGCAAATTTATTTCGCAATAGCTGAAAGGAAACTTCCTCATAACTATCCTGCGATCATCCTTTTTCATAAATTTTTGATATTAATTATGTCCGTTTGTCAGCGTCGTTCTAAAAAGAAAAAGGATGCATTCAGCATTTAGTTTATTCAACCTATTTAAATCATTATACACTTCATTCAGGCCTCCTTGCAGACGCCAAGTTTATAGACGCTGCAATTTACAGAAATCAAGTCTCTTTTGGTAAAGCCATCCCCCTTTTTTTCCCCCTCATTAATCTCGTTGCTTTTCTGTGTATCCGTTCCAAGAGATCCATGTCCTTCCTAAAATGAGGCTTGCAGGCTTATACGAAAGCCTCATTTATACTAATATGCAAGATCATTACTGCGCAAGACCTAACTACTGCCTTATACAAAGGGACAACCACCTCCTTGTCCCTGATGGAAAAATTCCTGTATATTATTGACAACACCCCGTAAGCTGTCCTAGCAGCCAGCCCGCATTGCTCAGGAAACTTCATATCGGACTGTACAAGTGTCCCAATATCTCTTACGTTCTTCACTAGTTAAGCGTGTTATGTTACACAATGGTTACTGCTACCCATGTGCAGTACCTTGCATCTATCAATTGTTAATTCTCAGACCATCCGCCTAATACTTCTAGGTCGTATTTCAGTTACATATCTTGATTCCTGTCGTTAACCACCCTACCAACCTTTGTGTCATTTGCAATCTTAAGACATTAAGCCTGATATACCTTCATCCAAGCCCTCGTAGGTAGCACATTTGGTAGGATTGCCGTCCTCCCCACACCGGGTGGAAAAGACCTGGTTTCAAGTTCCATCGAGAAAGGAGGAATTCTTATGCGCTTTTTCACAACGTGGCTGAGTTATTCGGTCTCAAACGAGGGTTTCATGGTTTGTTATCTCTCGGAAACACGGATTTTTCGTCCAGCAAACAGAAAATCGACCTCAGAACACACGCAATTTACAGACAAGATCCAGGAAGCAATATGGCCTTAGTCGCTGATGCTCCTAAAACCCAAGAACAACAACCAACCAAATTATGATAATCAAGTCACCCGTAAATGATTACATCTACCCATATATTTATTTTGTCGGTAAATTGCGTGTGTTCCCTGGTCGATTTCCCTCTTTTGCTGGACGGAAAAACCTTGCTATTTACCCCTGAGACTGACAAACTCAGCTTCGGAGTGAAAAAAGCCAACTAAAGCTTCCGCGTCATCGATGGGAATCGAACCCAGGCCTTTTCCACCTGGAGGACTCTGTCTTCTGTCACTCAACCATCCCTTTATCCATATCAACAACTTGCCCTTAATGCCACTCTGTGCCAGATTGAACCGTAGTCGTAACACCTATAAGCGAATATGAATTTCATACCTGAATAAGATCCTGTGGATTCCAATAATTAACAATTCATTGGCTGAAAGAAAACTTCCTAAAACCCGGCCTAAACGTTTAACGTAATTTGAATTTATGGTCTGTAGTCTGGAATCATTTATAACAGCGGAACTTCGCCTTCATGCATTTTAGAGCCTTGTAGACCTCATTCAGGTCTTCTCTTAAGTGCCTGTTGCCAAGAGCCATCCTTTTTTCGTGCAGAATATTATCCGAATGTAATATGCATAGCATTTTAGGGAAAAGACTCATATGAAGTTGAAATTATCGCTAGATATTGATTATTAACCACCCATCGAACTAAATGTGTAAAGTAGTCGTTTTAAGAACACCAGCATCATTTCAAGCACCTTCCCTGGCCAGTCTAATTCTTGGATCTATACACGCTATTAGTCATAATAAAATGGCAACGCAGTGTACGAGTACTTTCTGCACTTACCTTACACACTTGCGTAACCTTAACGTTTTAAAAGTTATCAAAATTATTAAATTGTTGATTAAAAAAAAAGATTTCAGGAAATTTTCTTTCAGTTTCTATTTTAAGCTAGATCGATTATTTCAAGATAAATAATTTCAAATGCGATAGTTTTAATTTTCTGTGATGAACTGACTATACATTTTAATCTAGAAAATAAAAACATCAAGTATTCTTTCCATCTACTACTTAAACTAAAATTCCAGGATATAAATTTAATTAAAAAATTTAAATTATACAACTTTTATATCAGCTCAGCCAACCGAAATTGGGTTCATTGTCTGTTGACGAGCTGTCTGGTGATCAAAAGTTAATCAAAATGTTTTCTGCCATCTCTGAAAAGACAAAGTGAAAATCGCCATAAAATTCTAACATAAACTGACGAGCGCGCCTGTGAAGTATCAAATTTTCAGTTAAATTACTTTATAAAAACTCAAAGAGGTCCAGGCGTCTGAGTGCAGATGCAAACGTTCAGAACATAAATATTTAAATTCTCTCTTTTATATTGCTGGGTCGTGTTTTGTGTTTCAACAAAGCATTCAACTGCCTCTTCCCTTATTTATTCGCTTTATAACAATTATTATCATTAAGTTGGTTGGCTGCATCTGAAGGACTTTTTTTTTTGCTGTTCAAAGGGCTAATCCAGGTCATAGATGAACTGCCAAACCTGAACTTAAGTCCAGGTGTTTCTTGCAGTCTTTAATTAGGAATTAGTGACCCGAAGAAAGGCTGATAGTAGTCAGTGACACCTGCTTTATATCAAAGGGTTTTGTTGTCAGAACAGAGGGGTTGATCAGTCACTTTAATAACATGTCCATTGACTGAGGGGCATCGACCGCGTTTTAGTGGCTTAGGGCTGGCTGTATGCAAAGTGCGGAACCCCTGTGACTGCGCGTAACCTGGAGAGGACAATTATTATTATCAACTTTACGTTGTTACGTAGTTCAACTGGTGCAGCCATCTGTCGATGATATCTAAATACAGCTACGTTTATTTATTTAATATTACAACTATTTTTATTCCATCTATTTTAAATTTTACTCTCTATTATCTTTTTCATAAATAGCATTTTGCTTAATAATGCTTAATCTGAGGGATCAATTTGAAAATTAACTGATTTAAACGTATTAGAAAGTGTAGATGGTAATGGATTTAAACGAATTCACGTATTCAAAATAAAATATACGATAAAAATTTATTAATATTTCATTTTATTAATCAATCAATGATAACTGCGATTATTTTATTATTGTATAAACTCTTTAGCACTGTACGGTGCCTATAACTGTATATATGCATTTCTTTTGAAATTAGAATATTATATGTAACTGTAGTTAACATGAAAACACTTTATGGACAAGGTTATGTATATTTTATTTTAAATTTTAAATCCTTACAAACTTTATGCTGAGAACAGAAACAGCAACCCCAGAGCAACGTATCAACTCTGTGGTACTACACTGACAGTGGTAGAGAATGAAAGGGACTTGGGGGTGGTTGTGCAGGCAGATATGAAGTCCTCTGAGCAGTGCAGACGGGCTGCAAGAGTAGCTCATGAAGTATTGTCAATGATATACAGGAATTTTTCCAGCAGGGATAAGGAGGTGATTATTCCCTTGTATAAGGCAATGGTCAGGCCACACCTAGAGTACTGTATACAAGTCTGGAGGCCTCATTTCAAGAAGGATGTAGAGCTGCTGGAACGAGTACAGAGAAGGCCAACAAGATTAGTGAATGGAACAAAGGGGTGCTCTTACCAAGAAAGGCTTAAGGTTTGCAAATTACAATGTCTGGAGACTAGGCACCAGCGAGATGATCTGATAGAGGTGTATAAAGCCTTGAATGGTTTGAGCATGCTCAATGCTGATGGGATTCTTCCTCTAGCTCAGAATAATCACCTGAGAGGGCATAAATTCAAATTGAGGAAAGACAGATGTAGGATAGACGTGCGGAAATTTGCCTTTAGCTAGCGGGTGGTTGGTTGGTGGAACAAACTTCCATCCCTTGTCGTGGAGGTTGATAGCCTAAATAGGTTTAAGGCTCAGCTGGACAGGTATTTCGAACGAACAGAGGGGTGAAGTGGAAGTGAGTTTTTTTTTTTTTTTTTTTTTTTTGGCTGATGCTGCATAAGCTTGCTTTCTTGCATCAAATGCCTCTACTAATGCTAATGCTAATCATGAAAAAAAAAAAATCGTAGGTAGTACTGGTGGCAAACAGATGGAAGTTTGTTCCAACAATCAACCACCGGCTGATTGAAGGCAAATTCGCATATCTATCCTGCAACTATCATTCCTCAACTTAAAATTACACCCCTAATGTGTAATTTTAAGTTGAGGAATGCAGCAAGTGGAAGAATACTCAATTTTCAGAACTAAAGCCTCTCTAGTTAAGAGCACCCTTTTGTTTCCTTCACCAATCTGGTTACCCTTCCATGCACCAGTTCCAGCAGATCTACATCCTTCCTAAAGTGAGGCACCCCAGTCCTGTGTATTCAGCCTTGTACAAAGGGATAATCACCTCTTTATTCCTGCTAGCAAAGTTTCTATATATCATTGACAAAACCCTATGAGCTGTTCTGGCAGCATGTCTCCACTGCTCAGAGAATTCCATATCTGACTGCACAATTAGCCACGAGTTGTTTTCATTTTCCACTATCCTGTGTATAACAACATAGAGTTGATAAGTTATTCTGGGATAACTGCTACCTATATGCAGTACCTTGCATTTGTCAACGTTAAACTTCAACTGCCATTTCTCAACACACTGGCCCAATTTTGTTAGATCTTGTTGAAGTAGCTCACCCTGATTATTGTCATTAGCCACCCTGCCAAACATTGTATCATCTGCAAACTCTGATATTAAGCCTGATATATCTTCATTAGTATCATTGATAAATATTGAAAACGACAATGGACATAATACTGAAACCTGGAGCACTCTACTAATATGATTAGTCCACGAAGTGCTAATTGATAACCATTCTCTGTCTTCTTCCAGTTAACCATCCCTTTATCCATAGCAGTAAATTCCCTTAATGCCACATTTCTCCAATTTATTGAAGAGTATCTGGAACAAATGTTACGCTAACAGGTCTGTAATGGCACCTTTCGATCCTCCGTTATGAATTGGGGATACATTAGCAGATCTCCAGTCCATGGGGACCTCCCTGAATCCAAGGATGCTTTCATGATTATGGCTAAGGGTTTGCTTACCTCCTTTGCTGCCTGTCTTAATAAGATTGGATAGATTTCATCCACCCGGGTGCCTTTTTAACTTTCAGCTTCAAAAATTCCCTTCCATTTATCACAAAGTCATTTAGCTCTCCATTTGGATCTTGAAAAAGTTCTGGATTCCCCTCTCTTAAAGAACTCCTCACGTGCGAATATAGATGGAAAATCCCTACTCAATTTGTAAGCAACGTAGTGGCTAAAGGAGCTATAATCCCTCTTATGATCAAAATAATGTGGATTCTTTTACCGCTATATAATAATTAATTCTCCAGAATGCCGCTTTACCCAATTAGCTCAGTTAACTGCTTAATTTCTTCTTAGAAAATCCTGCGACTGCTCCTGGCTGAGAACTCTATGCTTTCATATGGAGTGCACGATGTCTTATGTCTTCACCACAGCATACAGAGTTTACAGCGAGTGTGCCTGGCTTTTGGCCAGCTGTTGTCTAACCGGAACCAGTGTCGATTAGTGCTGCCATCTATTTTTTACTTGCTATATTTGAGAGCATTTAATGGAAATGCTATATTACATCTATAAAATGCAATTATCTTAACCGAACAACATTTGTACAATTTTTAAATTGCTTTAAATTTAAGTACACTAGTTTCCGTTAGTTTATTAAGTGTGAGTGTGCGTGTGCGTGTGTAAAAAGTGATAAAGGGTTAAGTGATAAAAAAAACAACAGAGTGAGAGAAAAAAATCATTTTTCTATTTTCCATTTTTCCTTCATATTTCAATTTTTTCCATTTCATATTTCTACATTTACTTTTCTATTACCAGATATATATATATTTTTCATTTCTTTACTCCTATTATGTTTATCCACCGTTCTGTTTCCCTTTATCTCCATTATTTTTATCAAAATAAAAATATTCTTTCCTTCTTTTATATATAGTTTTATTAAATAAAATTAACAGCTTTAAAACCTAATCTCTCTTTTTTCCCCCTCCCTCCCTCTCTCTCTCTCTCTCTCTCTCTCTCTCTCTCTCTCTCTCTCTCCCTTTCAGTAATCAGGCGGATCCCAGTCACTTTGTGCCTGATTTACCTCATTATCATATCCAGTACTACGGCACAGTTCTTCACTAAGACCACCAAAACTATCCCTCGAATGGGGCGAAGAAGTGACCCGGACTTCACGCCTCTTGTAAGTATATTTCAATTACGCAATTTAAAAAGATATTAAAATCAATTAAGAAAGTAAATTATACAGAACTATTGAAGTTTCTTGGAAACAGATATTTTCTAAATTTTAAACAGACGCCGTACTGCATCGGCCCTACCATTAATATCCGGACACCCCTCCATGGATGGGGAAAGAGATCCTAAGCATGCAACACGTCACGGAATCTGCTATAAATATGCACACTGGGCTTCGAACAGACAATATCAAAAGTGGGCATGCAAGATGACACGTTCTGTTGAACGTGTCATCTTGCATGCCCAAAGAACAGGGGAACAGTTCCTTCCTGATTGTATCCTCCCAACAATGAAGTTTGGTGGAGGCAGTGTCATGGTATGGAGCTCCTTTCATGGTTTGGCTTGGGCCCATTAGTCGTTATCGACAAAACCATGAATGCTGTGCAGTACTAGGACAACCTGGACAATTATGCACTTCCAACAATATGACAATACTTCGGGGAAGGTTCATACCTGTATCAGCAAGACCATGCACCATGCCATACTGCTCGGGTCGTAACAGAGTGGTTTGAGGACATGGGTGTGGAAAAGTTGGATTGGCCAGCCCAGAGTACTTATCTGAACTCAATCGAGCATCTTTGGGATGTATTGGATCGTCGGGTACGTGCACGTAGAGATCGCCCAAAGAACAAGGCCGAACTGGTGGCTGCGTTAAAGGCCGAGTGGAGGAACATATCACCTGACATTTATAAAAAGATGGTTGACGGTATGCCGCGAAAGGCCGTCATAAAAGCAAAAGGTTTACAAAATATTAAATGATACAATAGAAGCTCTTTTTTGTCTAAAGGCAGATGTCCGGATATTAATGGTAAGGCAGTTAGAAAGAAATTAGAATTCTAATTTCTTTCTAACCGGGGTAAAATTGCTGAATGCCAAGAGAGGAAAAATCTTATAAAACCTATCATGGATATAGTCCCTTGTGACTATCTCCATGATAATTCATAGAACGTTTATTTCGGGATTCGATTCCGGACTGATTGCCAGAAAGCTTCAGGTTCGAAACTTATTGATTATATGAGCAATATAATGAGGTTTCTACAAGTAAATTCTATATTTCTTAAATTAGTAATTATCGGGCGGAAGTACAGAACTTTCACCAAATATATATTTTAGGTCTGATTATCTGTATGATGGAAGTATAACGTCTCAGCGGTATGGCTATAATGTTATGGCGTAATAATGGCACGTGTGAACTTCTTGTAGAATTAAATATGGAATTTATTAATTACGAAATATTCAGACAACACGATCATTTCAGCCTAGGAGTTTTCAGACGAAATACTTTATAATTTTTATTATTTATTTATTTATTTATGCAGTGGTGTGCAAAACTTATGGACCAACACTATTTCTAAAGGTTACAACCACAAAATCAAACGAGACAGCCCGTGGCGATTTACATAACTGTGGCCGTTCAGTAGAAAGCTGGTGCACATGCAAAAATTTGAATCGTAATGAGAGGACTCACTTAAACAGATAAAAGCAGCAGTTCATCAGATACATATGTACAAATTACCGAATGGTGAGCACGATTGTTACAGACGTTCGATTGGTTTCATACAGTACTACAGACAACGAAATGGTCAGTAGACAACATCTGGATCACTTTACCCGGTGTCGAATAATTGGGAAGCTTGAGGAAGGTTGAAGTGCGAGGAGTGGGGCTGCAGAGTTCGGTATCGCCCATAGCATCGTCTCACGTGCGTGGTAGGCCTTCAGAACGACAGGTACAGTTGTTCGAAGGAGCAGTGGTGGTCGTTCACAAAAAACAAAGCCCAATGATGACCGCTATATACTCCTACAGGCCAAGAGGGACTGACACCAGACAGCGAGATCCATTGCAAACCAGCTGCACAGGAGCACAGGACTCAGGATATCGCAGTTTACTGTGACCAGGAGACTCCACAAACGTGCACTGTTTGCCCGACGGACAGTAGCTGTGTCCCTTTAACACC
Source organism: Mastigoproctus giganteus (assembly GCF_048544385.1). Taxonomy (NCBI): domain Eukaryota; kingdom Metazoa; phylum Arthropoda; class Arachnida; order Uropygi; family Thelyphonidae; genus Mastigoproctus; species Mastigoproctus giganteus. The sequence goes on from NC_143583.1 coordinate 44,126,385, forward strand.
TGCCCATCGGAGACCCCGTTTACAGTGGTGCATCGAACACAAAGACTGGACAGCAGCGCAATGGGGTAAAGCATTCTTTTCTGATGAGATTAGATTCAGTATCAGCAGCGATTCTGGACGTCAGCTAATTAGGCGAGAGGTTGGCACACAGTATCACCCCCTCAAACATCATTGAAAGGGATCGATATAGCGGTCGAGGTGTTCTCTTGGATGAGCGTACACAACTCCAAATACTGGAAGGCGGTACTGTAACCGGTGCACGCTACTGTACTGAGGTAATACTTCCCCATGTGCATCTGTTCCGAGGTGCCATTGGCCCCTAGTTCGTGTTTATGGATGATAACGCCACACCCCATCGCACTGCAGCTGTTGATATTCTTTTGTAAAGTGAGGACATTGTTAGTATGGATTGGCCTGCCCGTTCCCTGGACCGATCTAAATCCCATCGAACACATATGGGACGCTCTGGGGAGACGACTAGCGCACGTCCACACCCAGCATAAAATGTTCACCAGCTGAAGATGACGCTGACAGAGGAATGGGCGATGTTACCGCAAGAACTTATTAGCAACATTGTTCTAATTATGGACAGGCGGTGCAAAGCCTGCATCGATATTAGGGGTGGCCATATTTCTTACTAAGGACCACCTCTTCCCTTTGTTCCATCTTTGGCAGTGATGCATCTGTATCATGGCAGCCAGTGCTATGTTGCCATTTTTGAATAAAGTCTCTCTGTACCTTTTTGTTTTCGTTGTAGTAGTAGTAGTGGCATGTGATGCAAGAAAGCAAGTGTTTGAGCTTATGCAGCATCAGCAAAAAAAAAAAAAAAAAAAAAAATCACACCATTCCCTCCAAATGCCTGTCCAGTTCCTCCTTAAATTTATTCAACCTATCAAATTCCACAACGACAGATAAAATTTTCCTTCATCATTTTTGTACCTCACGAGGTTCCTTTGGTATGCTTTTCCGATATCCAGTCCACTCCCATGAGAAGCTACAGGTGAAAACCTGACTGGTCCTTAAGTTTTGCCCACCAGTGTATACGAAAACCTTAAAGATTCTGTTAAAAAACAGAGCACTTTACTTATGCTTTTAAATACCCTTTTAGAAACCCTCAATAAAGTGTGATAATTGGCTTACTTGGTATGATGCCGATATCCTGCGTGTTGGGCCACCTTTCACACGGATAACAGCCGCTGTTCGCCTAGGCATTGATTCTACTGGAACTGAATGTCTGTAAACATCCGTAGGGATTTGCAGCCATGCTGCCTTCAATGCTTTCCATAGTGTCGTATAGATGGCTGTTGCATGTCCATTCACCTCACTTCCCATTTCCAAAACATCTAACAGGTGTTCATTTGGATTGAGGACATGCGAATTTGGAAGTCAATCAAGATGGGTGATACTTCACTGTTTCTCGTTTCAGTTCAGGCCCGATGACACGGCGCATTATCTTCTTGAAAGATCCCGTTTCTGTCCCGGAAAAAATACTTGGCAAGGTGCATTGGTCTTCTATCAGCTGCCGGTAGATCCCATCAGCGACATGTTGGTCAATATGCACACAGGATCCTAGTTCTTGCTAGTAAAACATGCTCCATATTAAGCAACCACAGCCACCGGCCTGGAGAGTGGGTCATGCACGACGGGTCCATGGACTCCTGTTACTTGTGCAATATATGAAGGTGTCTGTCGGCGTGTTGCACGAGGTATTTGGACTCGTCCGACCAGGTACACTCGTTTCCAGTCCTCCAATGTCCAATCAGCTTGTTGTTTACATCACAGCATTCGCCGTAGACGATGATCGAAGGTGAGGAGAGGGTGGCTCTTGGGTCGTCTGCTATGGAACTTCATATATCTGAGTATGCGGCGCATCTAGTCATTTTTGATATCGTTCTTAAAATTTCCCATATTGTGTTCAACTGTCGCACAGTGACCTGCCATTGAACCCGTAAAATGCGCTGCACACTTGGCTCACCACGAACATCCACTTTGCCTAATCCTTTACAGTTGTGTCAGTGGGAGATGGTTTTACCCATTCGATACCATTCTTTGTACACCTTAACCACAGTGGGCATTTAGCAACCGACAAGACTTGCCGTTTCTGATATGGAATCACCCGAGCTCCCACAATCATGACCTTTGGAAACTCCGTGGTATCTTTACGATGTTCCAAAACTGCTGCTTTATCACTTTGACTTGATCGACCAGATGCAAATTACCACTGCTTTAGCGTACGAAGCTATTTGGTTTTTAAACCCCAAGCTATGCGATATAGTCCATTACGGAGTTGGGGTGGTCACAACTGAGTGATGACTGAGGGTATATTGGCGGATTAAAACAGAAATATATAAAATATTTACAACCAGAAAAATTAAACAAAGAAATACTTGATCCTTAGCTGGCCACTTTCGTTAGATTTGACATATGGAAACACTAATATAGAAGAAATTACACAAACACTAATCTCCCCGCACGCTTACACCGTGACCACTTCATTAGGTAAAACTATCCTTTATCATGTTCATACTTTGCAATATTAATCAGGTTGACAGATACATACGGATGATGCATATGTGCAATTCCGTGCAACAATGGGCAAGACGAAACATTTAATAGACTTTGAAAGTGATATGACAGTCGGCGCCAGACGCGCCGATATGAGAATCATGGAAACTGCAACCCTGCTGGGGCTTTGGCATCCTATTCTAACTCGAGTGTATAGAGATTGGTCTAATAACCAAATAACTTCATGCCAACCGGGATTCTGTGGTCGAAAACAGCTCGCTGTAAGAGGCTGACATGATCTTTGTACTGTAACGGAAAGGCTGCAGCCCTTCAAATAAAATCAGTGTGCACAACAGTGTTAACCAAAGATGAATTTCAAAATGCACAGCACCTCATACCTTGTCACGGATGGGGCATCACAGCAGTGGATCAAACAGGTTCCACTCCTGTTAGCAAAAAGCAAGAAAGTACGGTTAATTGGATTCAGGAACACCAACACTAGACATTGGAGGATTAGGAAATACGTTTGTCTGATCTAGCGAATCACGCAACCTGCTATTTCTCGCTGGATAGAAAGAATATGGCGAAAATAGCATGAGTCCATGGACACGTCTTGTCAAGGTGGTATTAGTTGTGACAGTGCAATGAAAACTGTGAGAATGTTTTCGTGATGTGCATTATGCCCTTTGGTACCAGTGGAGCAAAATTTGGATGCCACAGGTTATCTGGAAATTGGCTCTGATCAATCGTATACCTTCAGTGCTGCAATGCACCCGACTGCGAATGGATTCTTTCAACGAGACAATTCGAGATTTCACAAGGCCAGAATTTTACAGAACTGGTTCCAATAACATGAGGCTGAATTCAGCCTACTCTAATCACCAGATATCAATCTAATTGAGCAGTTGTGGGGTAAAGTGGATACAGATCTGCAAATACCACCGATCTGTATCCGTGTGGCACACTTTGGACACTTTCTGGGTCCATGCTATGAAGACTCGACTCTATTTTGGGAGCTAAAACGGGACATACTCGCTTTTAGGTAGATCTACTTAATAAAGAGCTCATTCAGTATATGTAGAAGACGTAATCCTCGCACGTTGACGATCTAACAGCTGTTTACTCGGTTTAAATTAACATTGCAGACAATGGAATCTCTCCTTTTCAGCCACTTTTATAAAGAGTTTCTACTCTTTTTATAGTTAAACGACGCTCCATTACCATGAAAAAGACACCGCTTAATACTTTTGATAATGTAGTATGCATTGGTTATTTGTCTTTAAGTATTATTCATCTGCAATGAATTGTTACAATTTCTACACATCATCCACAACCATCGAAAAAGGACAGATGGGTTAATACTTCAGCAGATTATGGAAATCGAACCCAAAACAACGTGAAAATTCGGACACGAATTGCACAAATATGCTCAAATATTATCCACCCTGTCTGTGATTTCTATTCTAAGTTTGCCTGCTATTTTTGCGCATATGTAAAAGACGCACAAAAATCATCTGTAAATAATAATAGCTTTTAAAAATTTTTATCCACGTCTATTATTAATTTGTGAGTTTAGTTCCAATTATTATTCTTCATTATACACATGGTTACGGAGAAATTAACTGGAGCTATTATTTTTCTTTGTTTATGTATGAAAAACGCTTAATATGTACTTTTTTTTTATCTCAATAAAAATACAAACGGCTTACTTAAATTAACATTATATTTTAATAATATTGAATTACAATATTTATTATTATTAATTTTTTTAAAAGAAGGATCAGTAATTATACCTTCCGTCTTTCTTATGTTTCAACAGTTGGGCACCTTACTGTGGACCAAACATCAATTGCAGTGGAGTCAGTACAACAGTCTAAGGCATCTTCAGGGTTCAGAGGTTTTCAAAACTGAACCAGCGACGGAGAAGTGGTTGCAGATTATCAATAAATTTCAGGTTTGTGGTTCAACTCATTTAATAAAGCACAAAACCTCACTGGAATTATAAATATTTCGAAAAGTATTTCACAAAATCTACATTGCACATTTTCGATGTCATTTTAAACCTCCCTGCCCCCAAATACTATCTATTATTGATCAGAATTAGATTCACTTGTCTGGATCTAGTTAAAACTCTTAGTTAAAAATTTAGTGAGGAGAGAAATGGACCCAATAGCGGTCATTACTAACCAATACTAACAGACTCATGCAGTCGGTTAGTAGAACTCATGCTCACACTGTTTTATACAGTAATGAACCGTTTCCCAAAATTTCGTTATCTCTGACACCCTAAACCAAAATAAAGGGATTCTCCTTTGAAACTTTTATTTATGGATATTGGAACTACAAATTTTTATAAAGCAGTCTTATGAAAATTTAAGTCAGAATAACATATTTTATTTAAATACAGGAATATAGTCGCTAATCTCCTCATTGGTCCAAAAAGCCGTTTCAAATTATATAAACAGAGACCAATAAGGTCTCTGTTTATATAATTTTTACTTAACTAGACCCAAGCATTTCCGATCAATGAAAGAAGACCAAATATTCCTAAAACCAGCAAACCCATTTCCACCCTTAACATGATGAGCGAAGTTTCTGTTCACTGGTACGTGTACTAGTGAATAGAAACTGGGGTTGCTGATGTACAATGTGTGGTGGCTAAAATTAAGCGAGAATCGTTGCTTACCAATGCCTTACTACTGTGCATGTCAGCAACATTTGTATCATGCTATTACTTTCTTTTTCCTGTACAGATCACTTTTTGTTTCTTCGCAATCGTGATATCAATACTGAGTATGATCCCCCTCCAATGGCTAAACATAACTGACAGCGGTGTACCATGCTCAATATAAGGGTGTCTATAAGATTCTGTGGCAACAAATTCCATTCTTCCAACAGCGAAGACCTTACCTCATCAAGTTTTGATTGAACTGTGCCTCTTTAAGTGAAACTTTTTAGTGAAACTCGGCAAAATGATGCAGAAATGTTGGAGATGGTTTTTCATTGTGATAATGTGCTGTGCCTTTCCTCTGTCGCAGTGATTTTTAATAAAAAAAACCCAAGATAACAACATTGGAGCACCCCTTATTTTCCAAGTCTGGCTGCCATAACTCATTCACTTCCTGATAAAGATGTATTATAATGTGTTATTATCACTGGCATAATATCAGTTCCTCTACATTCAAGCTTTGCTGAGCTATTCTCTTTAAATCATTCTGCAATAAATATACCAACTTGTTTGTGTATCATCGTAATGCTAATCATATTTCTTCTATTGATATAATGGGACAAGCAGTAGCTTCAACGATGCGACATCTGGGCATTAGAAACTGAGAAACGTGAGGCTTTCCCTTTATTCTGTTTACTGTCCAATAATATCGATTTTTATTTTATCTATTTTATCATACATCACAGATGAGCAAGAGGGTTTCCATTTTTCTCTTATATGGGATTCTGTCAAAATCATTTCATGTGATAATTATTGCGAAACCTAGAAAAAATAATCGGTTTGAATTATACGAGATGGAAGGGGTTCAGCCCATGCTCATCTGCTTAAACATTGCCTAGTTAAAAGGGTAATGAGCATGTATGGGGAGGTTGACAACATATGTTGCGCACAAGCATTTTTAAGATTTTTATTCACAAATCATAACAAATGAAAGATATCCTGAGCAGCTTTATTTCTTTCTTTTTGATCAAAGTGATCTATTAAAAATTCTAATTTAAAGTATAAATAAAGAACTATTTATAGTAAAAATGCTTTTAGTAAACTTAAAAATGAAATTGGTTGTCGTTGTCTTTCAGGATAATCAAGTGAAAAGCAGACGCTACAACCTGAAGAACCGAGAATATTGATTTCTGTGTAACACCGTGAAGCTTTTTAATAAATGTCAAGTGTCGTTTGGCAAGTCAAGTGTCTTCAGCCACTTTTCCATCTTTAAATATACTGCGTTGGCAAAAGTAAGGGAACAGACAGAGGTTTCGACTTTTCCACACATAAGGACAACATAAAGTAAACACTGAAGGGGCATAGAATATGGAATGAATGTTTTGTAGAATTTTATAGCTCTGTAACTGGTTATATTTTATACACCATCGATATATTTAATTCACACAAACACTTGAAATTATATCATGTAGAGACTCACCGGATCACATATGAAAATAAATTTTTATAACATGAATTTTTTTATCTGCTATGGTCTAAATGGAGCCCTGCATTGAGAAATTAACCAGGTGGCCTTTCTGTGTCTAGTTAATTAAATAAAACGGAAAATATAAAGAGAATCTGGCGCCATTACTCTGTCTGGTAAGGTCAGACTACTTTATTCTTTCATTTTTCGTTAGGATGAAGCTCCAAGTAAGACGGTAACACACAAATTAACAGTGCATATTACAACGTAGGCAACTATATTACACGTAGGGTGCGTAATGTAGTTGCTCTCAGTGTGATGACAAAGGTCTAATTTTTAAAGTGCATAAAGATGTTACATTGGACGAAGAGAATTAGTTTGATATCAGCCATCCTTTCACGTGCAGAGTGAAAGGGTGCCCGATCATTTCGAATTATTTTAAATATGTTAAATTATTAATTATGGAAGTTAAAGAAATATTAAGGTAAACTTTCAGTCCATTAATTGTAAAATACAGATGCGAAAAGTAAATGTTCCTTGATGCGAAAAGTGCATAATGTATATTCCGTGGACTACGTACTGCAAGGTAAACTATGTGATGAAAACTATAAGAACACTAAAATACACATCCATAAATTATTAAAAACATACTTTACTGAAGCAAAAACGTACAGCGAGAGCGAAATCATTTTCTTACATGCCTTTCCAATTCATCTCACACATGATCAATGGGATTAAGATCAAAAGTCTGAGCTGCCCATTCCGGCAATTACGTTCCATATATTACAATTCATAATTTTTCCTTCCAACGTAAAATTCCATCCCCACAGGAAATGAAGTATTGTCTAGAACAGTGTCACGCAAACCAATAGCAGATCCCTTTTTATTCCTCGCTTTACCTGTGGATCTCCAAAGTAAACTATAATTTTTTTTTACTGTGATCGAAACACAAAATTTCTAACCCACCTTAAAAATTTGTCCTTCGATGTTTTTAAGAAATGCAGTTTTAAAAAATGAAAATGAAAATCCCTCTGCCTGGACGGTGTCCTTTCGATGCATAATTGCTTATATCTTGGCTTCCAGGGATGCTAGATGGAAAAGGGTTAACTTACCTCTCATAATTAGTGTGACAGATGAACATGTATATTTTTTACCTATGTAACTCATTTGTTGAGCACATAATGAGCATAAGAATCACCTTTAGACGGACTCCCATGGACCACAGTTTAAGCGGTAATGGTCTAAGTAGGATGATTCATTCATTGAGCCGTCTACAAAAATTAGAGGTCCAACTCCACGCCATAAAATGCATTTCTAATTCATCAAACTTTCACCAGTGTACTCCACAGTTTTGAGGATGCAATATGCATTGCAGAGTTTTCAGAACTTCGCCTGATATTTTTCCATCACACAGAAACAGTGCATACCGTGATTCATTATTCCAGAGAATGCAGTATCACTCCTCCAGTGTTCAGATGCTATGGGCACGGCACCATTATAACAATTATATATTTTACATATCAGGTGATTATCTTATGATGCCCACAATAATTTTCATAATATACATTTCCTCCTAAAAGTTCATAATCACGTCCCAATTATTCTAAATTCAAAGTTATTTATTAAAATAGTACCAACTTGTTTACCAATTTTTATTAAAATATTTTCTATTATGTATAAAAATAAAAAAATAATAATATTTAAGAACTTTATAGAATATTCGAGAATATTCCAGAAAGGTGTTGAAGATTTGAATGTGCCAGAACGTTGTTCACTTCTTGGATAGTGATTCTGGATGATTTGTTGAAGATGATTCTGCAAAAAAATTTCTGGAATCATCTGGAACGTTCATTGTTGTAAATGCTTCTAGAATATTCTCTAGCAAAGTGGGAGTATTGTTTCAATATTATAGAAGCTTGTAGATGATTCTAGAGTGTTTTGCAAGAATATAAATTGAAGAGTAAGGGCTGAAACTTATAAAATCGAACCGAACACCCCTCATTCAGAAAGAGTGTTTAGTGTGTTTCGTGATAAACATGGCAAGAAATAAGGAACTCTTATTTCATGAGAGGTATTGGCAGGAAACTAGGTGTTTCATTTAAAGGAATGCAAATTCGACGATTCAAGGTGCTTGGCAGTCCACGATCAGAACGACTGCGGAAGCACAAGATAAGACTATAATACTGATTTCTAAACGTCCTCGAATTTATGTCACCTGAAATCCGAGCTGAGTTCAATAGCAACAGAGCAACTTCTGTGTCCAACTCCACGTTAAAACTTCGTCTTAAAGAAGCTCAATATTAAACTCAATATTTAACGTTACGTCATATTATTCAGCATGAATCTAAACATTATATACACTCACTGGTGTCGAAAAATTAAACCTTTTACAATTGGCGTTAGAAATTAAAAATGCGGTATGCAAATGTAAAATGTCACACGAACAGTATTTATATGATACCAAGTTACTTGGTATCGGATAAATACTATACATTTTTTGGGACTTAGTCGATCTTTCCGATTTTCAGAACGGTGTTTTGTTGAAGCACGTTCAGCAGGAGCCACGATTGAGAAAACATAGGAAATCACTGCTGGTGTGTCAAAAGTAACAATCTCAAAAGTATACAATGAGTAGAAAACGAAAGGACAATGCAGCCCTTAAAGGAAGAAATGCGACAGAAGGTTCGGATCTCCAAGAACGAAGTGGAAGAATTTAAAGCGAACTGTGCTATACAACAGAAAGTCCAGAGTGTAGAAAATGACTGACAAATTTAATTTAGACAAAGAAAGACCCATTTCCAACCAAACTACATGGAGGCAGTTAAATAATTTGAATTATGAAAGCCACCTTCTTTCTATAAAGAAATCAAAGGATTCGAATGGAATGGTGTCACCAACACCAAGATTGGACTGCGTGGGAAAAGTTCATGTGGCCTAATGTGTCTCAATTTACGCTTTTTTGGCACCAATGGGAGGGTGAAATTTTGGTGTGATCCTTATGAAGCCATGCATCCAGACAGTCTCGTGTCTACCACTCAAGCGACTGGAGGTTGTATCATGGTATGAGGCATTCCCTGTTGGTACCGACTGGATCCGCTCATACTATGAGGAGTTCGTATTTTCTCAAATAGATATGATTATGTCGTATCGGACTAATTTCACCTTGCAATGCTTTGTTTTTATCCAGATTGCGATGGGTTTTTTCAAGACGATAACGCAGCTATCCACCATGAAAAACTCCATCCGAATGGTTCGAGGAACACTCCGAAGATTTCAAACTTTTACCCTGGCTGCTTAAATTCTCCAGATCTGAATCCAGTTGAGAATGTATGGGATACGTTAGAAAATGCATTTAGGCTTTGCAGTTTTCTACCGACCCAAAAACAGCAGCTAACAAATATTCTGATGAAAGAATGGTCAAATGTGGGACCAGCCGTCCTTAGACACGTAGTGAAAAGCATGTTATGACGTGTATGGAAAAGAGGTGGCTTCTACTACACATGGAAGAAAGGTTTCTAATTTTTTGGCAGTCGGGGTATATTGCAGGTAATAAAGATGATGTCTAACCCAAGAAGAGTGAACAGCATATTTTCTTTTATGTTCAATTGCATTATTTTTAATGTTCTGTTTCGAAATTTAAGAAATGAGTAACAGAAACATTTCTACGGTCGCTTTAACTCAGTTCTAAAAAGGTTTCTTTTTCAGTACTGTATTATGACACATAATAGCAAATAAATCTCTAATTTTAATCGCTTCTCAGCTTCATAATATTTCACACGCCTACCATCTTATTTATTTCTCCTTTATATATTCATTTTCTTCTCAGTTCAGTCAAAAATTTATCTAAAACTGAGGATTATATAAAACAGATAAAGCTGCATCCAAAATGAGCAATTTACAACAGAATATCTATAGTCCGCTACTCTGATAGTTCCTCTCCGCTATATCCTAATTCCTTTTAGTCTTTTCCCTTTCACCTTAATACGCACACTTTCCACATCTCATAACCAACGTCCGATCACTGTTGTAGGATTTCAGGTGCATCAGCGAATTAGACCATATTGCGCCGTACATAATATGTCTTATAGTCTATTTTCCTGTTTGCTGAAGAAAAATATGAGTTTCCGGGAGAAAAAAACTAGGCTATTATCATCTACGACCGACTAACTCAGCTGTTTGTGAAAAAGGCCCATAAAATTTCTTCGCGTCAACGACGGGATTCGAACTCAGGTTTTTTTTACTCAGTGTGAGCAGCACGGTGATTATACCAACTATGCTATTCGCAAGGGCCATTGGACCATGATTTCAGTTATTTTAATCTACTTCTTTATATCAATATTTATTTACGATATACATTAAAAATACGCACTCAGTGGTCACTGAATTATGACCACCTCATCCGTAATGTACTATGCTGCATAGCTCGCAGTATAAAAAGTCGAAAAACTTCGTACGCTAGGGCAGTGGTAATTCGTATCTTGTCGTGCAATTCTAAGTGATAAAGTAGCAATTATGGGACGTAGTAAAGATATCACGGGGTTTCAAAAGGACACGATTAGTGGAGATCGTGCGTTAGGTGCATCTATCGGAAAGGGCACGTTTTTGTCAGTTGCTCATGACTCACTGCAGTTAAGATGTACAAAGAATGGTGTCGAACGGTCAAACCATCTCACACCAACAGAAGTATAAAGGATTATGCAAGGTAGATAGATATTCGTGGTGAGCTAAGGATGCAGATCACCGCATAACAGTTGACATAAGGGTGGTTCTAAGAGTGAAGTGGGAAATTATCGACCTGTCAGTCTGACTTCAGTAGTAGGGAAAATCATGGAGGCAATGATCACGGGTGGAACTCAGGATCATTTGGATAGAACTGAAATTCTCAAGGATACTCAGCATGGTTTTGTAAAGGGAAAATCATGTTTAACAAATCTAGTTCACTATTTTGAAAGGGTCACTCATGAACTGGATTTAGGGAATAATTTCACATTGTTTATTTAGATTTCAGCAAAGCTTTTGACTCAGTCCCACATGAGTGGTTGCTTTATAAGCTGGAACAGGTTGGAATCACTGGGAAAATCCTTAGATGGATATCAGGATGGCTTCAAGGCAGGAGGCAGAGGGTTGTGATAAATGGCTGTTCCTCAGATTGGGTTGATGTAAGAAGTGGAGTTCCCCAAGGATCAGTATTAGGACCACTGTTATTTTTAATTTTCATAAACGACATTGATGAAGGGATAGAGGGCGTGATGTCTAAATTTGCAGATGATGTTAAAATTGGTAGAGTATTTAATGATCACTGTCAAGCTGAGCTTCTTCAGAGAGACATAGATAGACTTCAGGAATGGTCAGAAAAATGGCAGCTATGCTTTAATCCAACAAAGTGTAAGGTATTGCACCTGGGAAACAGTAATCCCAAAAAACTTATTCACTTGGTGGAGTTCAACTAAACCCAGTACTGGAGGAAAGGGACTTGGGTGTTACGATATGGTCAGACATGAAATTCTATGAGTATTGTAAACAGGTTGCAAGGAAGGCCCATGGTGTCCTATCGATGATCTATCGAACTTTTGCAAGTAGAGATAGGGACGTGATAATCCCATTATATAAGGCTTATGTTAGACTACACTTGGAATACTGTGTTCAAGTATGGAGACCGCACCTAAAGAAAGACATCGAGCTTCTTGAAAGGGTGCAAAGAAGGGTAACTCGCCTGGTGAGATCGGCAAAAGGGCGTCCTTATGAAGAAAGACTTCGAATATGTGGGTTGCAGAGTTTGGAAACTAGACGCCTTAGAGGAGATTTGATTAAGATGTTTAAGGCTCTGAGAGGCATCAGTAAAATGAATGAGGACGAAATTTTCAAGATTATAAATGATGCTAGAACTAGGGGACATAAATTCAAGTTACGCGGGGAGATGTTTAGATTGGACTGCAGGAAGTTTTATTTTAGCCAGCGAGTTATAAATTACTGGAATAAGTTGCCTTCATGGGTGGTAGAGGCTGACAGGTTGGGGAAATTCAAAGGTCATCTGGATAGTACCTTCGGGTGAGGGAAACGTATAGGATGATAAGTTTAATTTCCTTTTCTTTTATTAATTATTAGTTTTTTTTATCATTGTTTTATTCGTTTTTTTTTTTTTTTTTTTTTGGCTTTCCATAAGCCACAGGTTTTCTTGCACCATGCGGCCATTACTAATACTAACACTAATCGTAATATAATGTGGGGAATGCAAGAAAAATATCCCAAATGACGATGCGCGGCACACTCAGATGTATGAGGTTCCACAGCAGCCCACCCAAGAGATGAACATGTGTTTTTGTAAAGGGCCGCACCTAGAACGTCTGTTCAATACCGCCTCGTGTCACTACGAAGAACAGAATCAAGGGGCCAGAAATGTGTGGTGTAGGTTTGCGTGTATTTTTTGTGTTCTGTTCTGGCCGCGTGGCTACCCAAAAGCATCAATCACATGGACAGATGATTCTAGGTACTCGTACACACCACGGGAAGGTGGGCCAGTCCCAGTAAAGGACATACTGTCTCAAAAGAGACTCTGACCCTCCTGGTATTGCCAGCAGGTGGGCCAGGATCCTCTGGGGGCCCATTCCAGAGGGACAGACAAAATAGAGAAGAGAGAAAAAAACCCTTTATTTAATCCACTTCAGGTCCAATGCTGGGGGTGTTGACCACTGTACGATCTCCTCCCTCAAGCAAAGACTTCCGTAGCTTAAGTTGTGCAGAAGAGATAAACGCTCAGGGGATAGGAGTAACTGGTCTAATTGATTTTCAGATATTGGGATGGTGTTCACTAAATCTTGCCTCAGATCTTCGTACAGGATACAGTCAAATAGGAGGTACCTCCAGTTTTCCTTGGCTCCGCAGTAGCACAGGTCAGTCGTGCAGAGGTCTAGTAGGTGCAGGTTTTCATTAAGAGAGCCATGCCCTGTAATCAGGAAGGAAGTCTCCATGGTGAGGGAAATCATCATATTCAAGCTATTCCTAACTGGTCACCTGGGCCTTAGCCCATCTACCAATATTTCATAACTGTTTATTTGTTACAATTTTCTTAGGTCAATCAACCTTAACAAAACAACAATTACAAAGTCTAACTTGACTTATGACAACAAATTAAAGAAAGCACAACCTTTAGCCTCGCGGGGGAGACGGCGTCTCCGCCCCCCTCACGAGTTTCCGTCCCCACCGCGAGGAGGTAGGTTGCCCTATCTAGCAAACATTGTCTGACACCTCTCAGACTAAATAATAATACAAATTTCATTCAATACAAATTGATCTTACAATATTATCTCACAATCAATGCATACACACACCTGTCCGGTTCCTGCAAACCCCAACACAGACGCCACTGTGACTGACGACCCCAGTCACTGCTGGGAGAAGTCTTTTTCAATCACTGGAAGAGGAGAAGCCCCCCGCATGACACCACTAATCCTGTTCTGTACGTCTCTTTAGGGTATCAACCGCTTTTAGATATTCTGGACATATCCGATTATTAGCATCATGCTCAGAAGGCATCCTCCTCCGCCAACAATTTACACATTTTGGAGCTTCTGCTCTTTGCGTACAAGACTTGAATGTATGTCCACTCCCAGCACAGTGACTGCAGAACTCGCCCGCGTCACAGTACCGGGCCACATGGCCATACGCCATACATTTGTAACATTGTGTTGGAGTCCACAATTCCCGGACACGGTGTGAACTCCAATTTAAAAATACTCTAGAATATTTCAACAAGTATCTTCGTATGCGTGGGGAAACCTCCACCACTACATTATATCCTGAGGAATTCCTTGCTTTATTCTTTGCTAGTATTTTTATTTCAGAGAGCACTTGGTCCTTATTGTCAAATCCATCCACCAAATTCCTTTCCCATAATTCGTTATTAAAGGACTCACGATCTACATCTGAACTAACGTCGAAAATAACCAGTCTGGGAAGTCGGCGAAGGGGCCTTTCTACCTCCATTCCGAACTTTTGCACCTCCGTGCATTCTTCAATTTTCTTAACGTCCAGCTCAGAAGCAGTTTCGATCATAACCCTTTTGTTTCGTATGGGACGAACTGATACTACCTTGACATTAGTTAAAACCGGTGCAACTTGTGCCATTAACTCGGTCTTTACTTGGTCACTGGTATTATATCTATCCGCATTAGCCTTCACTATAACTGATTTATTCTTGGATCTAATCTCACTCGCATTAGCCGCCTCTGCATATGATCTTAATTCAGGAACTTGTTCTGCTTTTCCTTTTTCCATTAAAGTATTCAACTTGGTCTCTAGACTCGCACTAACCGCCTCTGCATATGATCTTAATTCAGGGACTTGTTCTGCTTTCCTTTTTCGTTCCTTTAAAGTGTTCAACTTCGTCTCTAAACGTACATTCCTTATAGTCAAAGACTCCAGATACATTACCATCTTGTCCCAATATCCCATTACAATATTCAAGTCGTGTGCGCTCGGCTTATTCAAAGCCGACACAAAAAGCCGTAGCTTAGTTCTATAAGACTCTAATTCCTGCAAGGTAATAGGTTCTAGGTTACACTGTATCTGTTTCGAAATCTTCTTCGTAACTATACGTGTCTTTTCCTGTGAACTTTTCCCCTCTGGAATCCTTTTCTTCTCAGATGGTCGACTCAAGACCTTTTCTGATTCTTGATCACTCGAAGACTCGGAGCTTCCCTCCGAAGACTCTGCCGAAGATTCTTTTCCTGACTCCTCAACAGGAGGAACAGGAATCTTCCTTCTCGTTTTTGGCATATATCACAAAATTTAGATCACACGAAATTACAAAAAGAACCAACCAAAATAGGCTCAATCTGCCAGCTGAGGAATCACCTCAGCTGCCCAGCCCAGACCACTAGGAGGAAGAGCCTCTTCAAAATAATTTATTGCACAGGGATCAAACAAAACAGCCGCACTATCAATTGACAAATCAAGTCGCAATGATAAAGTTCTGACCAACTATTCAATAAATCATTTGGCACCTGGGCCCATGGTGAGGGAAAGCCAAGATTGGGCAGAATTAGATGATGTAAAGGTGACATCAGGAAGGCATCCTTTGGTAGCCATCCCAACCTGGGATGCATTCCAGCGGGTCTGTCAGATGTTCACTAACTCATTGTAGCACTGGCTTTATCAGCTTTTGGGTCGGCGTCAAGTTCCAGCTCGATGTCAAGTAGTGGGGATGTTGTTTTTAATTCTAAATACTAGTCCTCTGTAGGCGGCATACAGATCAAGAGGAAGAGTTCCAGCTATGACCTGGATGGCTGCTGTATAGGGCTTGCAAACCGGTTTTATAAACCGGTTAAACCCGGTTTTCATATTGAGTTGTTAAAACCGAAACCGAGCTTCTAAAACCGGATTCGAATATTTTTTTAGTTAGCCCTCGCGAATATAGTATTTTGTTACGCACATTTTCTTTTGTTTGTTCGTTTGTCTGGATCGTTCAACTGCTTTATGTTTTAAACATGTTTTTTATTTTATTTTATTTTTAGGTACGAATCTCATGGGCAAGTGGCCCAAATCTAGGAGGGGTACCTTTTTATCTTCCCACCTGTATCATGGCACGATGCAGGTGTACTCATTTACGACTGAGTGAGTCGGAGCGATAGCGTAAAAGAAAATGCTCAACATTTCTCCTTTCCATCTATCTTGTTCGCCAGGCAAATTATGGAACGCGCCTTATTGATGGTTACCCACTAGAAACAGATTCGATGAATATTGCATCAAATTTCAATCGTAGAAAGTTTTTTGCTTCTTTATTCCAATTAAATTTGCGATCAAATGTTCTCCAAAAAGCAGCTTCACTAAGAAAGTGAAGTTATAAAACTAAGAAAGAACTCATTCAGCATTTCAAAAATTCATTGGTTTTGGGTGCACGGTATTCATTGACTCTAGACGAATATACGTCTATACAAAATAAAAAGGTATATGAATATAAATATGCATTCAAAAGACAATCATTGGTCGTTAGGTCTTATTGAGATTAATGGTTCACTTGATAGCAGAAGAACTGAGCAAATTGTGAATGGACACTTGAAGGAATTTGGTTAGAACTTGGATGAGGATATTGTTGCCTGCACCACCGATGGAGCAGCAATGATGGTTAAGTTTGGCAAGTAAATTGCGCCTAATCATCAACAATGTATAGCCCATTGTATACATCTGTCAGTTATAGATGTACTTTATGAAAAAGCAATCAATTATGGTGCCACAGTCTCTGAGTCTTCCAAAGACAATGAAGAAAATGAAAATAATGAAGAAAGTAGTGATGATGAAGAAGTTGAAGAAAGAGAGTAAGGCATGCTTTATCAAACCGACTTTACCGATGAGCTCATTTATTTCTTCAATCCAATGGCCAATATTGCACAAACTATTAACAAAGTCAGAAAAATTTGCAAGCTTTTTCGAAAATCGCCTACAAAAATGACATATTACAAAATTTTGTTAAAGCAAAATTTAATAGGAAAGAATATAAACTTATATTAGATTGCAAGACTAGATGGGATAGCACATTATATATGATTGAGAGATTTTTGAAATTGAAAAATTGCATTCCAAATGCTCTATGTGCAGTACTGTCAACTGAAGCCGTGTCTGACGATGACTGGAAAACACTTGAATTGCTACGTGAAACTTTGCGACCAGTTGAAATGATTCTGAAGGCTATAACCTCAGAAGATACAGACTTACTTAAAGCAGAGTCTTCAATAGAATTTTTGCTTGCTAAGCTTGATACAGCAGAAAACCCATTTGCTTTAAAGTTTCACCAAAGCCTTTTGCAGCGTTACAATGCAAGACGAAATTGCCCAACTGTGGCTTTGCTGAGCTATCTACACGACCCCAAAAAGTTTAGGAAAGAAGATTCAGGTTCAAGAACTTTTGATTTTCCAAGTAAAAAGCAAGTTTGGTAAAAGCATGCTGAAGAGATTTATCAGAGATTATTTGCAAAACATTCCGAAGAAGTCTTAGCGTTGAATGAAGAAACTGAAAATAAACGAACTGTTCTTTTAGAAGAAAACAAAGATTCGTCTAGTTCCGATGTTGGAGATACACTCATGCGAGAGTATGATAGTGTAATAAAGAGATTAACTGAAGATCCTTCAAAATATCCGAGTGAATTGGAAATCAGCAAAGAATTTAAAATTTTGGAGGCAACTAGCAGTAGAAGTGAAAAGCTGGAGAAAGTTTATAGAGCACTGCTGACCATTAAACCAACAAGTGTCCAATCTGAGAGAGTGTTTTCGATCACTGGTCTCTTTAACACAAAAATAAGGTCAAGTCTATCAGGAAAAATGCTTAATTTACTGTGTTTTTTTTTTTAAGGATCATTTTCAGAAGAAAGCTGAGCAATAAATAGTAAAGTATTTATTTTTAAATACTTTACTATTTGTAAAGTATTTTACAAATACTTTAAGCTGTTTTTTTTCACATTATTTTTATTTATTAATTATTATTATTATTATTATAGGGCTTATTATTTTTTTTGTTAACTATACGAGAAGATAGTTTTTATTCAAAGGATTTGACTACAATTTGTAATTTTGTATAATCTCAAGCCGGTTACTTTTTTGGAGCATTTTAATTTTTTTATTTTTTTTACTATAAGAGGTGATAGATTTTGTTTAAAAGATTTGATTACGATTTGTACAATCTACCCAAGATAAAATAAATACCTGTGTTATAAGCTTTTACTTATTTTCCCTAAGTCTGAGAAAATCGGTTTTAAAACCGGTTTTAAGAGTAAACTTCGGTTAAACTCGGTTTTGAAATTTCTCGGTTTTATTCAAGCCCTACTGCTGTAGATACTGTTCTGCAAACGCTAAGGGTTTCCGGTAGCATTGTACGTTGGATGGAACTCAATCTGTCTCTCATCTTGACCAAGCCAACTCGGTGAAACCAGGCGCCGGCCGCATATGTGACGATCGGCAGGAAGACTGCTTTATAACAGAGGCGAAGCGTCCTCTTGGAAAGGCCCCGTCATTCTCGGAGATACGAATAATGGAGCCGGAGAGCTTCTTGACCGTGGCCCAACGCGGTACTAGGCAGGTGATCATAATTCATTGATAACTGAGTTTATGTTTTGCTGTAATAAATTCGAGTTCATTTTAGCTCAAGGCTCTATATATTTTCAAGAATTGAATTATGCATAATGAAGCCAATTAAATAATACTTATTTCGTTTCAATACAAGCAATGAGTAATTTTTTTTATGATAACTTCAAACTTAAAGGATATGAGAACCTTGAATACCTTAGTACTCTGGATGGATTGAATTAAATTGACTTATCCACAGCAACAAATATTTGGAGTGGCTCGATTAATTTTGAATGTTCTAGGCGAACACCGCAGCCGTAAGGTGTTAGAATAGTGTCTGTACGTTCTGATTATTTTATGTGGTCGATTTGTTCCTTTTTTTCGATTAGAAACCAAAGCTTTCGGAAGAAAAATCTTTGCACAATAACTTGGCCATTGGGTTGGGAAAAGAGTTTCTCCTTCCAAACAGGATCACATTTTCATCAGTAAACTGGGAATTTAATAGCAAATAACTGTATTCAGACTAAGCAAGCATACGGGATTAATATCTTACAATGATTTATTCCATAATCCAATGCTAATTATATATATTGAATCTTCCATTTCGTTTGATATTCGTTTTCTGTCTAGAAGAAATTTGTAAATAGTTGTAAATTTATGCGATGTCTCAACCGTATGCGTGTTATGACTAAAGTTTCAGTGTGAATACATAAATAAATAAAATAGCAGAGTTTGCGAAACTTACATGAAACTTTCATTTAAATACTATTTCTTCCAGGAAAAATAACGCTCTTGAAAATCATAATCACGAATAACATTATAAAGGACGAAAAAGAAATTTGAATTCGCAAGCAGAAAATGAAAGATTGTTCCATCTGCCAAAATGCATCTCGTTGGTTTTTTGATTCCAATCAGTTGGAATTCAGTATTTTTTCTACTTCGTACTCAGCTTTCAAAAACTAACCCAACCAAGCAGAGATGATAGACAGTGGAGATTATTAGCATCATTTTCGCCTACAGGCGCATGTTGCTATGCGAAAGTTGATATCATTCTACACTGTCACTCGATAAGGACTCATTGGTAATGAAAAGAGGCTCTTCTTCCAGTTCACGCAGAGTCCTTCACAAATAGTATAAAGCAAGTATGTGTCTATAAACAGAACACCAGTTAATCAATAAATCTCGACTTAAAGCATTTATATAAAAATTCTGCAGACAGAACAGGCGCAATTTACAGACGTTACGTACCTGCGCCTCGAGGACTTAGCTGCCTTGAAGCAAATCCTAAACAAGACAACAGCTTAAACTCTTTAACAAGTCGCCCCACAAATAAATTTTTCGCTTCCGTGAATGCAAAATGGGATTTCTATTTAAAAAAAAAAAACAATGGCAAGTATAGATGCTAATAGGAATGTGAAGAGGAATTGCCATTTGCTTCTGTTACCAGGATCTATATGCTATTTTGGGTAAGAAAAGTCCATTAAATCAAGCGTCAAAGCATCAGAAACACTCCCCAGAAAAGGGAATTAAGAGTAAAATTTGCGATTTTAAATAACAATTAATTATTAATGAAACTTCATTTCAATAATTGCGTTTTTTTTGCTAATCTTCCTCGATTCCCGTTTGCCCATTTGCTTGTATGTCCATTAACTTAATTCTTGTTTAACGCTCTAGGATAACCACACGATTACGCAACGTGAGAGATCGAAGGAATCTAATGATCGAAACATCCATCTTTACATTAATTAACTAAATTAAATTCCTTCGTTGAACAGCCCAATTTCTTCACTTCAATCAGAATAACGAAAGGTAACAGAAGCTTCAGCTATTATACCGTATGCACTCTTTTGTATATACACTATAATATAGAAAGTTAAAGGACATCCCTTTCTTTAACTTGCTGCGTTAAAGGGAATTTATTTCGTACAAAGATTTATAAAATGGACACTTTTAGTTAAGGAACAAAGCATATTGGACAGATTCTGTAAATTCCATCTCGTCTAAGGAAACTATCATAAATTATAATAAAGCTAAAAGTAAATTGTTATAGTTAAGTTGATAATTAAACACATTTTGTCTCTTGTTGTCTGTCGTCCATTATTAGCGTTACGTAAATTACTATAAAATACATTAAAGAACTGCAGGAACCAGTTTATCGACAAAGCGAATAGGCAGACCTTTATAATTTAATAAGATAATATTGATAAAATTTGTTTTTATTTATTTCAAGTCATTATGTTAGATAGAATTTAATTTTTGACATACGAGTTTTAATAAAGGAGTACATAGCAACTTCCTTACACACCAAGTAGCTACTTTATTAGGTACACCTATTTTTCCATTAAGTACTCCCTCCCCTCCACTTTCAGCCCTCAGAATAGTCTGGATTCGTCGTGGCATGAATTCAAAGAGGTGTCCAAAGTGCGCCACTGGGATTCAGATTGACTCATGTAAGTCCCACAGTGTTTGCAAATGGATGGTCCTGGATTTCTACTCCAAATAGCTCATTCTGCTGTATCCCTCAGGTGCTCAGTTAGATTAAGATTAGGTGGGAGGAGGTCACCACAGCTGGTTAAATACACTATGTTTCTGGAACAACTTTTGTACAGTTTGTAAGACGTCAATCTTACAAATATGTAGAGTTAGAGTTTATGGGAATTTATGTGATTTGGGAATAAATTATTCTTTGATATGGAAAAGGAAATTTTGACATTTAAGAGGGCCCCTCCGTAGCCAGGTGGGCAGGAGTAGCAGTGCGTAGCACACGCTTCTTGATTAGACCGGGGTTCCAGCCCGTGACCACCAAATACGGAGGATGCGGAAAGGTCAGGGAATGACCAGCGCATATCCCCGGAGCAATATGGCCTTAGTTGCTAATGCTCCTAAAAACCAAATAACAAACAAACATTTAAGAGAAGCATATATGGGAAGAATACTAGATTTAGAAATAAGCGATTATAGATGTGCAAACTGAATAGCACTCAAATGGAAGAGAAAGTAACATATAAATGTAAATGCGTGGGAAAAGGGATGAACTGACAGTAAACAAAGGCAGCTGTCCATACTAGGGAAGGAGTGGTCATTAGTGAACAAGTGGAAAAGGGTTAATGGAAACAGATCAATGAGTTGGTGAAATGAAGGTGATTAAGAAACGTCTGATCTATGCAGCATCTGGACATAAGTCCCGATGGGCTTGCGTTTGGGTCGAAAAAAGACCAGGTCACTGTGGCGAATTTTTAGTAAGTTGTCAACATTTTCGCAAATGTGAAAAGACGAAAATGGCTATCCTGGGAGAGACGGCAGACAGAAAGGATTGTGCTACCCTGAGAACTAAACAAGAAAATTACGGGACAGGGTTTGGTTTGCACACGGGGCAAGATAGTTATGGTAAAATTTTTTAACGAATAGAAAATAGGGAACGATCAGATGAATTATTTGGATTGGTAGAGAGTCCTGGGGAAGGAGGTTCAAACGACGGAGAAAAGGTTGGGGTCGTGAGTGTGAGGGGACAGTGTGGCTAAAGGGGTGATCGTGGAGCCAGAGTGAAAAAAGTAAGTCGAGCAGTGCAGAAATGGAGGGAGTGTAAAAAGGGCCCTGGACAGCAAGGGGAAAAATAGTTAAGAGTAGCAAGTGACGGGAAGGTTAAGGATGATAAGCAAAAAGTTATGAAAGCCGGTTAAGTGAACCAGGAAAGGTAACGACCTCTTGGAGAAAGATACATCTGAATGATCCGTAGTAAAGGAGGAGTTGTGTATTCAAAGCAGGAGAAAGGATGACAGACCTAAGCAGCGAAGAGTTCCAGAAAATTATCTCAAGCAGATTCAGGAGAAAGCAGATGAAGGAAAGCCTTAGTAGAGAGCCTAAGATGGAAGCCTGAAACCTCCCTGGAGAAGAAGAGAAAAGGATAGAAGTAGGTGAGCGATATATTAAGTACACTAAATTAGCAAGAAGGACTGTTATTGAAAGAGTATAGTAATTAATGAAAAGGAGGTAGCACTAAGGAGTAAAGTGAAAGATAAATTATCTCTGAGGTAGATATTCTGACAGAGTTTATTTTGTTAAAAAGAGTTATTGTATAATGCAAGGGAAACGAAGGAATGAGTAATAGATGAAATTGATGTACAAATAGCTATAATATGTTAGAAGGGTAGTAAAGTTTATAAAGAAGGATTCTGATAGATAATTCAGTTATATGAGCAACTCTGAATATAGTGTTTTAATTGATGAAGCTTTGTTGGTTTATCTGAATGACTAATAACAAGCAGGGACATTGGGATACTGAAGATTGGTTAACAAGTATATTGTAACAGTGGTGAGAACACAGAGCTGAATGATATGATGAATGTAGCATATTTGAAACAGTATTGTATACAGGAGTAAGTGAAATAGGTATAGTGAATGTACACGTGTTAGGAGTTAATTAGGGAATAAGACAAGAAGAATAAATCAGGTTTTTTTTTTTATATAATTGTCAAATCAGAATAACTAGTAAATGGAAACTGTAATAAGAATAATATATGCAAGGTATCCCTGAGTTTACTTTGTGTATTATGATCATATGCTATTTAGTTCAATTGTATATGTATGTATGTAATAAATTTCATGTTTTATTTTCACTTTGAGTTCTGTTATTCTAAGTAACACACGCCTTGCTTGCCTAGTTTAGCGTTTTGCTTTCCCACAGTTTGGCGAGAGAATCCTGGACACTGATTAAGGGGAAACAGAAGAAATTACCTTCATGATCCTCAGAATTTTCTGTGATATAGCAGTCAGGCGGCAAAAGGTGGGGCCTTGTAGGTGTGAGGACATCTAAGAAAAATCTAAATAAATATAAATAAAGGTAGTAATCTTCTGTTAGATATAATAAGAAAGTGAGATATAGTATAAAAAAAAGATAATAAATACTTTATATAGCCCCACCCCCACAAATTCATTGCAGATGAATACACCGCAACCATGAAGTGATGCGCCTGGCCGGAAGAAATTTTCAGATAACCTGCTGCATCCAAATGTTATTCCACTGGTATCAAATGGTCCGGTATGCACCACGAAAACACCTCACACCATTATACCACCACCATCACCATGTATTGTTAATACTTGTCAGGATGGGTTCATGTGTTCCTGCTGTTTTAGCAATATTCTGGCCTGCCCATCAGAGCGAAACAGCACGAACTAGGATTTATCAGACCAGGCAACGTATCTGCATTCCTCCACTGTCTCGGTATGGTTGAGGCCTTCTTGTTTGAAACGTACATTCTTGTATTTTTGTTTCACTCCTATTGACAGGAGTGAAACGCGATTCAGTCATCAATTGCGATATCCCGTCCGCGACAAGGTACGAAGAATTCATTCTGAAATGCCTCTTTGGTCACACTGTTGTACTAAGTTATTTGGCTGATTGAAGCCTTTCTTTTACCTTGCGCAAGTCTTGACATCGATTTCTACCTCAAGAAGTTGTTTCTGATCATAGAATCGCTGTTAGCTGGATCTAATTTATTCGATACACCCGAGTCTTGTAGAAAGGACCAGCGTAGTTGGAGTTTCAGAGATTCATATCGGCACGTATGGCAGAGTACCATCCGGCAGAGTACGATCAACTTTTTAATTTTTTCGTCTTGCTCATTCTCGCACTGAATATCAGCTAAAATATGCCTAACAATCTGCTTACAGGCTTCATAACGCACGATACGAACACGTGATGTTATTGAAGGAGCACTACATTTCATGAATAGGGTCGGTATACCTAATAAAGTTGTATTTCAGTTTATTAAAAGTTTATTAAAATATTTCTGCAATTAGCTGCCATCTTTTGAATGTCTATAGACGCATAAAATCGCCTAGTTTGCCATTTATTACGAGAATGTTGTAGGTATTATGTTAATATGCAATTTCTTAAATGAAAACGTACTGAAATGTAACGAGACTGCATGTTGACACTTTAACAATATCATTATAACTGAATAAGGGTCGTAAATTGATTGATATAGCTCTATAATGTTTGATTTATATTCAAAGACTTACAGGAAATTTACCTTTGAAACGTCTGACCGAAACATTCCCTAAAGTACGATGGCTAATTCCAACAGTTCTCCCATAATGTTGTGGAAAATGAGCATCATCCTTTCCCACTAAATAATGTTGTGGTGAACTGTATACCTTTTATTTTAGGTTTCTAATTCTCCTATTTTAAACGAAATAAATTTGTTGTGAAATGTGAAATTCTGCCCAGATAAAACACCAAATAAACCTTTATGCGATAGCATTTGAATTTTCTCATGAAAATTTTAGAACATTGTTTTCAAAGAAGGAATCGGATAGCAAGTTGCTTTTTTCCGAAAAGAAACTGATTTGGTTAATTAAATCCGTCATTAAAGATGAAAGCCGGCGTTAATAGAACGAAGAATTTAGCTGCAGGGCTTTGAAAGATTCATTAACTCAGGATTTTCAAATTACTAGTTTCTTTCGCGGTAATCTTGTCTGCGCGTGTAGGCACGGTGGTTGTAATCACTACCCTCCTCACACCAGGAGGAAAGCTGGCTTGGTTTCGAATCTCAATGACAGGAGGAACTTTCATGGGCTTTTTTCATTCCATAGTTGAGGTCATCGGTCCCAGTTTAGGAAGGTAAGGTTGTTTCTCCTGAAAACATGGGTTTTTCATCCGACAAACTCGCAACCGACCACAAAACAATGCAATTTAAGGATATAACAGACGTAGATGGATGAGGTTGTTTTCGCGTAACCTTAATATGACAACAAGCATCCCGAGATATCAATTTATATGGATGTTATAAGCATATACAGTACGGAACAAAACTACTGATACGGCAAGGCAGGCAAAAGCTGAGTACCAGAAACAGCTAGCAAAGGGAGCTAAGAAAGGGCTCGATTTCTATTCGAGGTAATCAGATTTGCCTCTTACTGCTAATGGCAGTGCTATACTTCTGTTTGGAGACCCGATAATACATAAAGCTATATTTACATCTAGATACATGTATAAAACTTGCCAGCGAATCTACTTCTCCGTTAGCTTCACTACTATTTTCGAAACAAAATATTTTGCAATAACCTTATGCGTCATGTCAGCCACTTTCCTTCTTTCTTTCTTGGAAAAAAAAGTCTTTTTATCCGTTGTAAGGCGTACACTTACAGTGCATCCTTTTCACATTATTTAATTTCCATGGTAGTGATCCCAGAGTGTTACAGAAATATTACCCAACTTCTTTCCGATTATCGAAAGAACTTATGCTGCCACCATCTACGTTTTCTTTTACGTAATTTCACGAAAAATAATGTACATACACTTAGAAATAGGAAACTTTCCTCCTTTTATGACATCATATGATATTTTTGTTTCATTTAAAGATATGTAAACAGGTTCATTATTCATATATGTATGAGAGTTGTGCGACTTGGGCCGATGCATGTGTCTCATACACGTACTTAGATGTGAAAGTGTCTTAAGGAACACCAATACCCAGGTTGTTCACGATAACTCCCTTGAAATATATAAACTTCTGCTATTACCCAGAAGACCTTTTCGATTCTAATCGGCACCTCATCGGGGGAAGCCAGACATTTGAAATTAAAGAATAAAAATAAACTTTTATTTCGAGATAAAACCAATCGTAGAAAATACTGTTGAATTTAATGAACTCGTATAAATGAGGATACATTAGAAAGAAAGAAAGAAAGTCACAAGGTTTGTGACTCTAAGAGCGTGGTAAGCGGAAAGAGTGAGAATTAGAAAAACAACTCCGTCCTCTTCCTGTGAAAGCTGTGGAAAGATAATTTACTATTCATTAGAAATCTTACTGTTAATTAAACTGAGTGAAAATACTATCTGAGGTTATTTTCCCAAAGACTTCTAGTTGTGCATAGTACTGATAAAAAATGTGTTTAGATTTACGCAAAAATTCTCCATTTATTTTTTACTTTTGTTTCTTTCCATTTCCAATCACTGAAAATTTTGTTAAGGGAACTGATTTGAATGAAATGCATTTCAGGATGATGTACAGCACCGGTTTAATGATTTCCCAGTTTTCAATCGTTCCATTTTTGTTTTTAATCTCTTTCATATGGAGAATTGAATATGCAGATTGTAGAGGACAGTTATTTCAATAAAGAAATTTTCTAAACAAGTATTTCTTATAGCTCTACGAAAATTAAAAAATAAAAATGAAACCCATTTAAATAAACTAAATTAATAACAGGATTATTTAAATGCAAATCAATTGACTAAGACAGCAATAAAGATTTCTATTAGCGTCTATGTATATTACCAATATCCGCTAAGGTAGCACCCACTGAATTAATTTGCATTTAAACAATCTTGTACAACTGGTAATTTGGTTAATTCAATTTATGTATTTTATTTAACATTTTTAATTTATTTGGTGACACCGAGGTGGGAGTACTGGAGAAGCTCACAAAGTTAGACGTTGATTTAAAGGTTGGAAGGGACGGTTAATGACCAGAAGCAGGTGATGTTGCTTAAAAAAGACTTGGATCGGTTGCAGATATGGTCCAAAAAAGATAGTTAAAAATATGAGTGAGGGCAGATGCACAAAGCTTTCCACATTTCTCATCCCCAACCGCTGATCTGTACAGAAAAAAAAAACAAGCTTCAGCAAGAAGTTGCGCAGTAGTAAGTCGTTGGTAAGCAACGATCCTTGTTTCATTTTAGCCGAACCTTCTATATTGGGTGGGGATGGGGAAGAATATCAACAGAAGGTCAAAAAATTAAGAAATTTTTGAAAGCTTTGATGCCCCATTTGAATTTATTGAACATTATATTTGTCAGATCCCCAAGCATGCAAGATCTACTGTGATTGGTGCGGGACCAATAAAAATAACTTTTTCAAAGTAAAATTCAAGTTTCAAATATCACTGGATCAAATGCTCTTCTATTCAAGGAGGATGGGGGAGATGATCCCTTTTTTATTCAAAACATGAACTGGTTTGAATGACCCCCCCCCCCCCAAAAAAGCAAAATTTTGTGGTAAATAGGGCTAAGTAGCGGGGAAGGATGGTTACAAAGACTGTTTTTCCCTATTATATGAGATGGCCCGAGTTCGAATCTTGTAGAGATGAGAGAAATTTCTATGGGCTTTTTTTTTCAGGCAGTGTCCAAGTCAGTCGGGTAAAGGTTTCCGAAATTTTCTCCCGAAAATTAGGGTTTGTCATCCATAAAATGGATCATAAACAACGCAGTTTATAGACTTATTAGACTGACACCTCATAGCCTTATTTTTCTAGACGTAAATACAAAAAGCAAACAAAGACTAAGTAAGAATTTTTTTTATCTTGATTCTTACCATTAGAATTAATTTGAGCACTCTGACATCTTATTTTCAAGCGGTATCTGTCAATTTTCCATAATATCCAAGAATTTGGACTGTTCAGATTTCTTTCAACATCTTGAAAAAAACTGGATGAGTAAAATAAGATGTGAAAAGTCAAAAATTAATTTTAACTTTTAAGACAACACGACAGTTATGAGCAATGATCACTTAACACAATATCCTATTAAAGCAGAATTTTTTTAAACATAGAATTGTGTAAATTATTCTTATAGGTTTTATTCGCATATATTGCAGTGGCCTTCAGACAATTCTGGTCATTATCATCAGGAGTAATTTAGAGACAAAATAAGAGAGAATATGAAAGAAAGAAAGAGAAAAAAATGTATTTATGTTAGTTGTCGTAACACAACCGTGGTTTTAAAATAGGAAAAAATGGGTAGAAATCTTAAAAAAAAGTTAACAAAGATTTACCTGAACTGAAACAGAGAAGTAGAAATAATCTGTTATGCTAGATACTATTACTGTTGAAAATGTTTAAAAATACCAAAGAAATGAAATGTTTTCCTATATATTGGTAAAAACGATGTGTAGGGAAAGCAATATGTAGTAAAAAACAGGAAAAACCGTATCCTCTGGAACAAAAGAATAAACATAAACATGGTAATTTATTATAAACATGGTAATTACAACAAGATTTGTCGGTAAGCTGATTTTCAGTTTTTGTATTTGGAGAAGAAATGTCAAGGTTGAGAAACATTACAACAGGAATATTCTATCAAGGAAGGGAATATTCTATCAAGATTCTTTATCCTGTTCCGGTGAGGCTGTAAAGCGTCTTGATTATGACGACAGGGTCTGCTGGTGGTGGAGGACAATTTCGGTGTGACTTGGGATTTCTATCCTTTCTGTGAAGGACTTCGACAGGATGGCTATGTTCATTTTGATCATGGTTAATTTCCAGGACAGCCATTCCAGATTAGCGTGAAGAATACTTCCTTAACTTGTAAACAGATTTTCGAGGTAGCGGTTCAGCCATCTCAGAATCTCCTAAGATTAGAATGGGAGCCGAGGCCCATGCAGGGAAGGCATAAAGGACAAGAGAGGATATACATTTCACAACATAACTAGCGCATTACAAAGTTGTTTGTTGTTGTTTGGTTTTTAGGAGCATTAGCAACTAAGGCCATATTGCTCCGGGAATATGCGGTGGTCATTCCCTGACCTTTCCGTATTTGGTGGTGACGGGCTCGAACCCCGGTCTAATCAAGAAGCGTGTGCTACGCACTGCTGCTCCTTCCCACCTGGCTACGGAGGCGCCTGATTACAAAGTTGAAACACCTTATCTCAGTTAGCTCTTAACACGACACAGTGTCCCAAGGGGTTTTCTTTTTTGCATCTATTTAGTGAGAGGCAAATGTGAGTTCGTCGTCTTATACCATATCTAAATACTTGTGTTCACTCGCTGAATAGAATGCCCATTTAGGGTGATAGTAATGTCTATTTTCAGTATTTTGATTGTGAAGGACATTTAAGACATCTTGTTGGAGTTTTATTCAGATAGAAGGCTAAGTCTTCGAGTTGTCTAGAAGCATCCTTAGAAATCAGTTGGAGATTTGGACTGTCGCCTCAGGAAATGAACATCGTAAGGTCATCTGCATACAGCGACAGAAAAGGGTCGACAGCAGCGGTGAAAAGAAACGCAGAGAGGACTCCACCCCGAGGGACTCCTCTATCTATCATGTGAGTAGTCTGGACCTCTTGTAAATGATTGAAACATCTGGTAGTCTTCTTGCCGTTGGCTTCAATTGCTTTAGCTCTAATATCTCAATGTCCTAACACAGTATCAATAATAGACTACTGCATACTACAAAGTATTTAGTTGGCTGTGGATGTACTTTCTATTTTTTTCTTTATTTGTCCTGTATTTTTCTGCTCAATTATTGAACAGCCTCTTGTGATACAAAGTGACGTATTAACTAAATTATAAGTTTTTATAATTTAGTTTCAGGACTGAAAACCAGATGCTAGATTTAAAAATAGAGTTTTATATATTTCTTTCAACAAATCAACATTTCAGCAAACTCTTGAATAGTTACACATAGTAGTAGTAGTAGTAGTAGTAGTAGTAGTGGCACTTGATGCAAGAAAGCAAGTGTAGGAGCTTATGCAGCATCAGCCAAAAAAAAAAAAAAAAAAAAAAAAAATCACACCATACCCTCCAATTGCCTGTCCAGTTCCTCCTTAAATTTATTTAACCTATCAACTTCCACAACGACAGATGGAAGTTTGTTCCAGCAATTAACCACCCGCTGGCTAAAGGCAAATTTCCGCACATCTATTCTACATCTATCCTTTCTTAATTTGAACTTATGTCCCCGTAGGTTCGTATTCTGAACAAGTGGGAGGATCCCATCAGAATTCAGCGTGCTCAACCCATTCAAGGCCTTATAGACCTCAATCAGATCACCGCGCAGGTGCCTAGTCTCCAGCCACTGCAATTTGCAGAACTTAAGCCTCTCTTGGTAAGAGGATCCCTTCATTCCCCTCACCAATCGTGTTGCTCTTCTCTGTACACGCTCAAGCAAATCTACATCCTTCCTAAAATGAGGCCTCCAGACCTGTACGCAGTACACAAGGCGTGGCCTGACCATTGCCTTATACAGAGGGACAATCACCTCCTTTTCCCTGCTAGCAAAATTCCTATATATCATTGACAAAACCCCATGACCTGCCCTAGCAGCCTGTCTACATTGCTCAGAAAACTTCATATCTGACTGCACAATTACTCCCAGGTCTTTTTCATTTTCTACCACCTTAAGTGTAGTACCACACAGTTGGTACGTTTCTCTGGGGTTACTTCTACCCATATGCAGTACTTTGCATTTGTCAAGGTTAAACTTCAGTTGCCACTTCTTAGCCCATCTGCCCAAATTATCTAGATCCTGTTGCAGTAGCACACTGCCATTACTGTCATTAACAACCCTGCCAACCTTCGTGTCATCTGCAAACTTCGACATTAAGCCTGATATACCTTCATCAATATCATTGATAAATATACAAAACAACAGTGGACCCAACACCGAACCCTGTGGGACTCCACTAATAACATTAGTCCACGAAGAGCAGCACCCATTGATTACCACCCTCTGTCTTCTCCCACTTAACCATCCTTTTATCCATTGTAGCAACTTACCCTTAATACCATTCTGCTCCAATTTGTACAGTAGTCTTCCATGCGCAACAGTGTCAAAAGCTTTCCTGAAATCCAAGTATATGATATCAAAATTATTTTTTGCATCCAGTTCCTTTGTGACCACATCATAATAACCAACATCATCATAATAATAACATCCTTATAAGATTGCTGGTAAAGTTGTCAGGAACAGTTAAACGCAATTTAGCAAATCGTCACCAATTCCCTCTTCACATTCTTTTAACGTTTCCTGAAAAAATCACCACCCTTTCGATGTGAATTTGATTTTTCTCATCTTTAAGCTCAACTCAGACAACAAATTACGCAACTGATAATTGTAGGTAGTGTATGTTCTCATGATGTCTTCACTATATGAATGTATCCCACTCAACTAGGACTGCTCATTCCCGATTCTCAGCCCTCGTGGGTAGCACAGTTGGTAAGATCCCCGTCCTCCCCATACCGGGCGGAGTTCGAATCCCGTCGATGACGAAAGCGATTTTTTTTTATGAATCTTTTTCACAATATGGCTGAGTTAGTCGGTCTCAGGCGAGGGTAGCATCGTATTTTCTCCTGGAAACTCGGGTTTTTCGTCCAGTAAACAGAAAATCAGAAAATCGACCTCAGAACACACGAAATTTACAGGCATTATACACGGAACAACATAGCCTTCATTGCCGATGATCCTAAACAAACCCAACCAAAAACAAAAAAAAAAAAAAAAAACAACCCCATTTCTCGGATCTTATTGCTCATTACTTGGATCGACCTGTTGAACAACCATGAGTCTTCACTGCAGACTAAATTGCCCTCAAATTTCCTGAGACTAAGATTCTGTTAGTACATGATAGAAGTATTGAAAACAA
The DNA here is from genome assembly GCF_048544385.1 of Mastigoproctus giganteus. Taxonomy (NCBI): domain Eukaryota; kingdom Metazoa; phylum Arthropoda; class Arachnida; order Uropygi; family Thelyphonidae; genus Mastigoproctus; species Mastigoproctus giganteus. Next base: position 44,158,440 of record NC_143583.1, read on the forward strand.
GTTCTTGAATTGTGATACCGAGTAGTGCCGCTTCCTTTTTTAGACATACTCCATGCGTCGGCAAGTTTGTTTATCTCCAAAGAGGGATTTTAATGTGCAGAACGTTTAGGGTGATAGAAGCTCTGTAATCTAATATTAATTTTGCAATTTTGTGGATATGATTTATCTCTGTCAAGATTAAATTGGATCGTATGTCACAGTTTTGTGGATTTCTTTCCTTTCACAGGTGTAGCTAGGTGGTCTATCACAGTTACCAGATATTACTGTATGGTAAAAAAAAAAAAAAAAACTGCCATTTAGGGTCAGCACGAAACAAACTCATTTGCTCATGTGTAATAATCCATATATTGCGTACATTCTGTGGTTGGTTTGTCATTTAGTGGGAGGGTTTCTCGTCCAGTTACCTTAGTGGATAAGAAACCTGAGTTTGCGGGGGAGGGGGGGTGATAACCTTGCTAACTATGCCAGAAGCCGATTAACTCAACCATGGAGTGAAACAAACCCATAAAAATTCCTCGTGTCATTGACGGGATTCGAACCTGGGCCTTTTTCACCCGGTGTGTGGAGGACTTACAGTATGGTCAGTTGTAATAATTCAAATCAAGGATATGTTTACATGACTAATTGAAATTAAATTCAATTGGGTTTAGCGGGATGGTACAGATTTGGCTGATACAGTCAGGTCAGTGTTTTATGACTTAGAAAGCCAATTACAGTAGCACCTGGTTCCACTGCATTTCTTTATAAATTTGTGGAAACAATTGCTTAGCAACGGGACTTTTCCCCTAGCATAACGACCTTCTCATATGGTGTGGTGTGGTTCTGGATACGAACCCTGCCTTTTTCACACAGTGTAAAGATTAATGCATTCTACATTAATCTTAAGGAGAAGGTAAGTATTATCTTTGGAGCAGATGGTTGTTCTGATTTTTTTAAATCTAGATGAATTCTAATATATCAACTACACGTTGGATCTCATCGACTGAAATTGGAAGTAATTTACCCTACATTTTGTTAGCAACAACATTTACCTATAAGAAATGACATACCCTGCTTGCTTTCTATAGATAAATTTATGCAAGCTGAACTTCTGGTAGCATTCAGCATACAAATGCTGTAAAACAGAACCCCGGTCCCTTTGGCGGTTATGGGGAGGACACAGCCTTTAATAGCCATCCATAAATTTAAACCAAAGGTGTTACGCAATAAATAATAATTGGCTTGAAAATTAACAACAATATCGTATTCTTGTTTTTCTTTAGATATGGTATCTTTGAATACAGTATTCCTAGATTTTTTAAGCTTAAATACAAGGAAGTCATGCTTGTTTTTATTGCATCACCTGAAAACTCTGTAATCCATCAGTATTCAGCAGCAACATTATGTTTACTTTCATACCGAAATCGTATCGCTTTTGTTTTTCTTAAATGTTTATTCTACTCGCCTCCTTTCACCAAGAATCGACTTTCTTGGATATTTTCTTATCATTGTCAACGCCCACTGGCTGTTGCTTTATTTCTACTCTTTCCTTACCAGAGTAAATGAATCTATTTCGTATATATAGACGTTTGGCCGAGTGATTTGTCATGTCCGAATACATTATGGAATCAACACGTAGCAAATATGAGGATTACGAACCAACTTCGTTCAGATTAATCTCCACACGCAACCGTGTCTTTAAGAAGATAAATAGTCTCAGCAGATTAGAAATGCAAGGATTACTGGCTTATTTGTCAATACGCTTCTGGAAAGAGAACAAGACTATGAGCTACTCTTTATTTAACTGCGGTAGATAGAAAATATTAACACAAAAGTAACATGGAAAGATAGATGGATAAAAATGTCAGTGAGTTTCAGATATTTCATCTTTCCACCCAAACACAAAGCGGCTCTTGAGGAATATGCTAAGCGTGGTCCTGGTCCTTTGATCTATGGATCAGATTGGGTTTTCTAGCACATAACAAAATTTAACCACAAAATTCATAAAAATCGCATACCCAATAAATAGCCGAGTAATTTTGAATCCTTCTGAGATCCAATTTTTTTCATCATACTTTTCTCTTTTACTGGGTGGTGTTATATTTTGTTGAACTGCTACTAACTCACTAAAAATAAAAATAAAAAACTTTAACACCTCTCTAAAAGATCGACTTTTTTATTCGAAAAAGAGCTATTAGATTTATCAATAACTCTTCTTGCCCATTCACTCCAATCCTTATCAGCAAGAAGAAACGCCACACGCATCACTATCCAATTAAGAAGACAGACTTAAAAAAGATAATTTAATTTATAGCACTGGGACCACTGTCGAAGTAATAATGCATATCTCTATAAATAAATTACCGTGTTGTCTGACACGTTCAAGTGATCAAGGGGTTATCTGTGAAAGGCACTGCCCTCGTAAAAATTAATGTTTTAGGACTCCAGTATTATAGAAGGGGTTTAAATACGAGACGTTTTCAGTAGGCATCTATTAGTGCGAAGAATTATTTTCCTAATCATGCGTTTAGTTTCCTTGCAATTTTCTCTTAGTCAAACGAGAGCTTAACAATTTCGTGAATTTATAAGTTGTATAAAAGTCGTGTATATAGGATAGCTCATGAAATTTTGCGTATCTATTTTGTATTGAAGAAAATTTAACTAAACGTGGTATATATTTGTTTGTTGGTATATTTGTTTGATAAATACAGGCATTTGTATTTCTACAGGATGTTCATTTTAAAACGCAATCTATAACTGTAAATTTTCGCACGTTGTTAATTTATTTAAGAATTTTGAACAGGAATGTTTTTCTATAAAAAATTGTAGAATAACTACTAGAATAGAATATCTACAGTAGGTGCTCATCACGTATTATAATCCTCAAAATTTAATACCATTCTACCACATATATGACTGATAACTGCTACAAGTCGCGCTGAAGAACAGCTAACTGCTATCTGCACACAAGCAAAAATTAAAACTAGAATTCAATTTATCTAATAAAATAAATTCATATTAAATAAAGTATATATATAAAAAAAACATAAAGACTGTTGTATGGAAAGCCATACAACATGTTTATGTTGTATGGTTAGTAGTGAGTCGAGATGCTACTGTACGATGTTCTTAGTACTATCTATATTCATTTTTTTTTAATTTCTTCTGGACGTATTCTCATTTAATTTAACTGCAACTTTGGGTCAGTGGTTGGGTGTTGCCACTTGTGTGCTCTGATCAGTTCTAGTATAATTTTTCACTGCAATAAGGGCCAGCATCATTGCTGGCTCTTATTGACACATACACCAATAAGCCCAATAAGTGGGCTTATTGGTGTATGTGTCAGTTCGACGATGCACTCATTTGTTTAATGTTCGAAATGCAGTGAACCTACAATTCTCCAATCCCATGGCCGTATTTAATAATGGTCGTAGGATCAGAGAAATGAAGCAAGTTCTGTTTTGCTAGCCATTTCATTGTGCACATCTTTGTAAGTACATAAATTCCATGATCATAAAAGGTTAACTTGGGATCAAAGAATAGCGACTCGGTATCCTGCGAAAATTATGACACGACCGCTGCCTGGAATCACGTAAGGAATCTCTCACAATAACCTAATGGACGAATACAGACACCGAATAAGAAGGATTATAACAAGAAAGGGAACTAAACTGACCCCATTTCTCATGCGGTCACAGGCCTGCTGCGTGAATATCCAAAGGCTCTCGTTTCTGTCATGGCCTGCCATATAGCAAAACAGCCATGGATTCTTCCCTTCCCTTTTTATACGAATGATCAAGACAGACTCAGCAGAAAACATGTTTTAAAATATGGTTAACCCGATAACCAGGAAACACTCAACAAACTGAAAATACGAAATGTAAATTTCCATATGGAACAAAACAAAAAAGGATCCCTGATTGTTTTGCTGTTTGGCAGTCCATGACAGAAATATGAATGCTTGGTAATTTTCATAGGATGGGCTCCGAGCTCCTCCTTAAAGAAGTATCACCATGGTTTCCCCTAAACTTTCATGTTATCTTTATTCTTAGAGGGTGCTTGTGTCCTTTCATTAGATCAGCGATTCCCAAACTTTCGTACATATATGCAGTGGAAAATAGCAAGGGGATTTTACAAAGTTTGTCGCTAAGATATGGATATTAATTTTTAAATCCAAGACAAAAATTGACAAGATTTTTGTTTTTGAAATAATGTTTTCGGTACAAAATCAGTTGAAGTATAAATAAGATTTTCTTTTTCATTCATAGTTAAGTCATCAACCAATGACGTGTACTCATCGAATGGATTATGAATCCAATTTAATTTATTAGAAACTTTGAGAAAATATTCCATAAAGGTCACTTCTAAAATTCGAGATGATTATTGACATCTTTCTTGAAATTTGGTGCAATGTCAGTTCATTTTTTGTAAAAAACTATATAATGTTCTAGCACTCGGTACTCATCTCAAATGTGTTGTTCCAAAATATTAATTTCTTTATCATACTTTCAACCTCGTTTTCAACATTTAAAATGGTTATATTTGAACCTTGTAATTATAGATTAAGTTCGTTTAGTTTTGAAAAGATATCTGCTAAATATGCTAGTTTTTGTAGCCATATGTTATCTGTTGTACACCCACTAACGTGACAAGGATGATTGGTGAAGAAAACTACTAACTCTTGTCTCAACTCGAATAAACGAGCAATTATTTTGCCACGGGAAAGCCACCTAACATCTGTATGTGCTAAAAGTATAACATGCTCTCTGGCCATTTCTTTACACAAAGTAGTAAATAGTAGGGAGTAAGCTAGACTTCAGTTTATAAAATTAACTGTTTTAATTGCATCATCTAACATACTTTTCAGTTGTTGTGCCATTCGTCTCAAAGCCAAAACTTGTCTACGTATGCCAAAATGTGTCCATTTGTATATCAGTATTTTTATGCGAGTAACTAAGCCTACAGATTTTCCTCTCATAGATTTTTCTCGGCCTGTACAAATTCCACAACAGAAGGACCAATTTTTTGTTTTGTTTTTCTTGATATCATATTTTCCTCCACTTTACCATCATTCATGTACCTTGTAAATACAATTAAAATTGCTAGATTAGAAACGTCACTGGTCTCATCTAACTGAAAAGCATAAATTGCACTTTTTCGAACTCCTACAATAACTAATTCAACATCAGACATATCATGTTATTGGAAAATGGTATCATCTCCAACACTGTTGGGATTTCAGAGACGTGGTGCCACTCAGAGATAAGGGATGCATAATTTGAATATTAGGAGTACAATGTATACAGAAAGAACAGACAGAATAGGAAGGTGGAGGGCTTATGCTCTTAGTTAAGAGGCATATAAAATCTAAGGAAGTGCATCTAGTTGACATAGATGGACAGTGCAATGTTGAGTCAGTTTGGTGTATCATAACTGAGAAAGCAAAAATGAGAGTAGGAGTGTGTTATTGGCCTAATGACTCTGATGAGCACAACAAACATCTGTACAGAGAAATAAAGTGGGCCAGTAAATCAGATTGTCTTATAATGGGAGATTTTAGCTTTCCTGAACTTGTGGGTTTGTCACTCACAGACTAGCAAGACTTTCATGATTTATTGGATGATTGTTTTCTACAGCAGCATGTTCACAAGACAACAAGAGTAATAGTCTTGATCTGATTATCAGCAGATTATTCATGCATTAAGAATGTGCACATAAAAGAACCACTAGTGTCAGTGATCACAGTGTGCTGAAGTGGGATTTATTCAAAGAGGTAATTACCATCAGGGGTAAAGAGATGGGTTATTGCTTCCGTAAAGGTGACTGCAGTGGTCTCAGACAGTTTTTAAATTCTATACAGTGGGATCAACTGATGATATTAAAAACAGTGAATTCTAAATTGTAAGCTTTCATGGAATTAATCATGGAAGTTACTAGGCTTTTCATACCAACTAAGAAATACTCTTAAAGGTATAGGCCTAAATGGCTGTTAGATGAACCGATGAAACTCGCTCGTGGCAGAGAGGAAAAATGCGTGACACAGAAGCCTATGGTAGATATAAACTAGTTTGTAATCAAGTCACAAAGGAGGTTAGGCAAGCGAAGGCAAGATTATGAGAAATTTTTGGCAAAGGATGCAAAGAAAAACAGCGAAGAATTCTTTACTTATGAAAACTATAGAAGGAAGGGGACGAATCAAATTGGTTCAGTTGATATCGATGGTTTGACTATTGATGATCTTGCTGAGGTTACTGACAAACTGAATGACCTATTTTGCATCTCTACATTCATGAATGAGGAATTCTTTAAGGAAGAGGATACACTAAGTTTATCAAACTCTATAACAGCGAGCTAATTGATTTTGTAATAACTGAGAGGAACGTGTAAGAAAAACGTTTCAGTTTTGCAAATTGCAGCGTCTGGAAACTAAGCACTGCGAGGTGTTTAAGACTTTGAATAGATTGAGAAAGCTCAATACTGATGGGATTTTTACCTCCTGTTGAAACCACACAAATGCAAGAGGGCACAAATTCAAAAAGGACAGTTGCAGAATAGATGCGCGGAAGTTTGCCTTTAGCCAGATTGCTGGAATAAACTTCCACCTGTTGTTGTAAAAGTTGATAGATTAAATAAATTCAAGGAAGAGCTAGATAAACTATTGAAGAGAATGAATAGGTGAAATGGGAGGTGCCGTTTTTTTTTTTTTTTTGACTGATGCTGTATAAACCTTTTACTTGCGTAATTTGCAAAATTCTTGGTCAACTTGAGTTGAATTTGCTGGAACATTTTGTTGCTTCTTCTCATTAACATGCTTTTAACTTATGTTTCCAGTCTTCAACTAACGATCCATCATGGCTGTTACAATTTACAACTATTTATGGATCATCGGGCGAACCCCTTAGGGGTTCGAAGCCACCAAATGGGAACCGCTGAATTCGGTTAGTGAAGGAGGGAGGATTTCTTTGATTGTTTCCAGGTAGGTTGCGTCATACTTTTCGCAGGATTCCGTATCGCTGTGTGAGTGAAGACACTCGATTATTCAGGAGTTATATTTAATATAAATTAATTTTGAACGTCATTATTTCAGCCATTGTAGGTTAGTGCAAAAGCATCATTTTAACGTAGCCATCTACCAAAGTAGTTAAATTAATTAATTAAATTGGCATCGTTTTGGTTATTAGTATGAGCTAATAACCAAAATAATTTAACTATTTTGGTAGATGGCTACGTTAAAATGATGCTTTTGTGCTAACCTACATGTTAGTCATTGTACCTCGTAGCATGAGGCCTTTGCTCTTAAATAATTTATAGACTTTCAGCCATTATATTTATCCCCTCTGACTATTCCCTTAAAATACTGCAGAAAATAAAAATATTAATAATTTATTTCTGATTTAAAGTTTCTAGATAAAGATGTCCTTCGATCTTCAAAAGTAAAGCTCTTTCGAAAGTATGCAGAAAACAAAAAAGTCTTGAGATAAAATAATCGATAAGCATTATTTCTTTCTTAAACCTGAAATGTATTGGATTGTGGCCTTCATCTAAATGCTCTCGCATTTTATTATATGGAGAATTCTTTTTAAAGAAACAGAATATTTGTACAAAAGCTAGATACATTTTAAAAGGATTTCGAAAGGAAATACTTGAAGTATTTCAGATAATCTCATGTTTCTGGGGAATTAAATTAATGTTTTAAATAGTTGACTAATGGATGATGACGAATTGGGAATTTTCATATTGCTCACGTATATCAATTATAATAACATATACAGATTTAAAATATTGCCTTTGCATATTTTTGTGGTATAGAGTAGAGTTGTTTCTTATGGGTGATGAGAAAACCAGCACTCCCACTAAGAAGAATAGTCGTCAAGGCTTTGATCCTAAATCTATAATAGTAATAATAATATTAACAGTATAGGTATTCGCCATGCAAGGAAGCCAGAGGCTTTTACTGCAAAGGGTCAAAACACACACAAAAAAAAAAAAAAAAAAAAAAAATCCATGAAGTAGATAAGCAAATACAAATTATATGCTTCCCTCTTCATATACACTGAGTGATCACTGAATTATGACCACCTTCCAAATACTTCGTAGGTCCTCCTTTTGCCCTCAGTACAGCAGCTATCCATCGTGGCATTGCTTCAACAAGATGTCGGAAGCGTTCGGCAGGTATTGCCAACCAAGCTGTGTGTAATGCGGTCAGAAATGTAGGTATGGAGGCGAGTGGTGTATCCAGACAACTGATATGCCTTTCCACAGTGTCCCACAAGTGCTCTATGGGATAATCAAGGGAGTTCGGAGGCCAATCGATATGCTGAAAATCGGAACTGTGTTCCTCAAATCATTCCTGCAGAACAAGTGCCCGATGGCTCGTGCATTGCCATCTTGGAAGCCACCATCGCCATTCGGGAAAAAGTGCAACATAGCGGGGTGTACACAGTCAGCAAGACCACTGATACGTTGTTCTACATGCACCAGGGGTCCACGTTCATGCCAGTGAAACATGATCCACACCATACAACCGCCTCCACCGGCCTGCACTTTTGATACCATGCATGATGGATGTTGTTGAGGCCAAATCCGTACACGACCATCCACGATGTGGAGTAAATAATGTGACTCATCCGACCAGTACACCTTCTTTCAGTCTTCTAATGTCCAACTTGCATGCACTTTGCACCAGGTATGTCTTTTACGCTGATGAACCTTCGTTAGGAGAGTATGCCGTAGAAGTCGTCTGCTGGTATAGCTCATACATGCGACGCATGGTCATGCCAGATAGTGTTCCGGGTTGGCCCATGTTGTATTGGGTAGTTTACTCTTCAACAGTGCTGCGCCTGTTCGCCTGTACGAGTCGTCGGACCCGGTGCTGACCTTTAATATCAATCTTTCACTGACCTTGCATTTTGCCGTCGGGTCGTTGTTTCGCCCTTTTTTACGCCAGTACTGGTACACTTTAACTACGGAGGCTCTCGAACACCCCACCAGTTCAGTCATTTGGGAAATCGAGGCACCAGCTCGTCGAGCACCCAAAATCTGTCCTTTATCAATGTCCGATAAATCCTTCCTTTTACCCATCACGCTCGGAATGTTACTACCTACTGAACCATGAACCACAGACACCTTATACTGAACCACAGTCGACCTATGCTACGTAGGTCGACTATGCACTCTCGTACCTCCCGTGGTCAACGGGTCGCATTCTATTTTTATAGGGGTAGTCATAATTGAGTGATCACTCAGATTAGGTAACTATCCAGCTGACCTTTGAATTTGTTCAAACTTTCAGCTTCAACTACCTGCGAAAGCAATTTGTTTCAGCTATCAACGACTCACTAGTTCTGGAATTCTTTAGAAAATTTTGTTAATTGTAATGCGGCCTCGGAGGATTCCCCCAACTCCCAGATTCTTTAGAACATAGATGCTTTAGAACAATGAGAATTCCACCTTTATTCATTTTACTAGTCCCTCTCAGAGCCTTATAAACCTCAATCCGGTCACCTCTAAGGTGACTGATTCCCAAGCTCTGTAGGACACATAATCGGAATTTTTCCCCATACGGTCGTCCTTCTGCTGATCTCACCATTCGAGTTGCCCGTCTTTGAACCCTTTCAAGAAGCTTGATGTCTTTTTTCAGATGAGGTCTCCATACAAACACATTATTCCAAATGTGAGCTTACAACTGCCTTATACAGTGGGATTATGACTTCCCAATCTCTACAGGACAGCGTTCGATAAATCATTGATAAGACACCATGAGCTTTCCTGGCTGTCTCTTTACACTGTTCGGAAAATTTCTGCCTATATCGGAACTCTCGAATCCTTTTATTCTTCTACTGTTTATAACTCATCTCCATCAAGTGTATAATTTATTTTAGGATTGCTCTTTCCCAAATGTACGATATTGCATTTTGCTGCATTAAAACTTAGCTGCCACTTTTCTGACCATTCCTGAAGCTTGTTCAAGTCATCCTAAAGGCGGGCTGCTTAGCACTGATCACTAACAATTGTACCAATCTACGTGGTCTGAAAAGTTTGAGATCACAAATTCTATCCCTTCGTCTATGTCATTTATGAAAAAAAAAAAAAAGTGGTCCAAGAACCGATCCTTGAGGGACCCCACTCCTGACGTTACACCAATATGAAGAATATTCATTAATCACAACCCTCTGCCTTCTGCCATGCAGCCACCAAGCAATCCATCTTAGAATATTACCGGTAATTCCAAACAGTTTATACAGTAACCTCTCAGGAGGGACAGAGTTAAGTGATTTGCTAAAATCCAAATAAACTATGTCGAAATTGTTCCCTACATCTAGCTCATGATCAACTGTGTCACAATAGCCTACTAAGACGAACAAGTTAGTGCAAAAGTCATTTTAGTTCATAAATCGCCGAAGTAGGTGAAATTGCATCATTTTTGTTACATCTGAATTGTGAATGCCTTCACAACGAGTTTTCTGGTATTGCACTACCACGAATAAGCAACGCTTTGCCAGTAGAGAAGACTAATGTTGCTTATTCCCGGCGGATGCCATTCCATGATTTACTACGAATAAATATGATGCTTTGCACTAACTTGTTCGTTTAGTAAAGTTTCTGTAGTCTGAGGCTTTCAAGCCCTAAACCTTTGACACTTTTCCAATCCAAGGGAATCTTCCCAGATCCCAAAGATGCCCTCATGTTAACATCAATGGTTCAATACAGTCTCTTGCGATCTCCCTCAAAACTTCCGGTATATGCCATCAAATCCGGGAGCTTTACTTGCCTTTATGTTGAAACGTTTTTCTAAACAATCATCTGCAATTGAGAAATCACTAAATTCATATGGCTCAGCCTCACTCGCACAGACTCTTCTCAGTATAAAAGGTCTTTCGTCAGTAGAGACTGATGCAAAGTACTTATTCAATTCATCCACAACTTCAGCTGGGTTATCTAAGACTTTCCCACACCCGGTGCATAAGGGTCTGATCTGATTAGCTTTCCTGTTTGCTGTATTCACATATATGAAAACTTCCTTGTCCCCGTTCTTTGTTCTCTTAGCCAAAGCTTTCTCATACGCAGCTTGGTCTCATTGACCTTATTTGTCGTACTATTACAGATCACCTTATACCTGTCGTAGGCTTCAGTACTTTTCATCGCTCTGTAACAGTCCCATGCTATCTTTTTTCTGCTCTGTAACCAGCCAACTCCGCAGTCATCCATTCCGGCATTCTCCTCCTGCAATATTTTCTTAATGGTATGTGCTTGTCCATGGATTCTGTGATTTTTGCTTTAAACGTATTTCATAATTCAAATGTATTCGTCCTCCCTTGGCAATCTGCGAAATTCATAGATCCATATAGCGCCTTAAACTTTCAAATTTAAATACTGCAATATCTTTCTTCACCTTCCAACTGGCGCTTGCATCATCATCATCACTTCTTGACAGTGGTTCCTGTACTTTAAGCCCCGTGATATCATCTGATTTGTTAGTAATGATGAGGTAAAGAATATTCTCAACCATAGTACTTTCTCTAACTTGTTGGTACAAATAATAATCATCGATTTTATTTTAAAAATTTTTCCCCTTGTTGAGTTTCTCTCCCACTTATTCCAATCCATGTGGGGCAGACTGCTTGCCTATTTCATCTGTATGTAAAAGGGCTCTCGTCATATTTTTCACAATCTTCTGGTCCGTAGATTACCCCCACTCTCATTATACCTTTTTTTTTCAATTAACTCACACCACACAGATCAGATTTTATGCTTCAGACACAGCAAAAGCTCATTTCCCGCTCAGGCTGCTTTCGATAAGTAGCATGACCTCTCCACTCCTGTCTTCCCTATCTTTCCGAAATACATTACTTTCTGTACTGGAATTCGTCATCCCCAATTTTCTGGTGGCACTGTGTTTCTGTTAGCCCTATTATGTCAGCATGTTGTCCTAACGAGGAGTTCAAATTCAGCCGTTTTATTGACAACACTCCGATATAACTGTAGACAGTTAAGAGTAAGTAGTCTTCTATAGTTTACTACCCTGACACACTTCTTGTAGTTATTTAGGTTTGTATCCCAAGCTTTATCCTCTCTCTTATATGAAACGCTACTACTCTCAGAACATCTTATCGATATGAGCTGGTGTGGCAACAAACAAGAATTATTGAGGTAAGTACAAGTATTACTTTGACCCATATCATTAGATAATCGCGGATCTAAATTAACCCTTCCCTAACTAGCAGGTTTCCTGAGCCTTTAAGATATCCTCAATGATACTGGCGAAAATCTTTTTGCATACCTTTGTTCAAATCAATACCATCTCCACAAAATAGATTCATTCTACCTACAAATGCGGGCCACGCTGATAAAAACATCTCCCCTTGACCCTTGCAGATTCCTTGAGTTAATCCGCATGGTTCTCAGCATATAAGTCATCCTATCGTGTCTGGGCAGAATTGTGGGACACATATACATTCTCACCTAACTCGCGGCATTTTTTCAACATAATCCTATATTTATCCAAGGGATGGTCAAGTCTTGTGCGTTTAATATCATTAGTCCTCACTTGAATAATAAGGCTCTCTTTACCCGCCTTAAACCCTGACAATCTGTTTATAATATCGATTGTCGATTCTAGCAAATGCACTCTAGTTCTGGAACACCTACGACTATCTTTATTACAAAAAATGTTAACTGTTTCCCTATTAATAGACTCCCAATAAAACTAGATTACTTTCAACCAGAGCGGCATACACTTGACTATTTTTATCTGGGACCCGAATCGGAGGTGCATCACTTGATAAGTCACGAGATACTTGAGGTCCCTGACGAGTTCCCGGTTAGATTTGTTTCCAGGCCAAGCACTCGTTTCTTCAGTGACTCAAATTCTTCTCATAAGCTTTAATTGTTTAAGATCTTCCCTTCAAAAAGAAATTAAATCCATGATTTGTTAATGGGAGATCACTATTTAACTAATCAAATTCAACTTAACCAGTTATTTCATGAGAATATCTCAGTCATCTCGAATCCTGTTTAATATCCCAAATGTTTTCACCAAACAACTATTTCACGATTGGATGTCCCCGCGGAATTTATTTTTAAGAGGCCGAAACGTATTAAAATAAGAAGACGCAAGATGTAGACAATCCGATGAAAGTGTAAGCTCCCAAATTCAATTTAGGGGCGCGTTCTAATGGTGAAATGGCAACATAGGGGAGAGAAGGAAGGCCTTATATGATTTAAAATGCATCCATTTCAGCAAGATTCATATAGGCATTCAAGTTCAAATTAACATGGGATCATGGTAACGCTATACTTGTTGATCCCTGCGGAGGTTTTAGATCAAATTCTGATTCCCATATCTGTGAACCTAATGTCCCTAAAAAAGAACTGGCACACAAATTCCATTTTACAGCTACCACCATCACGTAGTGGAGATTTGATAAACACTTCTGGAGTACGTTGGAGTTTTTAACCCCTGAAATACGTTGCTTGATAGTCTAACGTTCGAATTTCAATGAAATTTAAACAGGTTTGGTTATGGTTACATTACTTATTAAATTAGTTCTCGGGGGTATTTCCTTTATCTGATCGTATCCTGATTTTACACAAAATTTACAAGTAAGTCATCATTCTTTGTAAATCTCTTTGTAAATCCAAGGCTGATTTTGATCTTCTGGAAACCCTAAATTTCTGGAAGTTTGATTGTATGTGCTGTTTAGAAATCAGAGATAAGAAGAATAACGGTAGAAAACGTTTTTCCAGAATGAGTCTTTTAGTATTTTGTATTCAAAAAGCAGTTTGGATATATAATGCCACCTTGAATTTCAAAAAAAAACAAACTCGAAAATGTTCAGTAAGTCCCTCTGGCATGCATAGCTCTTTTAAGAAATAAAATCGATACTTTAAAACAGTAAATCTGGTTAATAGACTATATACAACCTTATTATTAATCTCTCTTTACAATTCACGTTTTAGTCCTCGAGTGTGGGGTAAGATCGTTTCAGATTAAGGAACTGTAAAATTTCTTTAGGCAATTTATTAGTTTTTGTCATTGAGAATCTGATAGAAGCAAATAAATTAATGGCCGCTAATATCAGATATAAACTTCAATTCTATGAATAGATAAGATACTGTATCACCTGGAGACATGGTTGTAAAAAAGGAATTGTGCATACAATGTTTAGAAAAGATTGTCACTGATAGATTAGTAGAGCTGGTTGCCATGGGCAGATATACAGCGAACGACTGTTTTATCGTGTAATATGATGTGTTAAAATGTTTCAGAAAGCGTCCCCTTCGCTGTCCTTCTGGTTGTTTGAAGAAAAACGTCAGGCTTCCCTCCTTGTTCTATAATAGACGAAGCTCCGAAATTCCTTGGAAACAAACAATATTTTTCTAAAGAGATATTTGACTTCTCATTCGCAAGACTGCTATCCCGAATTTCTCAAGTTTAAAATTATGATTAAGATTTGTTTACAAAGTAATTCATAGCAAATGTTTAAATCGATTTTATTTATCCATAAGAACTAGACGTTCTCATAAAACATTTCTACAGAAACTTAGAACAGACATTGGTAAAATTAGTCCAATTAATACGCATCTTTATGTCCTAGATTATTACGAATTAGATCCGCTTAAATCTTACCCAAAGTGTAATAAACAACTAAAGGAGATTTATTTGTATTAGAATTGAAACATTCCCTTGACATCATGTAGATCAATTTTAACTTAATTAAATGTATAAATAAGTTATTCCTAAAAAAAATCTTTATTTATAAATTCACTTAATTTGAAATTGTCTAATATAAACATTCGATATCTACTTAAGGTTCAAATTTTCAAGAATCTAAATTTTTAAAATTTATATTATTGCATTTTAATTCCTGTCAATATAATGGTAATGAATATTATATTTTGTTTCACGTTTTAACTGGGTTCTGTGCCTGTAATGTGCTTTTTAAATAAACAAATAAATAAATAAGAACCTCCATGGCATGCACAATCACCCGACTTAGATTATTGAGCCATTGCGGGTATATTTGGAGAGGACTGTGTGAAGCAGACTTCCTCCACCTTCTTAATCATCACCCAAGGAACTTGAAACGTTCCTCCATGAACAACGATCCAATATTCCCCTCAAGACAGGTCAAGATTTATTTTAATCTGTTCCACATAGAACACAAGCTTTTCTAAAAGAAATGGGTGGCCAATAATATATTAGTGCCTACCAGTAACTCTTATCTCAGGTGTTTCCGTTATTTTCTCCACTCCCAATATATGCAACCCAGGAAACATTCGGTAATTCTCTTAAGTAAATATTGTTTAATTCATAATTAAATGTTGCCATCGTTCTCGCTGTCTCAACGATGTTGCTCTTTGTGCAGAGTATTCGCAGATACCTCAGCGTAGTACGTGGCAAAACTGTGCCGATTGGAATTTGACATGAACATGTGTATCCATAAAGCGTTTCCTGTCGTTTCCCACAAATTCGCAAAGAGTACCTGTGATGTTGCAAGAACCCTGCAAAACCAGTCGGTGTGAGTTATGCGAGTAGAGTGTTGTAAGTGTCGCTTGACTGGTCTCTTAATTACTGTGAAGCGCAATCACCAGGAAGGCAGCCTCCCAGCATCCGTCCACGGAACGGAGAGCCGGACCAGGATCGCTAGATAAGAACTCTGGCGTGATCCCCATACTTCTTGCAGAGCGAGAATGCAGACCGCCTATATAGAGATGAAGGAAAGGATTAGGAGGAGAATTTGAAAGAAAAAGTGAAGGGCCTTTTCCACCCAGTGTGGGGAGGACGGTGACGATAGAACTATGCTACCCGCGCAGACTGTGGTACATTAAGAGGAACCTCTTAAGGTACCACAGGATCCCACCTGGAAACGAGAGAGGTCAACAGAAGATGAGTCTCTGTGAGAAAGGGATGCCACTGTGCAGGCAATGATCCCACGTTGGGTAAACCCGACGTCAGCCCAAGCTCTGAAAAGGGGGGAAAACCCTGGAGACGTCGTCTGCAGGTAAATTCCGTCTGATTAGCAATCATGCCAGCAGGAAGATAAACAAATCAAATCACACACACTGGAGAATTCCAGTGTCAGAGTTCCATAAAGCCCGGAGGGCAAAAGTCCCACGACTGGTGGAGCTGCAGTCATCATGCCGATTAGAACTATAGAACAATGTCATTGCTTGCAAATTCAGCGTTTAAAAAAATAATGTAAAAATATCCCGAAACTTCTTAAAATTAAATAATACGTCATTACATTTAAGTAAAATTTATTATCTCTTTACACAGTCTCAAAGATACTCAAAGTTCTGTTGCATGCTTCTCTAAACATACTTTTATGGGTACTGTTCTTCTGAACTGGCATCTATAATTCCTCCACTCTCTTCCCAATCAGTCTGAACACGTGCTGCAGACAGCTAGCGTCCATTCACTGACAAACTCCAAACTCACAAAACTAACTTTTCCTCAAAATTATAAATTATAATATACAACTGAAAAGCCCTTACTTTTTAAATAATAAATATCAAGATTATTTCAAAGTTACATTGTCTTACGGTGAAATGACCATTGAGATTTTGTGGACCGCGTACCAGGGACCAGTGCGGTTTTTAACCTACTGCTAGAAGTACATAATCGAAAGCTTTAAATTGAAGTAGCAATTATCCACTTGATAGAACGAAGTCGGAACAGGGATAAGATCTCTGAGATTACTTTCAAAGTTAGGTGCAAATGACTTTGTTCTATCCATTCTTAAACTCGTTAATTCAAAAGTTACATGATCGCTTTTGTATTCCTAGAAAGATGTCACAGAGGTACGCCCTTGGACTTCATTGAATGCCAGTAGCGCGTGTCTGGAGTAATAATGCAGATTTAACTCAGAAAGGACCGGTCACCCAAGACAATTTGGGAAACTTATTTCTCATCCATTGTGTCTGCTTTTGTCTTGATGTATCTATTTATCTTTCGCCCTTTTACAAGGCACAAAGCTCGCATATTAAGCGTTTCTCGTTAAACGTTGCATCGCTTTCTGTTTTAATTTTATTAATCAACTTTCATTTTTGACTTATCAAAGATGCTCTAGGCGTTCGCCAAAGCAGTTTTGGTTCCATATGCTGGTATACACGAAAAGCAACCTTATGACCTTCAATAGATGGTAACAGTTTGATCTAGTGACGTTGGATCTTTTTGTTGCCTATTACCAAATCGAGCCAGTAAATTTGGAGTTTCAAACTAAGCTGATTCTGACCAGTACTGAAGATTCTTCATTAAATAAGGGAAAGGTAGTAGGGTTGACAATGGCTCGCTATGTCTTTCGTCATTTAATAATAGCAAAAATAATAAGTGTAATTCATGATTGCAGAATTTGCCAATTTTGTATTTCGCGAATATTTTAACGTTTAGCACTTATTTATATAAAATATTGTATAAAAGTTTTGCATTTATTTGTTTTTTTGCATTCGTAGCATAGGCATATGAAGGGTGTTATCAATTTTTGATACGCGATTCATTTTATCAGATTAAAATCGCGGTTTACTTTAAAAAATGTTTATTTTGGGCATGCAACTTTAATTTGTAAATTGAATTCATATTTATCGCATTGTATCTTTTTCATTTTTTTTTTTCAATTTGGGATCCCTAAAAATGTATTTCGGACTTTTTATGCAAGTAAGGATGAATTTACTTTTATATCATCTACCTGATTATTTTTTCTAAGTCAATGACATTTGTATTACATAAAATATTCGATATTTCGGTTGCTTTTTCAAATAATTCTGAAAACTGCATAAACGAGTTTTGAATGGAACGCCTTATATTTAAATACCCTTTTGTATATGGTTTAATGCTCACTTTTCTTAAACCTTGCGTTATTGTTCTCAAAATATCCCGAAGGAGCTCAAAATTCGCTCATATCCAGCTACTTCTTAAAAAAGGATAACAACTCTTTTCCATTCAGTTATTGCCCCTTGCACTTATCTGTACTGTTCCAAAGACATGACCCTCGTTGGTACCGCAGTTGGTAAGATCCCCATCCTCCCCACATCGGGTGGAAAAGACCTGAGTTCGAATCCCATCGACGACGGGAGGAATTTTTATGGATCTTTTTCACAACTTGGCTGAGTTAGTCGGTCTCAGGCGAGGGTAGCATGGTTTTTTGTACCGGAAAAATTCGAGGTTTTCGTCCAGCAAACAGAAAATCGACCACAGAACACATGCAAGTACACACACACACACAGCAACATAGCCTTAGTTGCCGATGCTCCTAGAACCCAACAACAATAACCAAAGTTATGAAAAATCCATCAATTGCCAACTCTTACAATTATCTCGCAAGCTTTCATTTGATCAATGATCATCGGTATGAATTTTGTTTTACCATTGTTGTACTTGCTTACCATCGTTGTACCATTGTTGTACTTAACCATCGTTGTACCAATTTTACTGAACCATTGTTGTACCATTGTTTTACTTAACCATTGTTGCACCATTGTTTTACTTGATCATCGTTTTACCATTTCTCTACTTAATTGTCGTACAATTGTACTTTTTTGCGCTTGTTGTATCAATTTTTGGATGGCTGTTGTTCGACATTGACATCAGGTCAATTGTCTCTTCAGTCAGCCTTATCAAGGTGCCTTTGCAATGTCATTTTACTATCAGTTTCAGTTAGGCAATTCGGGGGACATCAGCAGTGGTCTTCTTAACATGGAAAGAATGGTAATTTTACCTTTTCTTTTCTTTTGGTGTACGATGGTACTATAAATTGGCTTTGGGTGTTCCACTCTTTCTGCAATCTGGCAAATGGACATACCCGCTGTGTGACTACTAACTATCACGCGTCTTGTGAAAGGATGTGGGTGCTTTATCGTTCAATTCCTGTTCCAGCTACTTTGGTTCCAGCAGTTAATTGGTTTTGACGTCTACAATAAAACCAATAGAAGGTACGTTTAGGGACAGAAACACCAGCGAAGAATCTTAACACCCTATCATACAAAAACAAAATAAAATAAAATGAGTAGAGGCTTATTGCAAAATAACTTTCGGTATATTATGCTTTATATCTTTCAAAATACTCTCTGGTAACAGCTGAAATTTTAGAATCTGAAGAGCATGTCTCATGCGCTCGAGATGACTGACATTACATTTGTGTAATTGCATAATTCAAGTCTGAGCTATCAGGTGACATTTGAGGGTTAGTAGGGCAATTAAACAAAATGCTTTTTTTTAGCAGTACAAAATTCCTTTCATATGTGAAACCATATCAAATTTTCCTGTTCACCAAGAAGGGAAGTTTTATGAGCTGAGCGGTATGTGGGTTTGGTTCTGACTAAGAAAATCAGGAAGAGTGTCACAGTTATCTGCCCCCCCCCCCCCGAGATCTTATACCGAAACATGATTTTTGTGATGAATCTTCGTTATCGTGGATACAGATGGTTCAAACTGACAATAAATAGCACGTGCACTGGTGGTGCACCTTGGAGTTTCGGATCTTTACAGCAGAGAGAACTCCAGCAATAGTTTTCTTACCGGTACAAGGGACAGAACACTTCACACACGCAACCGCATGTGCAACCTAAGTGAAGTCAACTTTCTTAATGCGAGGAAGGGTTTCACTTTGCAACTTCCTTTGTGTTACCGCGGATAAATGATTGCTGTTTTGTGAGCGTTAATAAATAGTAGTTTATTAACGCGCTTTGTGGTGATATAAAATAGTAGTACTTGTTGGAAAGAGGTTAAATATTGGAATATTTCTATATTAGTTACAAAAGTATACAAATCTACTGCTGGACTGTCACTAGCACATAATTAATATAGAAATGTCCAGAACTTTTTCCAACAGGTACTATTATTTTCAACAGGTTTCAACAGCTACTATTATCGAAAATCAATGGAATTAAATATAAATCGTTATTTATACTATAAATAAAGATCGATATTTAATTCCATTCATTTTCAACTGAGCATTAGCATAATTATACAGAGTGGTTCGGAAATAATAGTAAATATTTTGGCAGGTTATAGTATCGATTATTCTGAGTAAAAAAATTCATATAAACATGTGTCCAATTCTCAATGGACACGGAGATATAGCTGTATGAAACTGGTGCGCACAGCTCCCTGAATCAGATGTGACCAAGAAGCAGTTATAACCTGACGCTGTTTGGTGTTAGAAGTGTTGTTAAGAACATCTTCACACATGCTGAATATGCCGATATGGTGTTTGTCTACGGTTTTTTGGTGGAAATTCTTGTAGCGAATACCGTCGAAGTTTCCTAACCGCAGAATACCGAATTCAAGAGCGTTTATACCAAACTGCGTGAGACTGGTACAGTTCCCATAGTTCTTCTGAACAAAATGTGGATGCAAATGAACAAAATGTGGATGAAATTGAATACATTCTTCAGTCGGTAGAACGTAGTCCTACTATTAGCACACGAAGAATTTCAACGCGTATCGGTGTTCCATAGACAAGAGTATGGCGAATTTTGTTGGTGGGCAATCACCGATTAATTCCATTAATACTGTTCAGCGATGAAGCTACTTTCACCGTGATGGTATCAACAACACCCGTAACTCTCATAGGTGGTCAGACGAAAATCCGCATGTCGCTGTAGAAACAAATTTTCAACTCGCTTCTCTGTGGTGGGGTGTCATCGCCAATCAGTTGATTGGGCTCGTTGTATTACAAAATCGTCTTACAGGGCCCATTTAGCTAGAATTTCTGCAAAACGAACTTCAATTGCTAATGGAGGATGTTCCCTTGGCTACAAGGATTGGTATGTACTTTCGGCATGACGCATTATACCTTCCTGCGCATTATACCCGTCTTGTGATGCAATATCTAAATCGAACTTTCCCTGAACGATGGATCGGCCGCAGTGGTCCCGTTCATTGGCCACCAACGTCTTCAGACCTCATTCCATTAGATTTTTGTTAGTGAGGGTGGATGAAAAGCGCAATATACTGTACAAAGAAAATGTAAATAGAAGAGACAAATCTCTCGCTCGCATTTTGGATACTGCTGCTCTCATAAAGGAACGCCAAGACGAACTCGGAAGAACAACACGTCATATTACCACAAGAGTTGCAAAGTGCATTGAGGTTGGCGGTGGGATTTTCGAACATTTATTGTGAACCGTAAGAAATTTGTCGATTATTTGTGCTTTATATTATTCAAAAAGTCAATAAGTACAAACAATAAGTCTTTTATCGTTCTTTAATACCTCTCATAATGGCTTTGTGCGCACCGGTTTCAAGCAGCTGTATCTCCGTATCCATTGAGAATTGGACACATGTTTATATTAACCTTTTTTACGCAGAATAATCGATACTATAACCTCCCAAAATATTTACTATTCCTCCTGAATCACCTTGTATATACACTGAGTGGCCACTTTATCAGGTATACATCTCTTTTCGTGAAATGGAGCGCACCTTCAGTAACAGCATTCACGTTCGTATCATGCGATATAAAAAAGTTGGTACGCTATGCAGGGATCCAATATGTGTATACAATTCAGTGCGAGAATAGCCAAGACGAAATATTAATATTGAAGTTATTCTGAACGTAGAATGGTAATCGGCGCGAGAAGCACCGGTATGAGTATCGCGGAAAATGGAATTCTGTTAATTTTTCACCTACTACTGAGTCCCGGACGATTGGTCCGGTAACCATATAGACAGGAGTTAAAACAGGGGATTAAAACTTTATTTATTTATTCAGTTTTTACAGGGGTTAAAACTGAATAAATAAATAAATACGCTCTTCAATTTACAACAAATGTGGAAAGCAATTGAGTGAATATAGATGCGCATCTTTTTTTCGCCACGCTTTCTGAGCCCTTGTTCAGACCATATCACAATCATTCCAGTCTGTTCTGAGGGCTAAAGATGAGGGGAATCTACTCGCTACTAGGTAGAAGTAAGTAATAAAAAGACCACGCAGCGATATAGGGTAATCTAGAAGTTATAAAATTCCTTAAGCTGCTGCATGGAAATACAATGATCATATCCTGTGGTTTAATTATACTTAACACACCTATTTGACCGTGAAGTTCACAGTGCGATGAACAGTTAAACAGTTAAAGATAAGTTAACTGTTTAACCAATTAAAAACTTTCGCCTAACTTCTCAAAATTAAAATATTATTCTGATAAATTGAAAATCCTCATAAAACATCCCTTTATCTAGGACCGGACATCGAAGCAGTTCTCGGAGTATACCGAGTTGTTGGAGTGTCGATCTTTCTATGTGCAGTTCGTTGTCGTCCAACTGTTTCGGAGGATTGTATCATCAATCTTGCTACACAGCTGTTGTCCACAATCCATAATAAGCTAAAGATCATCATCGGTGATTTCAACCTCCTCTTCCGGCCACAACGAAACTACTGGATCCACCGTTCTCTTAATGGACACTGCTAGTATTGATAACAGAAATATACATTGTTCGTATTGATGTTACTCCCTCACATGGGCCCTCGTGGGTAGTACAGTAGGTAGAATCGTCGTCCTCTCACACCGGGTGGAAAAGACCTGAGTTCGAGTCCCCTTGACGATGTGAGAAATCTCAGGTAGCATGGTTTATTCTCCCGGGAACTCAGGTTTATTGTCCAGCAAGCAGAAAATTGACCACAGAACATGCGCAATTTACAGACAGTATATGCGGTGCAATACGGAGCTCCTAAAACCCTACTGCAACAGCTTCATTAGTGCGCTCTCTTGTGCGGTGGAAGTTGGGCGCTCCTCCCAGAATACTCTAGAATACTCTAAAATATGGAGTTTGGAAATCTGGGTACTAAAGTGGGCCAACGGGTGGTCTCACCAGACCTACCTACATCCAAGGCTGCACTTTGCTTCAACCTTTGGTACATGCCCACAGTTCAGGACCCATATGCTGAAAAGGCATATCGTTATCTGCACTTATCGAAACATGATCACATAAACATTTGACACTGTGGGGTGGAGATTGCCAGGAAGAGACCTCTGCGGCACCTTCTCCATGTGCTCTCAGCTCCAGAGCTTACAGAATTCAATTGGCACTTCTCAAATGTGACTATTGATACACTCAACTCTCTGAATATCGATCCGGATCTATGGTCGATTGATAAGTTCGATGGCAATAGCATCCTGGAGTCTCTTTCTGTGTGTAAAGGGCGACTGGGTCATTGTTGGCCGTAGCCTGATAATGTAGTTTTATTTTGGGATGAATTTGAATTTTATTTTATTTTAATTACGTACTATTAATTTTTTTCCATTCCTGATATTTTTGTTTATATCTTTATTTGTTGTTTTTTATTTATTTTATTTGCATTATTTTAGTAAATTCATACAACTAGAAGCTCTCTGACTATATTTTTGAATGGATTGTGGTGTACATAATGCGATTTACGCAGCTTATTGTAAGATTCTTCTGGTCATCTATATAAGGAATCATGAATGTATCTAAGTTAAGGTTAATAAAGAAGAACTTTATTATTATCACATACTGAAAACCCATGATAATAGCATTTGTTGGTGATAAAATATGCAATTAATTATTACAGTTTAACACGATAATTGCTCGGTGTCACTTAATAAGACCTCTTTGAATTCGTATGCTGAATGTGGAAGTCCGTTATCAGTCCGATAAACATAATTCCAATAATTTTCAATAGTGGTTAGTACAGCTTTATGCTCTACTAAACATTAATGACGTCAAACGGATTATAATTCGACAACTCCAGTTTCTAGTATATCATCATTGCAGTCTTGCGAGTTAGTGAGTGAATTGGGATCGAGCATGCGCTGCAGTCCACAGTTACACGCTCACTAATTATTATAATAAGATATAGAACTTCAAATCGTATTAGAAATAAACAATTGCCTCATAAATGTCCGATTAGGGACTATTCATTTGATGGAAGTAGTCAAACAGGCCTCTGTATCTCGCAAACTGTCACACTCAATTGATAAACGAATCCGCAGTAGTTATTTTGAACAAAGTAGAAACAAATTTAGCTTAAATAACATCCTCGTAGATCTTTTATTCTTGTC
This sequence comes from Mastigoproctus giganteus, assembly GCF_048544385.1. Classification (NCBI taxonomy): domain Eukaryota; kingdom Metazoa; phylum Arthropoda; class Arachnida; order Uropygi; family Thelyphonidae; genus Mastigoproctus; species Mastigoproctus giganteus. Next base: position 44,182,440 of record NC_143583.1, read on the forward strand.
TAAAGCGAAGTCTGAAGTACCGAATCCAATTAGAGCAACAGAAAACAAAGATATTCATCAGAGATCTGTAAATCGCTTTAAAGCATTTAAATATTATTGATTACAAAAAAAAAGGTCTCTATCGGAGATCAACTACCATCTCGTAAAGACATTATCCACTACAGACTCCAAAAATTTCAACCTATAGCCCCTCCACACAAGCGCACTATTTGTATTTTCTGCCAACGTCATGACACTCCGCCCACTGCCATCCACAAATCAACCTATATCGTATCGTTATTGGTACAGTCAGACAGCGTCAACGGTGATGTCACCGAGAGTAGGGTTGAGACATCACCCCCGCCTCACGTGCAGAAGGTAGTTTTTTTTTGCGGGAAGCATCCTCCCAAATGACAAACCGTCAGCAAGCCTTCGATCATCGAAAGAGTATAAGAACTTGCGCTCTTCTTATATCTGTCCTTGTACGACTTTCCTAGTTCCCTGTAACTTACTCGGACTCGCTCCGTCCGTCCTCTGCCATCCCTCCACGTTGCTAAATATTTGGCACATCCGATTTGGTCGTCTGAAAAAAACCAGAGACTCCCCGTGTAGCTTGACGAGACAGAAGTTGATCGGATCGCAATGGAAAGTCGAAGAATTTTGCTTGTGGTTACTTCGTGCCTGATATTAGTAGTTGTTACTGCAGCGATAGATTGCGAGAAATTGTGTCAAATAACGAATCATAATGGGAAAATAGGAGGCTGTGAGTGCAAATTCATTTTTCCAACCGGAAAACGATCCTACAGGTAAGCAAATTTCTAAAACAATTTAATTGTAAGCCTCTCTAACTTATTCAAGATGACCAAAGTCGAAAGCGAAATGTGAACAGTTCTGTTGATTGTTGTTCGTTAGAGAAAAAACAGAATATATATGTTTTTTTAATAAATGAATTAGGTGTATAGAGTGTATTTAAAGATAGAAAGATGCTGAAATATTTTTCATTTCTTTGGAATTTCGTTTTGTTTAGTAGTTCAAATGATGAAGTAGTTCATCATTTCATTCCTCGCTGGTGACACAGTGATTATAATCATCGTCCTCCTCACACAGCGCGAAAAAGTCTGGGTTCGAATAACGCGGTATGAAAAAGGCCCACAAAAGTTCAAAATGGATCATAAGTTAAAAGTTCTATCGCGTTATTGACGTGAGGAACTTTTTCGTGAGCTTTTTTAGTACCGTAGCTGAGTTGGTCAGTCTCAGGCGAGGGATGCAAGGATTTTTTTTTTCTTCCAGAGAAACAGGCAGACTGCACAAAGAACACTCGCAATTTACGGATATAAGATACAATGGGAAAAAGCGTGAAATTGTGTGCTAGTACGCGCTCTTTGAGTGGACAGTGGTTCAAGTCCGTGACTGCTAAATACGATTTAAGTTTGTATTGACGATTTATTATAAACACCACTGACCTAGTTGCTGGTCGTGTGGGAGGATAAACAAAAAAAAAAAAACATGTATTTTTTTTAAAACCGGTTCTAAAAATAATTAAGATCCTATTTTGTAAATAAGCCATAGAAATTAAGAAAATTAAATGTCTACAAAACGAAAATGAGAAACTGTCTTTTCAAGAAAAAAGATGAAATTGATAAATGTTGACAGAAGCTATTTATGGGAAAACAGATAGAACCTGTTTTCCCATAAAAATTCCTCGCGCCATAAAAATGTTGCGAGGAATTTTCATGGGCAGTTTTAACAATGTGGCTGAGTTAGTTGGTCTCAGGCGCGGATAGCATGGTTTTTCTCCTGGAAACTCGGGTTTTTCGTCCAGCAAACAGTAAATTTACCACAGAACACATGCAATTTATAGAAAAGATAGACAAAAGCTAGAGAGATAGAGAGAGAGAGAGAGGATAGACAGAGCGAAGGAGAAGATAGATAGAGTGAGAGATAAGAGTAGTGTACAGAGAGAAAGAGAGAGAAAGATATGACTGGATGAATGAATGGATGGAATGATGGAAATGTGGAGGGAAAATAGAGATACAAATAAAGAGAAGAAAGACAGATAATGAACATAAAAATAGAGACAGAGATATGTAGGGTGATTTGAATGTGTGAAGAAAGTGGTTAATAAAGACAGAGGAGATAGGAAAGGAAGTGAAGGAAGAAGGGAATAATAAATAAAGAGGCAGCTTCGATAGTTAAATATAGCAGCTATAAACAGTCCCGCAGCTCTAATAAACTAACCCCAGGGGCTTACATATGGTGAGTATGGACTTAACACACCCAGGGTCCTGAGCTGGATATCATCATTCTTCCCTTTCTTGGTGATACCCTGAGAGACAAGGAGGAAAAAGAGTAAAAGTAGAAGGGATTTTTTTTTTTTTTTTTGGCTGGTGCAGCAAAAGCCTCAGGCTCATTTATATAGATAAATAATAATAAAGCAATATATAAGAGCTCATATAAGAGCAATAATAATAATAATAATAATAATAATAAATGTGAGCATTTATTGAGCATTTCTCAAAAAGAATTCTAGGAAGAGAAAAATCTTCTGAATCAGGTCTTTGGATGGCCTTTGGTCATCTCCTTTTGCATTAGGATAAAAAAAAAAAAAATACATGTTGGACAGACATGATTTACATCACACAAGTTGTCTGTCCAACATGATATATTTGTGAAGGACGACTGTTCCGAAGAACATGATTAGAAAAGATAAATTAGGAAATTTTAATTCTGTGAGTTTGAACAGAGAAACTGAATGGATGTTGACTGAATGAAACATCTGTTTGGACTTCTTTGAAAGAGAGAGGTGGATTTACAGATGCCAATTCAAAAGGACAATCCCTTATCTGTAGAAAAAGGACAATACCTTATCTGTAGAAAAAGCATGCAGCATAAACTTAGCGTCTGAGAACATGAGGGAGGATTCTGAGAGCATTATCACAAATATGGGAACAATATTCCATGGTAGGTCGGATTTGAGATTTGTACAGAGCGAATAGTTTTTAAGAAGAAAAGTAACCCGAATATTGTTATCGCAAGAGAAATTAGATATATGGGGATGTCCTGATATAGATGTGTAATCGTGTCTAAAAATATGAGAGTCATCAAGACTCTCACTCTCTTTATAAAACTAACTTTAATATAACATCAACTAAATTCAAAGAAGTTAAATTGAGAATTATAGACAAAAGAAACGTATTTTATCAATAAATTTAAAAACAGATGGCCGAGTAGCAGCCCTTGCGGGCAGCACAGTTGGTATAATCACCGTTCTTTCCATACACGGTAGAAAAAGACCTGAGTTCGATAGAAAGGGCACTTGCCTGCGTTAGTCCGTCTAAGGCGAGATTAGCTTTGCTTTTTTCTCCCGACAACTAAATCGGGTTTTTATTCCAGAAAATAGCAATTCGACCATACAACGCACGCAATTTATAAATATATTATACGGCACAGTGTGGCCTAAGATGCCTATGTGCCTAAAATTCCACAACAACAGCTCAGAAGGCTGGGACAGTGAGAGATGTGATATGGGCTTCTTGTTTGAGACTATGCAGTATTTTGGACGTAGGATGTGCGTCTGTATATGTAAGTCATACTGACGAAGACGCATTTTTCAGATATTGAAGAAAAAACTTCTGTATAAAGTTTTACTTTCTGTTTTTGTTTATCTTTTGGCAATTTGTTTTCAATATGAGTCGTATTTGTTTAGAAAATAGAAGCAGGCTCTGCATTTTAAAATGCCGGTTTATTTGGATATATGCTGAACCAGACGTATTTCACTCTGGCTCGATTATGTCGCTGTCTCTCGAATCGTGCAGTTAGACCATCCGTCTGTACTGATAATTATATTGGAAACTCTCTAATTGCAAGTACTGATACATTCTAGGACTTAGGGTGTTCTATTTTGATTTGACATTTATCCTTCTTCCCATGTTGATCACGCAATATCTCAGACTTCCAAACTTCTTGGTTTAATTAAGTGTTTTTCTTCGATTTTCAAGAGTTATAAAGTTATAATTCTTCTCTACAAGCGATGTAATTTTCAATTTTTGATTATTGTGACATGATTTGGTCTTCACCACAGGAATATCTTTTTCGCAGACTTCAGAGAATTGAAACTAAGTCATTAAATTCTTATGCTTTCGAATTCGCCTTGCCTTTCACCATCGAAACTATGGAGCTCTTTTTGTGGTCGCTTCAGAATCATTCCTCTTCACTTCAGACGACAACTCCATGGGTCTCTTTTTCCACAATATTATAAACTCTATTATTGATCCTTCATCTCTTCTTGAACAAATACTTTTCAGTATACCCCGCTGGAACCTTGGTTATAAAACCAATTTCTCAATACCTGTACCTGTTACTTAACACTTATTTGGAAGTCCTCTGTTCCATTTCCTTCAGTTATTGAATAATCATAACATTGAGTTTACACTTAATCCATCTATGTACAAGAGTTTTCTCTTTATTCTGTTTTGTTAATCCAAAATTTCTGTATATTTGAATTATAGTTTTGTATTGATTCTCTGTAATTCTCAGCTTTCTCACCATTATCTAGGGTCTGCGTGCCCTGCGGGTGAGAAGTCTGTAAATAAATAAATAAATTTGTCTTCCGCTTCTGAAACTATTCGTTTCAGAAACTATATTTCTTGATAAAATTAAGAAAACACAGTTTATAAATGAAGAACATCAGCATAACTCGATATGATATTTCAAATGCCCGGCAGTTCTTCATTAGTTATATGCTATTTTACCAAAAGTATTAGGACACCCAAAGAAGAATTATTCACGGAGAATAAGAGGAGGTCACGTGCTTCAAAGGCTAATTCTTTGGATGCCATATCAGACATTTATCATAGGGCAAAGCGGCCACACGTTTGAAACTTGCGAAATCATCGGTGACAAATGTACTTAAAACGAAGAGCTAACTGGAGTGAAGCAGGTGTGCATATACTTGGATTTCAAGAAATGCTTTTGATACTGTTGCACATGGAAGGCTACTATAAAAATTGGAGCAGTATTGCATTAAGGGCAAATTGCTACAATGGATAAAAGGTTGGCTGAGCGTGAGAAGTCAGAGTGGTAATCAGTGGACTAATGTTATTAGTGGAATTCCTCAGGGTTCGGTACTGGACCCATTTTTGCTTTTTGTATATTTATCAATGATATTGATGAAGGTATATCAGGCTTAATGTCCAAGGTTGCAGATGATAACGAATGTTCGAAGGGTTTTTAATGACAGTAATGACAGTACACTACTGGAACAGGATCTAGAAAAGTTGAGCATATGGGCTGAGAGGTGGAAATTAAAGTTTAACAAATGCAAAATATTGCATAAGGGTAGCTGTAACCCCAGAGTAACGGACCAACTGTGTGGTACTATACTTAGGAAAGTGGAGAAAGAAAAAGACCTGAGAGTAATTGTGTAATCAGATATGAAGTTTTCAGAGTAGTGCACACAGGCTGCCAGAGCAGCTAATTGGGTTTTGTCAAGGATATACAGGAATTTTTCTAGCAGAGATAAAGAGATGATTGTCCCTTTGTATAAAGCAATGGTTAGACCGCGCATTGAGTACTGCGTACAGGTCTGGAGGCCTCATTTAGGAAGGTTTTAGAGCTGCTGGAACGAGTACACAGAAGGGCAACAAGATTGGTGAGGGGAACAAAGGGGTGCTCTTACCAAGAAAGGCTTACTTTCTGCAAACTGCAGTGCCTGGAGACTAGGCACTTTCGAGGTGATCTGATTGAGGTGTATAAGGTCTTGAATGGTTTGAGCGGCTCAATGCTAATGGCATTCTTCCTCTTGCTCAGATTACGAACCTGTGGGAGCATAAACTCAAATTGAGGAAAGACAGTTTAGATGTGGGAAATTTGCTTTAGCCATCAGGTAAGGTAGTTGATTGCTGGACACATTTCCATCTGTTGTTGAGGATTTTGATAGCTTAAATAAATTTAAGGAAGAACTCGACAAACTTTTGGAGCGAATGGATGAATGAAATGGGAAGTCTGTGTGTGTGTTTTTTTTTTTTTTTTTTTTGGCTGATGGTATATAAGTTTGCCTCTACTAATGCTAATTCTAATGCTAACAGTCAGGTAGGCCACATAATAGACGGATATGAATAGCCAGTTGAAGAAATTCATGCAAGAGAAATGAAAAATGTCCTTGGAAAATGTTTTATTTCGAAATATCCACAGAGGTGTCCATAAGTCCTTCCCCGTTTCATAGAGGCTTTCACATATGAGGTTTCACGGCATGCCATCTGATCAGGTGACCAGCATCAAACCAACGAACCGCAGACAAAAATAAAATTTCTGTTTATACTCAAGGACGACCACACGGTGAGTGGAGTTCACAAGATTCTTTGATGAAAGAAGGGATGATTATCATTTTGTATATAAGGCTGTGGTCAGTCCACACCTTGAGTACTGCATACATGTCTGAAGGTCTCATTTTAGGAAGGGCGAAGAGCTGCTGGAGCGAATACAGAGAAGGGCAACAAGATTGGTGAGGGGAACAAAGGGATGCGCTTTCCAAGAAAGGTGTAAGTTTTGCAAATTGCAACACCTGGAGACTAGGAACCTGCGAGGTGATCTGATTGAGGTGTATATGGCTTTAAATGGTTTCAGCAAGCACAGATGGGATTCTTCCTCATTCTGAGATTACGCACTTGAGGTGTCATAAACTCAACTTTAGGATTGGCGGTGGCAGAATAAATGTGAGGAAATTTGCCTTTGGCAAGCGGGTGGTTGATTGCTGGAACAAACTTCCATCGTTGTGGATGTTGATAACTTAAATAAATTCAAGGAAGAACTGGGAAAATTTTGGAGCGAATGGAAATCGGATTTTTTTTGCTTGCTAGCATCATATGCCTCTACTAACGCTAATGCTAAAGATGAGAAAATACAAGAGGTACAACGTTATCTAATTTGTATATAGCAGTCATGCGAGTTTGAACCACATTTACTCAAATCATATATACTTATGCATTCTCGCGCCTGTCTATTCGCTTAGGTTTTAGTGCTATCCTGCTATCGTTCTTGGTTTTCAATAAATTCCATTTTTTTATGTTATTAAAAGAAGTTTCTTTTGATAAATATTCGAAAACCCAAATTTTGGACTTTATAAATAAATCTTATAAATTTATTATTATTTATTCTGTTTATACTCAACTCATATTCTGTTAGTGAATTTTTGAATTAAAATACATCCTTATCAATGTTGGGTGGCGCCGTGTATATTTTCAGTTGGTTTTAATTGAAAGTTTGCACGGGAATTCTCCGTTTGAACATTGTAAAATAGTCAATTCACACCCACAACATTTCTTTAGGAAAATCATAAAAAGAAAGCGCATAAAGTTAGTTAATATTATTCATTATAGTTAAGGGGGAATTAATAAATCACAGCCATCATGTAGATTCAAATAGTTACCAGTTGTCTCCGCTGCCTCAATAATCTTCCATAATATGTTGACAATCTTCGACCACCCATCTGTATACGAGCTTAAGAGATTAAAGACGCATACGATTCCTTACGAAGCAACTTTGACACTGAGGTAATTGGATTTTCAAGGGGGGTAGAGACATCGCCATTGGTTTCAGTATGAAGGAAGCGAAGAGGAAGGACTCACCTGTCTTGCAGATGCAACAAGAAGGTTGCGCTGAACCCTTCGCTAAAGTTAAACTAATTATCTATCCTCAAATTGGTAATGTGCTTATGGTAAAACCAAAGATATTCTTAGGCTACTGAAGAGTCTTAGTTGTATCTGACAGTTGCTATTGAAACCATGAACAGCACGAAAGGACAACTCTTTCGAAAGAGTGTAGAGAAGAGGTTTCACACGCGGATGTATTAGTCTATATGGCACCACCGAAAGAAACATTAAATGCTTTTGCCTTTCCACTAAAATGTGCTGTCCTCCTGACCAGATAAACTTATGAATTTTCGTAAAATTTTTGAATTTTATTAAATTTGTATATTATGGAAAAGTACCTCGTATCACCATTTGAGATTATCTTATAAATAATCGCAAAATGGTGTTGTCACCCTTTAAAAGTTTACAAAGCTTGGAGGCCGCCCAAAAAACGCTTCAGGGCAGCTAGTTTGAGATGCTTCATGTGGAACTACTTGCGAGCAGTCCTTAATTTCTGTAAAGTCCAGTTTAGCGTCACGCACTCTGAAAAATCAAGCGCTTCTTCTTTTTTCTATAATGGTAATTGCATATTTTCCCTTTAACTATTTTTATATTCTATTCATCAACATTTTTCCATTCAATAGGAGTATCTTTGTCTCTAATATTTGCTAATTTATTTTTCGAAAATTATCTCTACATCAAAACTAAACTTTTAATTATCCTTTTAACTACATGAGAAACAGGGGTACTAGAGATGCTCGGCATTGGTCCAGAATGTGCACCATAAACAGAAGGGTACCAAGGGTGGAGTTTTGTCTACTATCGTTAGCAGCAGCCCTTCCAGGCAATCCAACCCGATTTGCAGTCAAGTACTCACAACACCTCATTAGCCAAGTGGTCATGAGCGGGAGTGCAGTAGCACACTCTCCTTGAGCAGACCGGGATTCAAGCCCCTGACTGCTAAATTCGGTCCATATACCAACCCGCACTACTACTAACCAGCTACTACATCTACTAACCAGCGTGGCAACTTATGGTCCATTTTCCTCCATCATGCAGCGGATTGATTATGTTAGCTGTCAGTTCCCAACTGACAGCTAACATATCCCACCCCGGAGCAGGATGGACAGTTTGGCCTTCCTACTGGATTCGACACTTACATGGGAATGACAACGATCACCGACGGAGACATACTGCAGCTCCGCTGCCAACACGGCATTTGGCGATCTGAACCAGGTACTCAAACTCGGTTTCCTTTAAATCTCATTCCCAGGCAGGCGGGGAGGTGGTCTTGTTTCCTCCCCTTCTTGCTTCTCGCAGGTTTCGTCTGGTTGGGGTCTCCACTAGCCTCTTTGGGGATGCCTACTCTATCGCCCTCATCCTTCTACCTGTTCCCCCCCGGTCTTCAGTCTCTATCCCCATTCTACCTAAACTGAGTACACCCCCTAACAATGCCGCAAATTCAAATCAACGTCTAAATTCAACCGCTTTATCGTAAACCTCTTTCGGCCTTTCCAAATTCTAGTGTTCATCTCCCACCCCCACCCCTTTTTTTTTTTTTGGCTTTGACACTGAAATCCTCGGAAATTAGGTGGCGGTTCCTGCCAGGGTAGGCGCCTCCGTAGCCAGGTGGGCAGGAGCAGCAGTGCGTAGCACACGCTTCTTGATTAGACCGGGATTCGAGCCCGTCACCACCAAATACGGAGGATGCGGAAAGGTCAGGGAAATGACCACCGCATATCCCCGGAGCAATATAGCCTTAGCTGCTAATGCTCCTAAAAACCAAATAACAACAATAACTGCCAGGGTAAATAATCTACTACTTATCTGACCTGCTTCCTCGTGGCACAGTGTGGGCAACGGTGGGTTCCGATAGGCGCTCAACCGCTAAATGGTAAGAGAAACAACAGAACATAACACTACACAAAACACCACTCCTTCACACATTTTATTAAATCAGTGGCCTCCACAGAGTTCCGAGCCAAACAAACAGAGTACACAACGCGGAGATGTGGGGGGGGGAACCCTGGTGCCGTCAGACAACTAACACACTTTACATTTGCCATCTTTATGTCGCACATAAGAAACTATGTGATGCTCTTACCGAAAGAACTCTTAATTTCATGAAAAAGAATAGGAGTACGCAATAAAGGACCAAATAAAAATATAGGTGTACCTTATAAAGTCCGGAATACCCTCGGTGTATACCGGACAAATGCCATCATCACAACCCACGTAGGCATCACAGTTAGCGGGATCGCCGTCCTCCCCACATCGGGTGGAAAAGAGCCGAGTTCGAGTTCCGTCAATGACAGGAGGAACTCTAATGGATCTTTTTCACAACGTGGTGAGTTACTCGGTCTCACTTGAGGGTAGCATGGTTTTTACTCCCGGAAACTCCGGGTCTTCGTTCAGCAAACAGAAAATTGACCTCAGAGCACCCACAATTTACAGACAGTATACACGGAGCAATATGGCATTAGTCGCTCATGCTCCTAAAACTCTACAACAACAACCTTCACCAGAGACTTCCTGGGCACCAAGAAGAAACACGCATAGAAGACAGCAAGCAGCAAACACGAACTTTACGTTCAGCAATCTCAACTGGAACAAAAATTACTACATTTTTAAATTTTTAGATTTAAAAAATATATATAATTAATCAATATTAATTAATTGAAAACTATAGACTTTTTAATGTGTAATTTGAAAACAGATATCAAAATGGAACAAATAAAATAATCATAACTTTGAGAGAAAATTTTAGCCCGTATACGTATACAGAGGAAATTTCACTTAGAATCGCCCTCGTAGGTAGCATGGTTGGTTGGTAAAATTGCCGTCCTCCTAACACAGAGTGGAAAACACCTGGTTCTAATCCCGTCAGTGACGCGAGACATTTTTATGGGTATATTTCACTTTTTCACAAGTAGGGGATTTCTGAGCAGGGGTTAGTATGGTTTTTCTCACAAAAACTCGGGGTTTTCGTCCAGCAAAAAACAAATCGACCACAGAATACAAGCAATTTGCAGTCGCAATATGGCCTAAGTTGTTCTGTTAAAATCATTGCATATGAATATATTTAACAACAGTAGACTACAAAAAACCTCATGCATTTACACTGAGTGATCATTGAATTATGACCACCTACCTAATACTTCTTAGGTCCTCCTTTTTATGGCTAATCAGGCTGTGTGTAATGCTGTCAGCAAAGCAGGTATGGAGGTGATTGGTGTATCCAGACTCCTGATATGCCTTTCCATAGTGTCCCACAAGTGCTCTATGGGATTGATATCAGTGGAGGTCGGAGGCCAATCGATATGCTGGAAGTCAGAACTGTGTTCCTCAAACCATTCCTGCACAACAAGTGGTCGATGGCTTGGAGCATTGCCATCTTGGATAACACCGTTGCCATTCGAGAAAATGTGTAACATAGCGGGGTGTACACAGTCAGCAAGCAGTTGACGATAGCCGAGACCACTGATACGTTGTTCCACATGCACCAGGGGTCCACGTTCCTGCCAGTGAAACATGCCCCACACCATACAACCGCCTCCACCGGCCTGCACTTTTGATACCATGCATGATGGATGAAGAGCCTAATATTGTTGACGCCAAATCCGTACACGACCATCCACGGTGTGGAGTAAATAACGTGACTCTTCCGACCAGCACACCTTCTTCCAGTCTTCTAACGTCCAACTTGCATGCTCTTTGCAGAGGCGAGTCTTTTAAACCGGTGCACCTTGGTTAGGAGGGATGCAGTAGGGGTCGTCTGCTGGTATAGCCCATACGTGAGAGCGTGCGATGCATGGTCATGCCAGATATCGTTTCGGGTTGGCCCATGTTGTATTGGACAGTGAACTCTTCAAAGGTGCTGCGCCTGTTCGCCTGTACAAGCCGTCGGACCCGGCGCTCACCTCTAACATCAACCTTTCGCTGACCTTTGCAGTTTTGGCGTTTGGTCGTTGTTTTACCATTTTGGCGCCAGTCCTGGTACACTTTAATTACGGGGGCTCTCGAATACCCCCACCAGTTCAGCCGTTTGGGAAATCGAGGCACAGGCTCATAGAGCACCCATAATCTGTCCTTTATCAAAGTCCGATAAATCCTTCCTTTTACCCATCACGCTCGGAATGTTACTACCTACTGAACCACTGACACCTTATCTTTGCTACGTAGGTCGACTAAATCCACACTCTTGTACCTCACGTGGTCAAAGGGTCGCATTCAGTTTTTATAGGGGCAGTCATAATTCAGCGATCACTCAGTGTATATGCTCCACAGGTTTCTTTAAAACTCCTCGAGCGCTGTTCGGGCAGTCTGTTTCTCTTCTTCTTCCTCCCTTGTCTAGCGTTCCTGTAAAAGGCCCTCTTAATAATAATAAAAAATATATAATAATAATTTATTGTTATTGTCTCTTTCTTCTCGTAATGGGTTTTACCCCATTCCGCAATTGATACTAATATACACGTACGTGGGGTGGTTGTTATATCCGGTTTCTATTATTGATCTAAAAACTCTTTACCAATAATACTGTAGCTACCATAATTTTAGTCATTGTGACTGTGCCTTTTGAATAGACCTAGAAAGGTAGAAAACCAATAACAAGATTACCGAATGGGAGATTCGGGAGGAATAAATAGATAACATCCACAGGTACTGGTATCTATCTTTGGGGGTAGATAATGTCCGAACTACTGGTACAAGAAATTCAGTTACACACACAGGCACATAGCGGAGCAGTTAACCTATATAATAAGGAACCCTGACACAATTTCAGATTCAAGGTATCATCAAGGGATTACTCAAGGGATCAGATGTCTGTAGGCTAAGGACAAAGACACACCAAAAACGGCGTACAGACCGACCACCAGTCTCTCAAAAATGTACCAGATACTGACCAGCTGCGTATCCAGGAAGATATAAAACCATTTGGAGAGCCAGAACATCATGGCTGAGCAGCAGAAGGGATGAGAGCAATTAGCAAAGAATGTAAGGAGAAATTGAACATTCACACAGCGTTTATGGAGTAATCCTACAAGAAGCACCTGTACACGGACTACATCGACTACCGCAAGACCTTCGACTCAGTACCCACAACTGCGTGATAGAGATATTTAAGTTCTACAAAGTCAATCCGACTCTGACACACTTCCTAGCAGTATCCATAGCGGAACGAAGGACCACCATCAAGGTTGAGAACATCACAACCAAACCGATTAACATCAGGAGAGCAATCTTCTAGAGAGAGACAGAGAGAGAGAGAGAGAGAGAGAGAGAGATGTCCTGAGCCCACAATGGTTCCGTCTAGCACTCAACCCAGTGACCACCATGCTCAATAACCTCAAGTACGGATATATCCTGAAAGAAGGGAGGAAGAACCTATACACCGTCTCTTAACTGATGTATATGATTGACATCAAACTCCATGCCGCACCCGAGAATGAACTCCGGCAGCTACTCCGGATCACCAACGAGTTTAGCACTGGCATCAGGATGCAGATGCAGATGCAGTTTCGTCTAGACAAATGCACGAATTATGGAGTGAAGGGAACTCCAGTGGGCCACAACTACCAGCTGAATATTACATGAAGAGTGTGAAGACATGACAGACGGAAAGACCTACAAATATCTGGGGATGGGGCAGGCTCAACAGTTAGAACACAAGGAGATAAAGGCCACCTGACTGAGAAGTAATATTAGAGATTGAAGACCCTACTAAACGCAAAGTGAATGGTAGGAACATGGTCAGAGCGTGCCATAAACACCTACGCAACCCCAAATCTATGACCCTTAGGGCTCAGAGATTGAATCAACACCTAGTTCGAGTACGAGATAGACCAGGATAATGATGACTAAGAGCCGCCAACACCACACGAAGCCATTGAGGGGCTGATCATAGCCTGGAGGAGTGGGTTTACAGAGCTCACTACACAACAGAAGAAGGTGATTACCTGAGCGATTACTTCCAAGAAAATAGAGCCAATCTACCGAGCAGTAAGGAAGATAGGCCAACGGCACACACACTGCTCAGCACAACAGCAGACCTCACTCACACAGAGAGAAGAAACAAAGATAGAAAGACTGGCAAAGAAGACACTGCACGGCACACATTACAGTCCTATTGAATACACCATGAACTGTCAAACTAATAGAGCAAGCTTATCTGCGAAAAGATCTAAACCTCCCAAGGACTTCCTAATTCATTTCACAAATATACGTGGTCTCAATTCTAATCTCAACGATGTCCATTTCCACTTGCAGTCTGCCAAACCCCATGTACTTTTTCTGACAGAATCTCAGTTATCGGTTGATTCATCTACTGCTCATCTCAGATGCCCAAATTATTCTCCTTTGATTCCATTCGCCTCAAAGGTGGTATTTTTGCATATGTCCGTTCTGATATTCCCTGTCAGAGACTTGGCAATTTGGAATCTCCTCTCTTTGATCTTCTCTGGCTTAAAATCTCTCTACCTCATTGTGTCAAATTCATCTGTTGTCTTTACCGTTCTCCCAACTCCACTAATCACTTGGAGCTCTTTGACTTCCTCTCTTTGGAACTTGACTTTCTCCAGTCCAACTTTCCTAACAGTGAAGTAATTTTCTTTGGTGATTTTAATGTTCAGAACTCCAGCTGGCTTCCGTTTTCTAGTCACACCGACCCAGCAGGTCCAGATGTTGAGGTTTTTGCAATTACTAATGACCTAGCACAGATTGTTCATTTACCTACAAGAATACCGGACATTCCTAATCATACAGCCAATACGCTTGATCTTTTTCTCACAAACAACACTTCTAAGTACTCGGTCGAAGTGAGAGGTCCTTTAGGCACTTCAGATCACAACTTGGTGATTGTCTCTTCTCCAATGGAACTTTTATCTCATGCCTATTCCCAGCCACGTGTTGTTTGGCATTACAAGAATGCAAAATGGGATGACCTGCGAGACTTCTTTTCTTGTTTTCCTTGGTCGGATTACTGTTTCAAAGCTTCTGATGTCAACATTTGCCCAGATCGTGTCAGTGAAATTATTCTTGCAGGAATGGAATCCCTTATCCCACACTCCACTTTAAAATCTCGTCCTTTATCTAAATCTCGGTTTTCCAATAAATGTGCTAAGGCTGTCCAAGAGAAGAATGTTGCATATCGTAATTGGCTTGTTTCTAATTCTTCAGTTTCATTTTCTGCCTACACCAAAGCTCGCAACAATTGTAAAGCAGTTATTAATCATTCCAAACTAGAGTTTGAACAGGCGAAGAGTAGAAAACTTGCTCCTTGCCCTAATGGTAGCCGAGCATTCTGGACTCTTGCCAAAGCTATTGGCCGCAACTTTTACCCAACTTTGCTCTCACCTCTGTCCAAACCAGATGGTTCTGTTGTCACTTCAGCCAAGGATAAAGCTGACCTGCTAGCATCCCATTTTTCTTCCAGCTCATGTATTAATGATCTTGGTAAAACACCTCCCACCATTCCCAACACGCTCCATTCAATGCCTCCTGTGGTCTTCAGTCAAAAGGATATCAGAAGAATTTTGATGAATCTTGATGCTACGAAAGCTCCAGGTCCTGATGGTATTTCTCCACTTGTTCTCAAAACCTGTGCTCCTGAACTTACTCCTATTCTTTGCCGCCTTTTTTCACTTTCTTATTCCAAAGGTGTTTTTCATTCTGCTTGGAAATTTGCTCATATCCAGCCAGTTCCTAAAAAGGGTGACAAATCCCTCCCATCCAATTATCGTCCCATTGCAATTACTTCTACTCTTTCTAAAGTAATGGAGAAATCAATTAAAAGCCAACTCTTAAACTACCTAGAAACCTTCCGTCTGATCAACGATCACCAGTATGGATTCCGTCAGTGTCGATCCACTGGAGATATTCTGGCTTATGTTACCCATTTATGGACTAATTCAATGGAAAGGTTCGGTGAAACACAAGTAGTTGCTCTTGACATCTCAAAGGCTTTTGATCGTGTTTGGCATAAAGGTCTTCTAAACAAGCTTTCATCTTATGGTTTGCCAACTGTTTTTAGTAATTGGTTATCCAGTTTTCTCTCTGATCGCTCACTGAGGGTGATGGTAGATGGCTCTCTGTCTTCTAACTTCTCCACTAATGCCGGTGTCCCCCAAGGTTCAGTTCTTTCCCCCACTCTTTTCCTCTTGTATATTAATGACCTTCTTCCATTGACTGGAAATCCTATCCATAGTTTTGCCGATGATAGCACATTGCATTCCACTTTCCATTTTGAGAAACTTTGTCTTGCTCAATCAGCTTCAACTTCTCGAAAATCTGCTACCAATCCCTTAAATGCCGATCTTCAGGTAATTCTCCAGTGGGGCAAAGACAACTTAGTTGATTTCAACCCTTCTAAAACTCAGTCTTGTCTTATATCTCGCAAAAAGGATTCTTCTGCTCCTATGCTTATCTTTAGTGACACTCCGATTTCTAGGCAAAATTATATATATTTGTTTTGGGGATTACCCTGACTTCTAATCTCTCTCTTGGCACAAGCACATTACAAATATTGCTTCCTCTGCATCTAAAAAGCTTGGTTTTCTCTTTCGCTCTCGGCATTACGTTTCTTCAAAACAGCTGCTCACTCTGTATAAATCGCAAATCCGCCCTGCCATGGAATATTGTTCCCACATCTGGGGTGGTGCCCCCAAAACCTCTCTCAGGCTTCTTGATTCCATTCAGAAGAGGGCAGTTAGGTGAATTAATGATTCATCTCTAACAGAGTCTCTCCACTCACTTTCTCATAGACGCACTGTTTCTGCTGCATGCCTTTTCTACAGATACTTCCATGGGAACTGTTCTTCTGAATTGGCTTCTATAATTCCTGCTCTCTCTTTCAAAACAGTCCGAACACGTGCCGCCACCAGCCAACATCCATTTACTGTCCAACTTCAAACCCACAGAACCAACTTTTCATCTTCCTCATTTATTCATTCAACTGCCGTTTTCTGGAACAACCTTCCTTCTTACGTATTTCCTGAAAATTACAATCTACAGAAGTTCAAGTCCAATGTCAACAAATATCTACTTTCGTCTTCTTAACCTCAAACCCAAGCACGGTACTAAGTACTATAGGTTCTAATACCTCTCGTGTTTGGGGTTCAAATAAAAAAAAAAAAAAAAAACCAATAAACTCCCTCAAGACCTTATAGATAACGTGGTTTCCAACGGTGTCTGCGGAAGCACTTTTCCGAGGCAGAAGGATTAAGGCTTGCCATCTAAATGCAGGTAATCAATAGCAGGTATTATATAAAATGCATTGCCAAGGACCCCAAATTGACAGATGACAAATGGATGCTACCTGAACCCAGAATATGCCAGGCAAACAACACCCACTTCAACAATGCTGTAGAAGACTAATTTACCACCTGAGTGATCACTGCAGAGTGATCACTCAGGCAGAGTACACTTAGGGACAAGGCCAGTTCGCCAGGATAATGTAGCAGTCCGAAGGTACAATAGCTCAAAAATATTAGCTGATCCAAGAAAGTGTGTCGTATGACAAGTACGAGCCCCAGCCCTTGCTAGAGATCCGAACCCACAAACTGTACTCCGTAATAACGTACTCCACAAACTGTACTCCGTATGTACTCCGCTCCGTAATAACGAACAAAACAATCTTGCACAACAGTCCAGGAATAGTCCTCATTGACAAAAAGGAAATGGCTTCCTACCTAATCGGCATAGCGGGTCCCAACTATAGCATCCTCCGGAAAACATATGATGAAAATATCGGGAAATACTCATACCTAAGACAGGAAGTCAAAGATATGCGGCATATGGAAAAAATAATTACCATCCCGATCACTACGTTAACCACAGGCATGGTGGCAATGGTCTCCTTAAGCATTTAGCAGCAATAGGTTTCCCAACGAACTTTTACATGGAACTCCAGAAAGCCGCAATCCTGAACCCCTGTTGGACAGCCAAAGAGTTCCTCGACCAATAGTAATAATAATACTAATAACTGGACAAAGCCAACCGTCCCATGCACTTAGTACTCGTACCCGTCACGGGGAGAAGAAAACCATAAGGAGAAAAAGTCATAGTAAAAATAACAGCCTTAGCTATCTAAACTGCAACCATTATCAATCCACTGCAGGATGGAAGCCTCCTCAACGATTCATGTTAAGGGAAATGGACCATAATCTGCCACTGTGGTCCAGTGCGGATTGACAGATCGACTGTATTTGGCAGTCAGGAGCTTGGACTCTGGTCTACTGAAAGAGCTTGTGCTACTGCACTCCCGCTCCTGCACTCCCACTCGGCTACAGAGGCCGGATTAGTGCAAGAAAACCACAGGCTTTTGCTGCACCGGCCAAAAATAAATAAATAAATATAATAAGAAGAAAACAAAATATATAAAAGTATATAAAAATAAAAAAAGAAAATAAACTGATTATGTGTATCCCTCCTAATGTAGATAACTATCAAGCGACCTTTGAATTTTTTAAAACTGTCAGCCTCAACAACTCATGGGATAACTTATTTTAATAATTAGCAACTCAATTGGTATAAGAAAACTTCCTTTAAATTATGGAATCATTTAAACAGTGAAATTTCTCCTTAATTGATTTTACTGTTCCCTCTAAGAGCCTTATAGATCTCAATCAGGTCCTCTCAATGTACCTCATTGCCAAGTTTTGTAGTCCACACATTCGAGCCTTTACTCAGATGGGTATTTTACGGATTTCACCAAGCAGGTTGATCGTCTTTGGAGCCTTTCAAATATCTCAATATCTTTTTCAGGCGCGGCCTCTCTCAGTGCGGTCTTACAATTGAATTATACACTGGGATTATGACTTCCCTATCTCACCAGAATATTGTTCGATAAATAAAGGATTAGACCTTTCTTAGGTTTTCCTTGCCGCCTGTTTACACTACTTGGAAAACTTCATGTTCGACCATATCATAACTCCAAAATTCCTTTCTACTTTTCTTCTCCTACTGTTTTTAATTCAGCCTCACAAATTGTAAGGCCTTGGATCATGCTGCATGGAACATAGATACCACTCCCTAACCGTCCTCGAGGCCTATCCAAATCGTCATGAAGGAGCGTTGATCATTAGTCACCCTTCTAATTTTTACAATACGCCTTTTATCTCTTCGTTGATGTTATTTATGAAAATCAGAAACAACATCTGCCAGTACCGATCCTTTTACTTATGTTAGACCATAGGTTCCCAAACTTTTTCGGGCCACCGCCCACTTTGCAAGATATAAATTTTGTAACGCCCCACATTATAACAGTTTTCCGCGTTCAAGCCGTTTGATATTTTCGACTTAAATAGCAACTAATGATACATGACTGGAGAAAATACTCTTAGGAGAAAATAAAGATAATAATAATGACTGCTTATGCCGTTAAATTATTGAAAAAGTAGTGGCCAATATGTGCTTCATCTTGAACACAGTTATTGCTATTCCGATTTTGATGAAACATAGCCCATATGTAAAGATTGTAAAGTGTATGCTCGAATAACATCATGCACAGTTTCATACAATGGTTTAAATATGAAAATTCGGAATACATATTAAGAGATTGCAAATGCATTATTAAGAATCTTATTGTAATAATTAAAACACCATGAAATGTATTAGAAAATTGTTTATTTCGAACTTACAAAGTAAAAATACAAAGAAAAAATAAAAAATTAATGTGAAGGATGAGCCTGATGCATTTTTAAAAGTTTGTTAATATCGGGTTCAACTTTCGTTAAAAACAGTCGTAAATCGCCACGCTCAGTTATATGCAATCGGTTCCTTTTCTTAGATAGTAAATTCGCCACAGCAGTAAGCCCACGCTCAGCCAAATAAGAAGATGGAAATGCAATTAAAAATTTCTGCACTATTTCCCATAATCCAGGGTACAGTGTCGGTATTGATTTCTGAAGCCAGAACTCTTGGTAACCACTTTTGAATTTTATTTTTAGCCCTTCATTTGTTGTGAGTTCTATGAGTTCCTCTTCTAAATTTGATGATCCTGCTGTGTTTACATGGGAGAAAGGATCTAGAACCCAATTTGGTATATTCATGTTCAGAATATCCTTGAATTGCTCTTTAAAATCAGCATGGAGAACCTCCAAGTGTTGGCGTATGTAAGTAAATCTTCCTTTTTGAAAGAACTGCTGATAAATTTGAAAAGTGGCTATATTCCCCTCGGCCTAGATTCCCCTTGAACAGAAGAAGTTTCCCCACAAAAGCGGCAATAACTTTTTTGTTTTAACTAAATTCCATTCATCACCTTGTAATTGTAGATTGACTTCATTAAATATTTTATAGAGGTCTGTCAAATAAGCGATGTCATTTTTGGATGTAATCAGGTTGGCCCGCAACCCGTCGTCTCTGTCTTCTAGGAACTCTAGTACTGAATCAAACAAATTGTAAAATCGATTCAGACAAATACCTTTTGAAAGCCAACGAACTTCTGTGTGAAGCAGCAAACGATTGAAATCTTCATCGATTTCACTACAAAATTGGCTAAACAATCTGTCACTCAATGAATTGCTTCTAATCTTGTTGACTGCTCTAATAACGTAATGGAGCGACGTATGCAGGCGTTCACTTAAATTCTTCGCAACCAAATGTTGACGATGAAGAACACAATGTATAGCGAGTACATTTGGTACTGCTTGTTTCAAATGCGCTATGAAACCCTTGTGGCGCCCTGTCATTGCTGGAACACCATCAGTAGCAGCGGACAAAATATTACGAATAGGAATGTCTTTCTCTTGAAAAAACTTATTCATGGTATTAATTATAAATTCTCCCTTTGTATCCGCTTCCAAATTTTTAGCAAATAATAATTCTTGACAAACGTTTTCTTCTTTTATGAATCGTACGTATGATAAGAGTAGTGCTTCATTATTTGGGAGAGTTGATTCACCGAGTTGAATGGAAAATTGGCATGTCTGCATTATACATTTCAAACATCGCCGTATACTTTGTCCCTGAATATAAATGACTACAGTTACTTTGCTTTGAGTGACCGCCTTGTACAGTTGTGGACACTTGCTTCCAGTCAGTAAAACCATCAGTAGTCATCGTTTATTGTACCTAAAGTAATTCGTTATGTTGGGGCAAACGGTTTTTGCTCCTCACTGAAGTAGCACGTTCGAATTTTGCCCAAGTCGATTATCTGCACATCTTGAAAATTAGAAGGACAATAAAAGAGTTGATAATTGGTGCCAATGGTGGGCAGCATTCGGACTAACAAATTTTCTGTTTATACTCCAGGATGACCACACGGTCAGAGATCCCGAAATAGAGAGAGGATACAAGAAACCGCGCCGGATTTAGCAGTCACAGACTTGATTGTGTGAAATTGCTCGCCAAAAACCACAGCAAAGCAAGAAAAGTGATGGGGAAGAAATCTATTTTTCAGCGGGGTTTATCTGTTTATTGCAGCTCAGAACAGCATTATGGCCGTGGACAGTGAATTTATTCGGCTTCTGTACTAGAACTGAATTTCTCCCTTTGCGATGACATCAAAGTGTAACCAGCAAATATCTTCTAAGAATACTTTTTGAGCAGCCGTTACTCGAAATCTGTTGGCTTTGTACTGTTAGAAAATATTGCAGTTTTGTGAAGAAGACACATTTCAAGAAACAATCCTTTATTCACAGCGGAAATTTTTTTTCTTCTTTTGCACACCAGTTTTCGAAGTTTATAACGCAGCTACAAATAGAAATATTTTCTAGAAATTTCGTTAGAAGATCAAACCCAGGAAACTGCTGGTCCGATATTGTTTACTAAAAACAATTACAATAGAGGAAACTTTTTTTTATCAAATGCGCATTGCAGTGTCATCAGTTTTACACCAGTTTTTCTCGTTTCTAAAAGATGAATTTCCC
The DNA here is from genome assembly GCF_048544385.1 of Mastigoproctus giganteus. NCBI lineage: Eukaryota > Metazoa > Arthropoda > Arachnida > Uropygi > Thelyphonidae > Mastigoproctus > Mastigoproctus giganteus. The sequence goes on from NC_143583.1 coordinate 44,203,912, forward strand.
TGATTTTCTGTTCGTAGGAGCAATACACAGTGAAGAAAGGAAACTTATGTCAACTCACAGTATGTCGCGTTGTAGCGTTTCAAAGGCCCTAGGCTAATTAGGGTGGGTTTAGAAAAATAACAGAAAAAGGCCTAAAAAATACACACTTGATGTCACATTTTTGTCATTTGCGTGAAATTCAATAGAAGGTTTTGAAATAGTAAGTAATAGTAAGAAGAATGGTGCGCTGGATGGTTCCCAGTTTACATTTGTTGTTGTAAAGAGTTGCCCTGCGAAACCAGACCCCAGATCCATACGTTATGAAGTGAAGGAAGATTGATTTGTTCAGAACCTTAAGGGTGCGTCAATTCAATCCCCAATCACGACGACTCACCCGTGCAATGAGAGCCGTGTAGTTTCTCACTTTCGAGTGGAGGCGTGCAAGATGCAGAGAGAAAGTGAGATTAGAGTCAAATACTATTCCCAGTAGTTTTAACGTGGAAACTAGCTCGATGATTCGGTCTTGAAGTTTGATAGTGGGGTTTCTAGTAGGCTGCAAATCCCTTTCCATTCTTCTGGGACAGATCCATGGGACAAGCACTTATTGAAGAGGTCGAGTAGAAACTGGATGTTGATTTTGGCGGTCTTTTTAAGGACTTCTGGTTTAATGAGGTCTGGTCCGTGGCATTTCCTCTCCTTCATTTTGTTAAGGGCCTGCTGCAGTTCATCGGTGGTAAATTGGTCTTCTACAGCATTGTTGAAGTAGGTGTTGTTTGCCTGGCATATTTCTTGCTGTTTTACTGTCAGAGGGTCAGTATTTGCGCCAAAAAGTGTGTCCAGAATATTGACCATAGATTGCTCCCACGATGTAGTCATAGTGCCCTGTGGTGTGAGAGTGGATAACTTCGCCCCTGGGGAGCTTGTTGGTGGTGATGTGGTACGCTACCCTGCAGGGTTCAGTATTGCCAGTCGTTCCCAAGATGATCTTTTACGCTGCCTTATAAGGGAGGTGTAGTCGTTTCTGACTTTTGGATATTTTTCATTTCACGGAGGGTGTTGATCTCATTTGGGGGCCAAGAGGTACGAGCTCTCTGAAAGGCTTTTCTTTTGTGGTGTACGATTCGGCGAAGGTGCTCCAGCTCTGGGGACCACCATGGGATGGCATTAACATTGTTCTTTTCTTTCTAATTGATTGCAGGCTTGGATGATGATTTCTGTTGTGAGCTTTTGATGTTGGTCGGGGTCCAGTGCTGGAATAACAGAAAAGTTGTTGTCCTGGATTATGATCTGCAACGTGGCGCAAAAGATTTCCCAATTGGCTTTGTTAATGGCATAGCGACTAATATTGTAGTGAGGTGATGGAGTTGGATCAATGGATCATGTATGTTGAAATGTAACAGCTCTGTGATCTGAGGTGGTCCCGGCCTCATTGACCTGCCACCCAGAAATTTTGCTGGAAATGGATCGTGTGGTTATGGAGTTATCTATTATGGATTCCCACATAGTGCTGGAATAGGTAGGCAGGTTATTGGGCTTGTTCAGAACCAGGAAGGGAGAAGTGGCCAGGAAATCTTCAAGGAGCTGTCCATTGTGGCACCCAGTGCGATCAGTTGTCAGGCTGTACCAGGTAGGAGAGCGACAATTTACATTCGCCCCAAAGATAATCTTGCTGTTGTGAAGTATAGCAAGGACTGTACGTAGATAATTTTTTTGTTGGAGTGATATCTTAGCCAGGTCTGCAGTAGAGGGAAATGAGGTAGAAGGCTCCCAAGGGGCGAATTACATGGGCACACGCTGCCCATGCAGTACATAGGGAGGAAATCCTTGTAACCATGATGTTAGGGTTACGGACAACTATGGCAGCTCAGGGTGTCTTCATCTGTATGTATGATTTTGAAAGTCAGGGGGATATCCCCTGACTAGCTTTGAATGGGTATATGGCTCCTGTAGAATTAATATGTCAGCATTTTCCTCTTTGGCCTTCCTTGATTCTAATCTGGGCACTTACTGCACGGGCTCGCTGGGCGTTTAGTTAGATGAACTTTATGATGTTGTTATTGAATGATTTAGGGTGTGCTTCCATAATTGGTCTTTATTTGTTGGTTCCTCTTAGCTTTTAGATAAACGGGGCACTTACTGTCCCTGAGAGAATGTACTGCATCAACCTTTTCCGCTTTGCAGTTTGCGAAAACTGAATCTGTAGACCTGTTTGAGCAAGAATTATAGTCATACCCTTTTTGGGCACTGCGGCCACAGGTAGACACGGTTTCCATGCACGTATGGATGGTGTGCCCAAAACGATACCATCGGAAGCACTTTGGAACAGGTACGTGCTCCTTGAAGCGGTGACTGCTTCAACCCATAAAGACTCTGTCCTGTAGTTTGAGGATGTTCCATGACAGTGGAGAAAGCTCCACCACCCAATTGTATAGCTAGGGAGACTTGAAGCTACTGTGATATTTTGGTTTGAAGTGTTCCTTGGCATTACTTATGTCAGTTAATTCTTGGGTGTTTCTTTTGAAGAGTTCATCTGTGATGTTCTGGGGAGTGATATTCTTGCCCACATCAAATATAAGTATGGATGGGCCTCTCTTTTTAGGGATTTCTGCTGTGAAACCTAGGGTACTGACTGTTGGATTGGTGATGATAGAGCGAGCCTCTTGCTTTGTTGCTGTTTCAGTGATTACTCCAACATTTCTTGTTTTTCGGATGGACTTCTTGTGGTTTTAAAATTTCTGGACAACGGTAGTTTATAGTGCTCCGTTACTGTCTGTAGTCGAGTTTTACACTGGCTTTATTATGACCAGATGTGGCGTGCTGAGTAGTGATTTCTTCTTTGTTGCTAGTGGTTTGATGCTTGTGGTTGTATCTGAAGTTGTCCTCAGCGCTTGGGCGTAGGATAGGGGCGCTGTTGAATTTATTTTCCCCTTCCTTCAAGGTAAGCTTCTAGCTTAGCCTTAGTTCTCTCATGTTCTACATGAAAATTTACCAGAACATGCTCCATTCGTGATCATACTTCTATGATTTCTTTCTGTCAATGGTAGTGATTTGATTGCTCTCTTCTGCCGTTATCGCTTTTCAGGTTTAGGCGCAGTGAATGAAATTGTCCTGTTATAGATCCGTCTAGTGGCTGTGTGGTGTTAGCATTTGTATTCAGTGATGTAGAGTCTTTGGGGTTGTCATTCTGCTCTGGCAGCACGTTCGCTTCTGTGTCGGCCCTTGGGGCAGGTTTGCACTAGCATTGGGCACAAACGTAACGCTCTTTAGCTACCTTTGTCATTTAGAAATTAGTGACCGTCCTGAGCAATTTCCGCACAGGGATCGGCCGCAGTCGCCATTGCAGTTTATTACTTGTTTTACCTTCTTCAGACAGGCCTGACAGGTGTGTAAAAAATCTTCTGACGACATATTGCTCATTTCACTACTATTATTGGAAGGGAGAAAGTTTTGCGTTTATCAGAATACTTTTACAGTAGTTTAGTTCTGTTAGAGTAGACACGGGGAAAGGATGTCACTATTGTTTCTGACACAAAGAAAGAAAGAAAGTCACTATCAGTTCCGATAGTCGTCCTCGGGGCGTTGAGACAGGGACAGGTGGTTTTCCCTCAGTAGAGACGATGCAGGATCGCTTTAGGCTAGGACACAAGGAGGAACACCCCTCCCCAGTCAAAGAAGTGTAGTTTAGCCGTGGCAGCAGAAAAGTTTGATGGCTGCACTCTTCAATTCGAGAAAAATGGCGCCGTGTCGAACTAACCCATTGTTACTAACGTTGGATAAATAACGAGCTAAAATACACGAAAAGACCCGAGTAAATGAAAAACAAATCTCGCCATTTGGAAAAACTCCCTTAAAAACTTTGATATAGCAAAAATCCAATGTTTAGCACAAGTTAAAACTAGTTAATCAGATCGAAATTCGAGGAGCAGGAAACAACGCGTGTGAACTGAAGCACGGACAGTAGCCTCCCATAGTAGTAGTAGTTTACGCTCATGGGCTGATTTTCATGTTGCGCGATCTGAAAAACATAGAATGACGCACAGAGAAAATTCTACTTCATCCGAGGTCAGCTATCTACAGCCTCGAATGAAGAGGACGTTAGAAATTCGGTGGACGACGTTCGTATCCAGACCTCGCCAAACGAGAAGCAGACAACTTTGTGTCGTGGCGACTAGGCCTCGATGGAAGGCACTGTCTACTGATTGGCACTTCTTAATGGTTCAGTGCACTATTAAGCCGCCTTTTTTGCTCTCATAGCGAGTAATTTTTCATATTTAGCCTTTCCAATATTTTCGACCCTTCCCAACCCAACATTTTCTGTGTAGAAAAGGCTGGGTTCGAAAAACTGATCAGTTCTGAATTTATCCATCTCGACATTCACTGACCAGCACTATATTTATCTCTTTCCGAATCCTCCTTGTGATATTATTTTTTAATGTTATATTTGCATCCATGACTTATGTGACTCTATTCCTTTAAAGGTATTTCATAATTTTAATGCATTCACCATCCTACTGCTGACAGAGGTCATTTGAAAACCGACACAGTTACTTTTACCAACTGGAACATCTTCAACTTAATGGGACTGCATAACCATGTCCTACAAATGTTCGATAGTGTAAACCATATGGTGTCATCTGATTCTTGGACAATAATGAGGTATATCCTTACTTCTAGTATTTTTTTGCAACAAGATGATAAAAAAATAATCACGTTTATTTAAAAATTTTGTTGCCCATAGCGATTTTCCTTCCATTTGCTCCAATCATTGAGGGAAAATTGAAATCACCCATAATAAGACATTCGAGCTTCTCGCCCATTTCATCTGAATCTAGAGGCTGTCTGCGCGAGTAGCACAGTGGTATCGTCCTCGTCCTCCCCACACCGGGTGGAAAAGGCCCGGGTCCGAATCCCTTCGATGACGCCAGGAACTTTAGTGGGGTTTTTTCACTCCGTGGCTGAGTTAATCGGTCTCAGGCGTAGATAGCAAGGATCCCCCCCCCCCTCCAGAAACGGGTTTTTTCGTCCAGCAAAACAGGCAAATCGACCAGATAATACACGCAATTTACGGTCATAATACATATGTAGGAGATTACGGGTGGCCCTAGTATGATAATTTGAATTTGTATTTTCAATCTAGAGGCTCTGGACCTACTTTTCACAAACTTCTGGTCTATAGCATATCCCCACTCTCAGTTTACCTTTACATCCATCTACTGCACACTGCACTACTTAATCAGTAGTAATGAAAAAATAAATAACATTTCAATTATTTAGAAAAAGGTTATTATCGAAAGTTGGGGGTGAAATTGAATCTCCTTCTCAGCTCTCCTGACTGTCTGGTCTCCTGACAATCATTGAAAATCACTTCAGATTACAGGAAATACGTCGGTAGTGCTCAAAACAGCATTCCCGTAGCGTTATCTATTTGTTTCCCACTAGTAACGTATCAAGAAATATATTAACAGAGGGGGGGGGGGTGTTTTATCTGCTATTCTTTTCGCAATTGCCATTGATCCACTGCTCTCTATGAATTATAATATCCTCTCATATGCAGATGATCTTAAACTGTTCATTTATTGGCATCCAACTAAATGCTTGGAAAATGGAATAAAATCTCTTTCACCTACATATATAAGAGATTTTATTCCATTTTCCAAGCATTTAGTAGGATGCCAACTAAATGCTTGGAAAATGGAATAAAATCTCTTTCACCTACATATATAAGAAAAGTAACTAATTAAGACCAATGATTGTCGTGATATGGGAGTCATGTCCTCTGGCTTTCTGGTTGCATGTGTTCTCTGGTAGCAAAGTGTTTTGTTTCTCCCTTAGAAACTCGGAGTTTTCCGAATTTCTGATGCGGACAATTTGCTATTTACCTTGAGGCCTACTAATTCAGCCACGAAACGAAAAAGCCCATAATAGTTCCCCACGTCATTTACGGGATTCGAACCCAGGCCTTTTCCACTCGGTGTGGGAGGGGGGAGTAGAGAATGAGGCAAGCAGTAGTCAATACACATATTTCATGGCTCAGTCTCTGTTATGATAATTTATTTACAGGACAGTTTCAATGGAAGTTGGAGGCCACGCTGATTGAGAGGCGATGAAAAGAACGGCGTTCCACTGTACGTAATGGTGGAACCTTCAACGAATTTTTCTCGCTGGAGGAAAATGAGGAATGAGTTTGGTTGTCTTCAGACGTTTAGGGCGTCTTGATGGCATCATCTCCACGTGATAGTTCTATCTCTTAGGGAATTTCCAGTTCCTGCTTAAGGCCAGGAGCTCGTGGTGAGGTCAATGCAGGTGGCGCGCGGCTATCTACGATGAATGATTGGTAGGACATGGGATAATATGTGTGCCCGAGATTATATTTATACAGTGTCGGTTGACAGCAAATTTCACGAGATCAGCATCGATATCCTGGTCTCGTGAGAGCATTTGGTAGGATACAAAGTGATCTGCGAGGAGGAAGAGATGGAGAGAACAAATTTTGGGGTTCTTTTAAGAAAAGCAGGCCGAAACTTTCCCCTTCCACTAGCACCCTGCTGCATCAGGGCTGAAATTTATAAGTGTGTAGTTGGGGAAGTGTGTGTGAGTGTATTTTACAACTTTGTAAGTTTCAAATTGATTAAAATAAAAATAAATATTGTTTTAAATGCAATTGGATAATTTTTACAAGAAATTTAACATATTAATTCCTAGTACTGCGTAAAGAACTGGAACGCACAAACAAAGAGGTTCATAAAGGGCGGAAAAATGAAGGACAACAGTTACAACAACGACACGTTCAGCTCATTTCTAAGCTGAACAGAGTTCTGTTCAGGTTGCAATAACGAGATTTTTGCTTCTTGTAAAATGTAAAGAAAGACGTTTGGAAGATACATAGCTTTGAGGGCTAACAGCAGAACATTAGCAATCTGAGGCGGTAGGAGCATTAAAACGTGTCAAGGAATTAAATGACAACAAAAAACAACAACAAAAGAGGTATCTTGAAGACAAGTTCAAGATGAGCCAAGAGTTGCAACATGCTACATGGCCGCTATCTTGTTTTTACAAAGAGACGTCATAGGGAAATAAAAATCAGACACTTTCTTCTGAAACCAAGATTAATGAGCATTTTTTCTTTTTACGAATGAGCCGAGATCTCGTCTTAAAACTGATTCTCAACGCTTCAGAAGAATTTGGAGATAATCAATGAAAATAATCAATAGTGCCATGGCACCGTTATGAATGACAATTCATATCTTTGAGGTAAATACTTATGGAGAGGCAAGACAGATCTTTCCATCCAAGTGGATGAATGGAATGGAAGTGAGCAGCATGTTCAAGGTGATTAAGCGTGCCAAACTGTAATTCGTCGATCTGTTCCCAATCCTCTTCTTGCTTTGAGTTCTGTTCGTGAAGAGGACTGGGATCTGTTACCACGTTACCTAATCGTACTCTTTGTATATAATAGCATGAAAGCTTGGGATGACCATACATCTCACGTCTGAATTATCCAGGACTGTTTTTTTTTTTTTTTTGAGTTGCTGTATTCTCATGATTATTTTTCATGCAAATTAAACTTTGATGAAAGAAAATATGCTTCTGTGTTCTTTGTCTTCTTTCTTTGTTTCAATAATATAGAAAATAACTATATTTTATATAATTGAGTCATAGTAATTCTCTCCGGGAAAAATCCGATATAATTCAGTCAAGTATTTGTTTGCAATAATGTTATCCCATATTTTATGAGTATGAGTAAATTTTTGGACACCAGTGCATAGTTGAACAAGGAAGTCTGTCATCTTATAGAAGGTTTGGTTTCCGCCTTTATTAAATTGTATTAAAATTTATTATCTAATCCGTCTACCAAAATTGTCACTGAAAATGGTTCTTCCTATACGTCTCCATGAGGTGACCCTCAGGGTTCTTCGTTCGGGCCCCTCTCATTCATCATTTACTTGAAAGATTTATCTGCTCTACTTCAGTCTGCTAATGTTCATTGACAGTTAGCTGTCGATGATTTGAAAATTATGGCTCACCCTTTGTCCGATTCTCAGGTAATGCAATCTTTTCGCTTGCCTCCAAGAGAGTATTATGCCATTTAATCCGACAAGATGTAAGTTATGCTGGCTTTATTCGAAGAGCTGTCGTCGATATCAACATTATTATTTCATTATTCAGTCTCGGGTGAGTCTATTGAATCAGTTGAAATTTAAAGACCTTGGCGTACGTTCTGTTATGATTTTTGTCCTTTTATCCATATAATATAATCGTCTCGAGCATTCAAGTTACTGCTGTTAATCAACGTGTTTTTTAGAGGGAATTCCGCTATTTCAATGCCATATAAGCAACTTATTATTTCCATACTGGATTAATGTGTTTATTTGATCTCCTCACCAACAATATCTGTTTGATTATGCTGAGGGTATTCAAACAAACTTTTTCCCATTTCTGTGATATAAGAATCAAATATTATTTCGCCGCAGAAATTATGATTCTTTGCGCGATCGGTTTAATTTTCCACCTTTGCGTTCTAAGCGCGATTTGCATGCCCTTTATTTTCAATATTGTAAATAATCAATAATCTTCAGTGATTCTTCAATTCTCTTGTCCATGATGTCTTTTTTATCTTCCTTTTACCTCTAAATTTTATTCCACCACCAATATAGGAACACAGTACAGGAACATTACTTTAATAGGAATTCATAAGTCGAATATAATTGTATGTCACATAAAAGCGGTTTCATCAATAACTTTTTATCACAATACTGTAGTATTCGGCATAACTTCTGCTCTCTCAGTACGATTGGCGAACCATAAACAGCAATAATTCTGATATTTGATTATCACTGGCTTTGGAAAGATAAATGAGGGAGCCATTACAATTTTTTGGTTTGTTTTCATTTAACACATTGGCATTTTATCCTGAGAGCGAGTAAATTCATCAAATTACTTCTGCTGCTTATTTTGGAAAGGGCGAGAATTTTCTCAAAGAAGTTAAGAGTTATACTGAAAAAAAGAAATGGTTCGTGAGATGAATTCAATTGCGGGAAAGCCTGTTCTAGCAATCAACTATTGTATCATCGCAGCTTGAATCCATGCCCCCTCAGGTTTGTAATCTGAGCAAGAGGAAGAATCCCATTAGCATTGAGCCTGCTCAATCCATTCAAGGCCTCATACATACTCCTCAATCAGATCGCCTCGCAGGTGCCTAGTCTCCAGAAGCTGCAATTTGCAGAACTTAAACCTTTCTTCATAAGAGAATCCCTTTGTTCCATTCATCTCAGGTTTGGCTAAATGGTTCACTCCATCAACTCTTTTTCCAATTTCTGTGAGTCGAATGGGTAGCGTACAGGTTACAACATTGTAATTAAAATGCACGAAACTCAAACTGAAAGAGCTAATTTCTCTCAGTTTGTTAACCATATGCAATTCTTACAAAACCACATAGGTGTTAACACTGTATGCTTTTGTATGCAGAACAGTGCTTGCTAAGTTACACTTAAACAGGTACGGGTTTGTTGGTAAGGAAGATATGATAACACATTTCCTGTCTGAATCCGTGTTTATATTCATGCTTCAATTTCAATGCTTGCTAAGTGAATGAATTTCAAGAAAAATATCCCATTCACCAATACCAAATAAACCAATTATTTCAGGGTTCCGTTTTCGTGAAAAGGAAAGAGTTCGTGACAAGTAAAAAACCGTCCTTCATTGCTAAGCGAAGAAAACTTGAAGGTGTTAACGTTTATTGCAGTTCACACAAAAATAACTGAAAAGACGCATCGTAAACGGGACTGACTTATTCAAGTATACAAGATGGCTATTAAAACGTTGTCTTCATCCTATCGTATTAAGGTAATGCATGACTTTAAAGACCTGAACTTGATAAAGAAAAAAGATTGCTTTACTGTGGCTGGTTTTGCAACTTTGTTAATTCGAATGGAAATGACATTTTGGCCGTGTTTTCTTCGGTGATGAAGCTTGGCTCCACTTGAATGGTTACGTCAAAACAGTAGTAGTAATGCAAATCCTCATGTTTTTCTTGAAAACAGAGGATTTGCATGTTTTCAAGAGAACAGAAGCAAGTCAGAGTAATAGGATCTCTCTTCTTCCAGAATACACTTCAGAGAAATATATACCAGGATTCAATATATCATTTTATTGTGCAACTCGACAATAACGAACGTAGCTATTAGTTTCAGCAAGACGGGTTGGATTATTACACATCCAATGAAACAGTGGCAAGCTGAGAGAATTTCTCGGTGATTGTGTCTTATTTCTACAAAAAAAAAAAACGGTGTTTTCACCAAGATCCTAAGATTTGACATCGCTGGATTTATAAAGGTTTATAAAGCTTATTGAAAGACAAAGTGTATAAAAATAATCCCCACATTTTAGAGGAATTGAAAGCCAATACGTATACAAAAACTTCAATACAGACATAAAAACATTACACAAGGTGTAATCGAATGCAAAAAGAGACCGCGTATGTGACCAAAGTGGGCATTTTTCAACTTTCATTATAATTTGTTTAAAATTATTATTATTTTGATGAGTGCACCCAGATAGAGATGAAAACTTCTCTAGAAAGCGTTGGATTGGGTTGGTCGCTGGGAATAAACAGTGAAGCAATTAAGGTCGTGAGGCATCAACAGGTCAATATCGTGTATTTAGATGCCATTCATTCCGTTTCCGTTCTCCTGTTTTTAGAAATGAAAAATCCGAATCAATGGAAAACAGAAATCGAAGTATTTAAATGCTACTGTGTTAGTCACAAAGGTTGTACCTTTACTGGAATGCATTTAAAATTTATACATATAGAAGCCAACGTAAATAAGGCATAGTAATTTATTAAAGATTAATATATATATATATATCTCAAATCACAAGTGGCACGCTTGAATCTATACGTCCTTTTTGGCATCAGCATTATCGACTTTACATAAAACACAACTCTTCTTGAAGAGACGGAAGATCTTTTAAATTTCTTGTATCTCCCTCGCTACTACGAAATAGCTGTTCGTTGGAAGAAGCCTGTACAGTTTTACTTCTTCAGCTCAACTTTACTTAATGTTTTAGAGTTAGCCCAGCGCAAGTCGAATGAAATTGGCTGATTCTGCAGAAGCAAAGAAAAAATATACAACTGTAGCTTAAAACAATGCCAACTCATTAAAGAAGAAATGAAACAATACCCAAAGGAACAAAATGAATTCCAACTCCTACTTCGTTGAAAAGAAGAAGAGAGAGAGAGGGTTAGGCCTTTTCCCAGAAAATAAATTGGAGGATGAGTTTTAGAAAGTATCCTTTCATAAAATAAGGTGACTGTAATTGTAGGCGTATTGCCAAACGTTAAAATAGTTGATTGCTTAAAGAACCCGTTTCAAGAGAAAATTCACCCATCCCATCCCTCTCCAAGAAACCCTAAACGAAACTAACAACCTCGACGTTTTAAAATTTTTGTCAGTGGAGTGTAATATTGAGCTATTCTTTGCAACGTATGAACTACAGTATTTAGCATATAGAAGAGATATTGCTTAATGGATTTAGTGTTATTAGATTAAGTCACTATACTGTTATTAAATAACAATTAAAATTAAAAACAATATTTAAAAATTAGTACGAAACCCATCCCTCTTCTCCTGCAATAATTTTTGGAAAAAGAAAAACGATTTGGTCATCCTCAACGTGTTCTTGAGGGTTATTTTATAAATAAAATCGTTTGCTATGAAAACTTTTAACACGGAATTATTTAATAACTTCATTTTCGGGTAAATAACCCCCTGTTGATTTGCTTGGATCGATCATTTGCATTTACTACAAACTTTTAAAGATATTTGGAGTAAATGCAAATGTTGTTTAAGTATTCTCTCAAAATAGGGAACCTCTTGCATCAATAAAGCTATTGAGAAGAAACTGATATCCTGCTTCTATAAAGTAATGTTTTTCTTTTTTAAATTAATATGCTTGTTGACATAGATAACGGATGTTTTAATATCAAAGTTCGAGCGAGATGCCCTGATTACTTGGCTCTACTCACTCTTAGATACCATCCCAATTATTTGCCCCTATTTGTACGCGATTTTACGCTAAAATTGCATATTGCTCTGATACGAATAAAATTGAATTTTAAATGATGAGTTAAGAGCGCTTCTAAGGATGTTGCAATAAAATATTTTACTGTCCATGGGAATAGCTCGCCATTTCTGGGAAATCCTTCAAGAATACAGAGATTTGGCGAAATGCACTTTGAAATTGCAAAACTGTTTATTAATCAAATTTAACAGTTTATTTATGTCTTATTAATGATATTTTTGCTATTAAAAATTAAGTAATTTTATAAATCATGTTGCTCTGACGACTAGGAAGTTGTGCCATGATAGCTGTAGTACACAATTAAATTCTATTTTAATTTTATTTTAACTGATTTTAAATCAATTAAAATGAAAATATTCTTGGAAAGTTCGGATACCATAAGTTGACCTTTTAACTCAGACCTCACCTATTTATTTTTGCCGAAAGTTACCATAAGCTAGATTAGAGGTGTTTAGCTGAATACCTTGATATTTTCCCAATATGACATCCAACATCACACCTTTCCGAAAGTTAGTTAACTGTTTCTCATGATTTATTCAGCTTCAGAGAAGTATGAACAAACTGCAGCCCGATTTCTGGTAACCTTTGAAGAAAAATGCGTTCAGAAAGCGAAATATGCAAAGCATTTGCATATTATTATTCCATTGAATTTTCCTCCAGTTAGAGGAGTGCCTTATTATTTTTGATTGGTGGAGTATACGGTTTCTTAAACTAGTTTCTGAATAAATTTAACCAACCAGTGTTATCTGTACTTCCTAGTTACTCTAACTGGTTACTTGATTTTTTTTTTAAGGAGTCCTAATGTTCTGTAATGTAATAACTAGATCGTATGTATAGCTTAGCTTAATTTTCAGCACTCACCACATAGTAATCCGCTTAGCTGGTGGACGGTTTTACCACATACATAGTGGTTATAGGATTCTAATACTTTACAGGGATTATGGGTTTAAAATTAAGATATGGGCTATAAAAAAATTTTTAAGAAAGGAAAGTGCACCTTCCATGGTTGCCTAATTAAATTAAATTAAATGAAGGGAAAAAAAAAAAAAAGAAAAGGAAAATATAAGCTAATAATCGGGCACGAGCGACTTTCGAGTTTCCTCGTCTTCAGTTAGCTATAATGGAGGGGGGGGGGAGACAGCGCGCTTGTGTTATATAAGGGTTGGGTTCCCGAAATGCATTTCAGTGCACGTGGAAACTTGATACGTGCTAAATTCCAAATGGGGGAGAAATTGGCAGGAATCCTTTTTGTTTAACACGTTGAGTGATGTATGCCGCTTAAACCATTCGATAACGAGGGCTTCGTTTTCAAGGATTTTGTAGCTAGAATTTAATTTAATTACTGTGATGGCTGAATCGATGAGTGGGTTGTGATTTTGAGATTGGACGTGTTGTGTTAGTTCTGTACTTGCTGAGTTAGTTTTGAAGCTATTAAAGTGGTAGTATGCACGCGTGTTGGAAATTTTTGATGCCCCGAATTTTGCTGTTGTACTGCCTATGTAACATGCTTGGCATCTGATCAAATATATAATGTTGTTGTAATCTTGTGTCTCGTACTCGTGTGTTGTCTTGTATGAATTGAATTTGGAACTTAATTTGTTATAAGATGTGAATATTAATTTGATATCTGTATTTTTAAAAATCTGTTGAAGTTTTCTAGCGTATTGTTGATGATATGGGAGCGCGATAAGGGGTTTATGTGTCTTATTCTTGTTCACGTGGTTAATAATTTTGTTTGGGTTATTAGTGTTATTATGCACTTTGGTGATGGTTTCTTTTATTAGTTGTGGTGGGTATTTTCTGTCCATGAATTTTTTGGTGAGGTATTGTAATTTTACAGATAGGTCTGTTTGTTTGTGGCTATATTATACAGCGTTGTATATCTGGTTGTATAGAACTGCTTTTTTGATGTATAGAGGGTGGTGTGAGTGGTAATGGAAGAATTTACCTGTATGCGTGTTTTTTCTGTATATTTTGGTGCCTAAAGATGTGTTTGTTTTGTATACAGTGAGGTTTAGAAAATTAATTTTATTATCGGTTTCTACTTCGAGGGTAAATTTGAGTCTTTCATGTGTTGTGTTAAAGGTGTTCAGTAAAGTATCGATGGTGGTTCTGTTGCCTATTAAGAGGACGTCATCTGCATACCTCATGTATAGTTTAATTCCTGGGGGAAAGGGTTGGAGAATTTTTTTCTTCGATAGATGCGAGGTAGATCTCGGATAAAGGGGCAGGCAGAGATACCGAGGCCCATGGGAAGGCCGAAAATTTGTTCGTAGACGTTATTTTGGAATTTAAATTGTTTGGCGTCAAGTAACAGTGATGTGAGTTCTAAAATATCATTAATGTTTAAGTCGGTACGTTTTGTTAATGTGTCGTCTTTGATTAATAGTTCTTTAAGGGCCAGTAGCATGGATTCGATGTGCACGTTTGTGTATAGGGAGACGACGTCGAAGGACGCGAGAATATCGTTTTCAGATATGGTTATGGAAGTTATATATTCGTGTGCTTGTTTAGTATTGTAGACCATTAAAGGTGAAAATTATTTCACCTTTAATGAGATTTTCTCGGTTCAGGGTCTACAATACTAAACAAGCACACGAATATATAACTTCCATAACCATATCTGAAAACGATATTCTCGCGTCCTTTGACGTCGTCTCCCTATACACAAACGTGCACATCGAATCCATGCTACTGGCCCTTAAAGAACTATTAATCAAAGACGACACATTAACAAAACGTACCGACTTAAACATTAATGATATTTTAGAACTCACATCACTGTTACTTGACGCCAAACAATTTAAATTCCAAAATAACGTCTACGAACAAATTTTCGGCCTTCCCATGGGCCTCGGTATCTCTGCCTGCCCCTTTATCCGAGATCTACCTCGCATCTATCGAAGAAAAAAATTCTCCAACCCTTTCCCCCAGGAATTAAACTATACATGAGGTATGCAGATGACGTCCTCTTAATAGGCAACAGAACCACCATCGATACTTTACTGAACACCTTTAACACAACACATGAAAGACTCAAATTTACCCTCGAAGTAGAAACCGATAATAAAATTAATTTTCTAAACCTCACTGTATACAAAACAAACACATCTTTAGGCACCAAAATATACAGAAAAAACACGCATACAGGTAAATTCTTCCATTACCACTCACACCACCCTCTATACATCAAAAAAGCAGTTCTATACAACCAGATATACAACGCTGTAAAATATAGCCACAAACAAACAGACCTATCTGTAAAATTACAATACCTCACCAAAAAATTCATGGACAGAAAATACCCACCACAACTAATAAAAGAAACCATCACCAAAGTTCATAATAACACTAATAACCCAAACAAAATTATTAACCACGTGAACAAGAATAAGACACATAAACCCCTTATCGCGCTCCCATATCATCAACAATACGTCTAGAAGACTTCAACAGATTTTTAAAAATACAGATATCAAATTAATATTCACATCTTATAACAAATTAAGTTCCAAATTCAATTCATACAAGACAACACACGAGTACGAGACACAAGATTACAACAACATTATATATTTGATCAGATGCCAAGCATGTTACATAGGCAGTACAACAGCAAAATTCGGGGCATCAAAAATTTCCAACACGCGTGCATACTACCACTTTAATAGCTTCAAAACTAACTCAGCAAGTACAGAACTAACACAACACGTCCAATCTCAAAATCACAACCCACTCATCGATTCAGCCATCACAGTAATTAAATTAAATTCTAGCTACAAAATCCTTGAAAACGAAGCCCTCGTTATCGAATGGTTTAAGCGGCATACATCACTCAACGTGTTAAACAAAAAGGATTCCTGCCAATTTCTCCCCCATTTGGAATTTAGCACGTATCAAGTTTCCACGTGCACTGAAATGCATTTCGGGAACCCAACCCTTATATAACACAAGCGCGCTGTCTCCCCCCCCCCTCCATTATAGCTAACTGAAGACGAGGAAACTCGAAAGTCGCTCGTGCCCGATTATTAGCTTATATTTTCCTTTTCTTTTTTTTTTTTCCCTTCATTTAATTTAATTTAATTAGGCAACCATGGAAGGTGCACTTTCCTTTCTTAAAAATTTTTTTATAGCCCATATCTTAATTTTAAACCCATAATCCCTGTAAAGTATTAGAATCCTATAACCACTATGTATGTGGTAAAACCGTCCACCAGCTAAGCGGATTACTATGTGGAGTGCTGAAAATTAAGCTAAGCTATACATACGATCTAACTGGTTACACAACTGAGAATGCTCTTCATAGTTTGTTTAGTTCTTTTCCTGAGATTTTATGTAGATTTAAAATCTATTGCATATTCTTCGATTCAGTTACATACTTTTCAAGCCTAATTTTTTCTCAGCATCTTGAATAATTTCTCGCCAAGGTGACCTGCAATAAACGAAATTTTGGGGTACAACATATTGAAGCTTCATAGCCCTAGTTTCCATGGTAATTACTGAACTCAATCAGACTCTTTTGTGTGCTTTTTTTATTCAGTAAAAAGGAGATTGCTGTGATGTAAAGTTTATTGCACTGGCAGTTCACTTATTAAACTGTTATTCCTGTATTTAAGGGCTCTGGGTTTGAAGAGATTTTGAAATTAGTCGGTTTTAGTCGGTCTTCAACAAAGATTCATAGAACCTTCAATACTCTGACATCATTCGGCCACCCTTGTTCATGAACCTGATTTTTATGACGAAGAGCTGAATGAAAAATAGAGTTCACACTACATTAAGATGTAGCTTATATGCTTTTGACATCAAACAGAAAAGAAAATTGTAACAATTTACCTTGTTAGTTTTACCACCTTTCCTCCTGTTTCAGTGCTATTTAGTCTTATAGCAGAGAATGTTTCCCTCTGAAATCCTGCAGCATAATAATAATAAATTCTTTCTTAATTGCATAAATGAATCTGATGGATAACTCCATCTTATGGAAAATTGCTAATCATAGCGTAAAAGTACGGTTAATGTTCTAACCAGCTCAGCGGATTTAGGTGAGTCTCGTGCTATCAGCATGATGAAAGAGGTTGAGAAGCATTAGTTGTGCAAGTCTGCTAAAAAAAAGTAGTTATGCAAAGGATGTATTGAATTAATCTAAAGTTCAGAGCAGCTGTCTTCTGTCGTGCAGATGTGGCTGACGCGCATGAATCTTCTTATCAGCGATGGCGAAACTGATTTCTTCAAAGCCCCTAATATATCCATTTTGAGAAAAAAATCGCTAGTAAATAAGTATTTCTCTTTCGATTGTGTCTAAATTTACCTGAAATGGCTGGCGATGTGTTTATCAGAAAACGTTCACTAAATTATAAATATCAGCGCGCGGATTAAAGATAATTGAAAATCGAGCCAAGGATGCAAATTCTCCAAGAAATCAAAAACTTTCTGACGTTCTTCCACTATAAGGAAAATCGAAAAGAAATACAAAGACTGGCTTTCTTACTCATTAAAAATAAATTAGGCAAGACAATAAAAACATAAATGAGGAGATTAGTTAGTTCTCAGCTTGCTAGCCTTAGGCGTCAAGTACAATTTCCTTATAACAGTAATACGAGACGATTCAAATTAGAATTTGGTGTAAAAGTTCTTCTCGGTAATTTCTTTTCGAATGCACAATAATTTGTTTGCTTCATTCTACTAGTGAATATTTATTAAAGCAAAAACATTAATAAATGTTACTGCGAAGGAAATATTTTAAATCCCTAAGGTGTTTAAAGTGGTAATAAGTAATCCAAAGTTATGCTTTAATTTTGCATTCTATTCGGAGGTTGTTTACCATTCTTTGTGACCTTTTTGTCATAAAACGACTCGGAATTGATACGAATAAATCGCTGCGGATAATAGCCCAACAGCCATCTGATTACAAAAGAAATGAGGATTCAAACGTAAATCCAATAAACGTAGATTTTTCATTTAACTTTCTGAGGACTATCTCGACTTCTGCTTGGTTTTTTTCCTCTCAGAGAACTTATTCTGTGATATTAAATTGAGTTAATCGGATTTAAAACACATTTAAATAAAGTTCTTAAGGAATTCTAACGGCCCATCGTATTTCTACATAAATAGACCTCTTTCATGCATTTAGTTTCTGAATATCATAGCAAAAAAACTTATTTTTTTTTCTCAATCTAGAATAGTTAAAATGGCGTAGATATCTTCAAAGACCTTCCATCTCAGAATAACATATTTGATTTATGTTAATGGAGATGAAAAATAAAAGATGTATGAAAGAGTGAGAAGACAGAAGGTTAAATAATGAACTCCTGCCTGATAAACTCGAGAAAAATATTGTTAACTAGGTTAAATGTCAAACTTTTTAACTGCAAAGTAGGTAGGTGTCGCATTAAAAGTAATTTTTGGCGCATGATACTTCTAAAACGCATTTTCTCTGGAAGAGTTTGCAAATACTTAGAGGAAACATTGCAAGAGTAATTTGGAGAGAGTGATGGGTGTTATAAAAGCGATTAGTAGCGTTCATTTGGTTCCAATATTAGCGTGCATTAATATTCAGCAATGGTCATAAATGGAATGGGGAGGAGTAAAATTTAAGTATATTACAAAAGCATCGAGATACTTTATAAATGACTATTTCCAAACACTTTGGGGACTGTCAATAAATACCTTTGCGGGCGGTCATTATTCGGAATTATTTACGTTGCATTTTGTGAGGGCATGAGCTAGACAGGTTGTAAATTCAAAACAATTTTTTATGAACATTTTTAGGATTCTCTTTTAGCTTTTCTCTTTCTTTTTTTTCTTCAGATATAATTTGAAAATTTATAAGTGTAATTATGCCTCGTACTAGAGCAGCAAAACTTCAGAGCAGTGAAGACGCCTGGCTCGGGGAAACAGAACTGTCGAGTGAGGAAGAATAACTATATCCTGGACCCATAGATTGTGGTTATTCTTGGAGACTCTACTGTAAGGAAAATGGAGAATATTTTATGCAATGAAGATGGAATGTCGCAGAGAGCACCCTCCTTGGGGAACTTCTCTATTTACTGTGTAATTGACGCTAAAATTTTCATGCTTTGCTATTATGATCCTCTGTGTAAATCTGACAGTAGTGTGAGTAAGTTTCCAGTAATGCAAGAGTGAGATTCTAGTAAGTGGAGGACGGGTTAGATCGCTATCCTGTCAAAAGCAATTTTGATGTCCAGGAATAGGATATCTCTCTGACTTTTACTGTTCAGGGCAGTTTGGATCCTACAACTTGTCTCTAGGAGGTTATAATAGTAGACCTGTTTTCAATGACTGAGTGAAGATAAAATGGACGATGGCCAAAACATTGATTATTTATTTGTTTGATTATGGATTTCTCAAAATTTTTAATAGGTTGCATTCTACAGAAATAGGTCTGTAGTCATTCCAGATTTTAGGTATTGGTTTTGTGTGGTACGTTTTCCAGGCATTAGGGAGAGTGACTGTTTCAATGATTCTATCGAAAGTATGCAATAGTAAGTCCACCTACATATCTTAATAATGAAAAGATGAAATTTGTCTGGGCCAGTGGTGCATTTGTTTGGTAGGCCCCTGATGACCACTGCTACTTCTCTAATAGAGATGGATAGCTTCTCCAAGGGTGGGGAGTCTGATTGGCTATTGAGTTAAGAGGTTGGCTTTAGCAAGGTGGCATATTATCATAACCTGCGTGTTCTCTGGTCGATTTGCCTCTTTTGCTGTACGAAAAATTAGTTTCCATAGGGAGAACATTACTGCCCATGCCTAAGAACGAATAACTCAGCACGAAAAAAAAAAAATATACAAAATAAAAGCTCTTCCCCTTATTGACAGGATTCGAACCCGGACTTTTTCCACACAGTATGGCAAAGACAGTGATTACAACTGCTCTGCTAACCAGGTGAACCATACACTAATGATAGAAGTATATTAAATAGATTTGATGAATTTTAATATTGGTTAAATCATCCAATGCGAACATTATAGGGATATCGGAAACACAGCGCCAATCGGACGGAGGAGATTCTATCCGGAAATAGCGTATTCCCGATACATTCTTGATACTGTCGAACGGGGATAGTGCAATTTCTGTACCACCTCCCCAATAGAATGACCGATGCGTCGGGCACCCACTATCATTCCTCTTTCAAAGTCGTTAACTCACGACCTTTATCCATACTGACATCGAATTACCGTCTACGTGAATGCCGTGATGCAGTGTACCTATATACCTGTCAAGGGTGGGTTCATCCACTGGCGAGAGGGTTGATTGACAGCGTCGCGTTGCCCAGGAACCAGGTATCCCGTGAATTTTGTCCTTTCAGTGTACATCAGGTGAGAGAGGATGCACAGGTTCTTCCTCCATTCTTTAAGAGTATATCCGTACTTGCTGGTATTAAGGTGGTTGGCGGGTTAAGTACTAAACAGAACCAAAGTAGGCTCAGGGTATCTCCCTGGAAGATTCCTTTTTCGATGGGAATCGAATTGGTAGCGATGTTCTCGAACCTGATGGTGGTCCTCCATTTCGCCATAGTTGTTTTTAGGAAGTTTGTCACTGTCGGGTTGACTTTGTAGATATTCAGCGTTTATCTCTGGTTGATAGACACGCTGAATATCTACAAAGTTGTAGTCGATGTAGGCCTTGTACAGGTTGCGGTGTTTACTGTAGGCTCACTCATAACTACCGCATCGGTGGTCAATGCTCCAAGCATCCTTGGGTCATCTGCATACATGTCTTCTGTTGTTCAGCTGTAGTCTACGCGTGTAGCACAGTGGTATCGTCACAGTCCTCCCCCACACCGGGTGGAAAGGGCTCTGGTTCGAATCACGTCGATGATGAGAGGAACTTTAGCGGGCTTTTTTCACTCCGTGGCTGAGTTAGTTGGTCTCAAGTGATAGATAGCAAGGTTTTTTTTCCCCAGAAACTGATTTTTTCGTCGAGCAAAACCGGCAAATCGACCAGAGAACACATGCACTTTACCGACACAAATACTGGTTTATGTATTAAATTACTAGTAACCCTAATATAATAATTTGAATTTTTTTGTTGTTCAGCTCTATCGTTTCTATCCTTTGTCTGTCCTGCCTATCCTTTGATGTGTTTCTGGTATATTTAGCATTTAGGCTGGCGATTCCTTTAGTCAGATACGCAGGGGTCGCCTCTGGGAGCCTTATGATCTTCCCGAACTGCTCTGCTAGGTGCATGTGTGTGTTACCGAATTTACTGTGCCATTAGTTGTGGATGATGTATATTCTTGGTGTTCGCCAATTGTGGGATTTGCTGATCGCCTGCTTTACTTCTTGAATCTCCTATTCTGTCATTTGTTGTGTGTCCTTGGTTTTTTCGTTCCACATCTATCGACGGGGCTCGTGTGTTATGTCCAATTTCACTGCTCCATAGGTTCCCTTAGAATTCCTCGATTGCCTTCTGGCTGGGTGGTCCGTTACCATTCTTCTCCTTTTATCCGATGCTGCTGTAGCAGGCTTTGGTTTTCTTTATGACTAACTTCTGGTTGTTTGTTTTCCTTTGAGCACTCTCTCGGTGTCGGTGTAGGCTCTTGCTGAGTGCGAAAAGGTTCTCTTCAGGGGTTTCTAGGTATTCTATCTTCTGATTACACTTACTACTGGAAGCAAGCCAATGCTGAACAGGTCTGCATCCATAGCCCGATGAAGATGTCGAATAGAAGTATTGAGCATACTGCATCGAGTTTACCTCAGGATAAAGTCACTCATATTCAGATCTTAGGCAGATGGTTTAGTTCGAAAAGTCCGTAACATTCTTCCGGGGAAAACAATGAAGCAAGTAGCTCTGTTCCCCGTATATGCCTACTACTAGGAAAGGGCAAAACCATCCAGTCCAACGAACTGGAAGTGCTTCCAGAGCAACTGAGCTAGAGACTACCCATGAAGGAAGAAAGCGACAACGCAGGAATTGAAATATCGAAACAAATACGTTCATCATGAGAGCATACTACGAAATAACCAAAATGCAGACCGATATGAAAATGGGACCAAACTACATAAGAAGTGGTCCGAGCAATTCCCGACAGTTCAGATCACCAAACAACGAATAGCCCACCGGCAACGGACCGTCATAACGATGAACCTGATAGTTCCTGCAATCTTGGGAAAAATTTAACTATGTGTGAGTGTCCAACTACAAAAAAGAACAAATAACACGTAAAACGGCGAATCAGAACTAGAGGAGGAACAAGCACAAGTACAAGAACTACAACTCAGAGCAGCCGAAGTCGGAACAGACGAGGGTTGCGATATCCAGAATAGAAGGCGAGTGTAAGAAGACCCTAGCAGAATTCGAGGGAATGGACTCTACAAAGGCCCACACAAAGATCTATAAAGACCCATGCCGAAGCAGACACGACACGTGGAATTCTGTGGACGGTCACAGACCATCTCAGTCGACGAATAATACCACAACAACGAAGTAACGATGGAAACCACAGCACAGCCTTAGACCTACCTTAGAAGCCTTCAAGATCAACAGAAGAGAAACCGTAGCCCAGCAGTACAAGAAACAAAAAAGCAAGGAACCACAGCACGAGAAATAAAGCATCAGCAGATGACAAACGAGTTAAAAGTCAAGATAGGAAAGATAACACAGTACCAACTGGGAAACAGAAGCAATAACCTGAATGCAAAAGTGAATAGGAAAGTATTCTCAAGAAAGGTAACACTCACTGCCACCTCCAGCCTCAGTCGTCACTTCCACCTGGGGATGTAATTCCGACTAGTGACTATCGCGATTCTACTTCTTACTGCGGCGAGATTCAAACTCGGTCTGCCGGTTGGAGGCCGACATCGTATCCACTGGCTACTTTGTTATTATTATAAAAACCCTTTCTCCTTTTTATGGGATTTTTTCCACCCGTGACGAGTGCTGGTACCAAGTGCATAGGGTGGTTAGTTGTGCCCGATTCCTATTATTATTATTTTTACTGTTGGTCAAGAAACTGTCTTACTGTCCTAGAGGTCCATGTAAGTGTTCTCTAGGAGGCCTATTATTGCGCGCTTCTTACGGAGTCTCTTTGGCATCATGCTGGTGGTTGACTCAATATGGACACATATCTCTGATATCCTGCTTAGGTCTGAGTACTTCTGGACAAAAATCGACCACAGAACCACAATGCAATTTAGAGACTGTAAATAGGGAGCAATTATGACCTTAGTCCCTGATGCTCCTATAATCCTACAACAACAACGTGATCGATTTGACCGTTTTTGCTGGACGAAAAACCCGAATTTAAAAGGAGAAAAAATCATGGAACCCTTTGCTGAGGCTGACGAACTCTGCCACGTTGTGTACAAACCCACCATAAAAATTTATTGCTCATATTTCCAACTCGGGCCTTTACCCTTCCGGTGAGGGAAGGACGATGCTTATATTGCAATATGCTTGCTATCCCTTTAAGTCAATGTTATCATTGACTTAAGCTTTCAGCTTTGTTTAAGGAAAACCACATCATTTTCCATTATATTTATTGTTGCGTAAGATAACAAACAGAAAATAGGAATAAAATTCTCCAATCTTCAGTTGATTTATTTAAAATATTTTTAAAATAAGAAAATATGTTATAAAATAAATATTAATTTATACGTTTGATTAATATTATTTATGATATTTATTTTAAAATAAATGGTTCTTTTATTTTAAATTTATTTATGTAATATATATATATATATATATAATATCTATTATATATATATATATATATATATTGTTTAAAATCACGAGAGTATTGGATAATGGAGCTTTTAATTATTATTATTTTTCATGCGTTTATGTAGTGCCTTTAGGCTTAAAGTGACTATTCATTTTTGAACTAGATGGCAGCACTCTAAAATGGTGAAAACTTCGAGTATTGGTTATATAATTTTAGTTCCATGCCTTTAAA
The DNA here is from genome assembly GCF_048544385.1 of Mastigoproctus giganteus. Classification (NCBI taxonomy): domain Eukaryota; kingdom Metazoa; phylum Arthropoda; class Arachnida; order Uropygi; family Thelyphonidae; genus Mastigoproctus; species Mastigoproctus giganteus. The sequence continues at coordinate 44,227,887 of NC_143583.1, forward strand.
AAGCTAGAGAGATTGTAAATATTGTTCATATTTTCTATTTTGAATTTTATGAAACATTTTTTATTTTCAAATAAGTCACTACGTATTTCACATTGCATTCAAACGTTAGTAGATCGAGTAATAACTCAGTATTATTTATTCCCCACTGTTTGCTGACTTTCCATCCAAACTATCATTCTATTTGAGTGTAGAAAAGCTTTATAAGCTACGAGAATATATACACACGTAGAATTTGGTCAGCATTACCATAACAATAACTTATAGAAACACCTACAGTTTCCTCCTCATAATGAAAAAATGTATTTTCCACATTCAGGGTTAAGATCAATATTTACTCACTTTAAAACATGACTCCTTTCTCTTGTGGAGTTCCCAGGTTTTTGAGAGGGTAAAAAATATTTTCTCTTCAGCAGTGAACAGTTCTGCATTAGAATGACTCTGTATTACTGCAAAGCGATCATTCAGGCGGGTGTGCTATTGAAAAATGCATTGCTATTATATAAAAATCCATTGCTATTGAAAAATGTTCACAATACTTGCTGGCCTAGTGAATATTAAAACCTTATTGTCAGAACCTTTAAGATACGTAACAGAATATTTTCGAATTCTCTTTCGAGTGTGCTGAAAATTGGTTTTGAAATATCTGTTTTTCGATTAGTTTTGTGAAGTGTTCTACCAGAGTAGAATGATTAGAAAGATGAAATGCTATTTGTCCAGTGAATATCCAACTGATGACGTTTGGGAAGCAGCAATTAACGAAAATATTCTTGACCAGTTCCCGAGAAATTATACGAACTACTTTTAATGAAATGAGAAGGTAATAATATGAATTAAAAAAATTAAAAATGATCTTGAGTAAAGCACTTCAAATTACTTGCTGGAATGTTTAGATTGGACTCAAGATGAAGGCAAGCAGAATCTTATTTAAATACAATTCAATTGTATGTATTTAGATGAAATATCCCATTAAACACTGAAGGAAGTTTCCTGTGATATTTACCGAAGGGCCTTTTAAGGCCCTTCAGTAAATACTTCACTAAGTTAAAAATTAATTCGATTTTTAATTCGAAAATTAAAAATCAAATTCCATCAACGAAGCGAGGAAATTTTCCAGATATAATTCAGGGTTCAGAACTAAGTAAGCTTGTACTTCTTTTCAAACTTGAAATTCTTATATTTCTTCCTTTTCTGTTGTTCGTATGCACCTGAGGACGCAGCATTTTCCAGTCACAACTGTAATGTTTATATGATCAATAATTAATTTCGATCTGGGGTCTGCATTGATCATTCCATCATCTAAAGAATACAAAACTTTTCTTGGCGAGAGGCAAATGGACTTTATTTAAATTAAACGGTTTTCTGTGTTTATAAATAATTAGTTTCTTTATTTAACTAGCGAAAACATAACTCAGTTTAAATCTCTGGTTTAATACATTATTCTTCTTATCCGTTCTCGATGTTTTATGAATATTTCATATGTTTATCAATATCAATAGCGGAGAAAAACTTGAACCGCAATGATAGTTTTTCTTATTTTCAGCAGCTGGAGAAGAAATTTATCTTCCAAGCAGTTGTATGAGGACTGGCAAAAAATAACATGTTTAGAGAAAGGCATTATCATATATAAATATTTAGTGAAAATTAAGACGAATGCCACAGCCAGAAACTACTGTGAATAATAGGTTTGTTCAGAAGTTAGTGACATTTATATTTACAGCCAAATTATTTTAATTATTTCCAAAATTCGTGCGAAGCTTATTAAGAAATTGGAAGGTAGATTTCTGAATGCTAACGTCGTTATTTTTACAGATGGTATGCGGACGCATCGCCGAGGTCATCATTTTTATGGCTTATTACATTTTTTCTATGTCCTTCCCAAATTTTATAACTTAGTGCTTCCTGGTTAGGAAGCACTAAGTTATAAAATTCAACATTTAAGAAATCAGAACTAGTCGAACTAATGTCCTTGCTGGTAGCACCGTGGCTATAATTAGCGTCTTTCCATACCGTGGGGATTAAGACTGAGTTTGTCGGCCTTAACCCACACAAATAAAAGTACCTCGTATGATTGATGCAAGGTACCGTTTATGGCTTTTATTTTTCTTCACATCATGGCCGAGTTATTCGGTCTCGTGAGAGGGTATTTTTCTCCTAGTAGTTCTGGATCTTTTCATCCAACAAATAGGAAAAACAACCAAGTAATACAGCGTTGCACTTCACAGATATCACACGCTACGGGTATATAAGCTTACATTCTTGGGCAACCCTAAAAAAAATTTAAATTACTTTGATCACATCTACCGTATTTACTTCACAGATATATGGGACATTAGTTGAAGGTAATTTCCACCTATAATCTTCTAAACTCACGCAATTTCACGCATAACCAAATCCCAACTATCGGATTCCTCTGTCACCATCTCAATATTTTTTCTCTCACTACGACCCAGCATAGCGGTTATAATCACTGTATTTTAATGCCAGCTGAAAAGGTCTGGATTCAAATCCCATCTGATAGAGAGGAATTTTTATGGGCAGTTTTTCACACCCTAACAAAGTTGGTTTCCAGTGAAGAGGTGTACATATTTTTTCTCTCGAAACACGAATTATATATCGCATAAAGCAGGCGAACCGTTCGTGGAATGAATGTAAATTACAGAGACGCTTACAGACTCGTTGTGGCCTTAGTTGTCTTGGAGAACATTGCAAACAGTCAGCCATTATATTCTGAGTGGCTACTTTATTAGTACACTAATCGATAGCGAGTAGTTGCCTCTTAATTCCTCAGAATAGCCTAGATTCCTCGTTGTCTTATGGACTAAACAAAGTTTCGAAAGCGTGCCACGGAATGCTGCTCCATATTGACTTACTTTCTTCCCAATTTTTCGAAGAATTGGATGGTTGGCAGTCTCCAACCGTGATTCCATCTCATTCCACAGTTGGATATCCCTGCGAGTATCAAGTGAATATAATCATCGCCCTCCCCACACCGAGTGGAAAATGTCTGGGTTCGAATCCTGTCCATGAAGCGAGGAACTTTTCGTTCAGCGAAAAAGAAAGTAAACCACAGAATATACCCAATATAACAGACAAAATAATCTTAGTCGTTATGGTGCTTAACAAACACAAATACAAAAACAACAATAAAAACAAAGCTCAATTGGATTGAGATCTGGTGACTGGGGAGGCTATCGCAGTAGGCTCCACAGAACTGATTCCTGGAATCAGTTCTCTATAGTTCTGGCCTTTTGACGTGACACATTATCGTGTTGGAAGAAGCCATACGCAGATGGAGGTGCTGCAGCCATAAAGAGATGCACCTGGTTGGAAACAATTTTAAGGTAACTTTTGGTATCCAAACGTTTCTCAAAAGGGAGACGAAAACACTTTCCACTAAGACAAAATGATTATAATTTAAAAAAATTGCGCGCTTCTAGACTTTTCCGTGAAAAACTGATTTTAACTATCTTTTTTCAATAAATATACAGTATATATAAATACGAGAGTGGTCCAAATATTTAATACTATATTCTTTTAATGTGTATGTTACACGCCAAAGCAACTAAGGTTATGAGGTATCAGTATGAGAGTGACTAACTCAGCCACATTGCGAAAAAAATGCCCATTAAAATTCCTTGCATCATTGACCAGTTTCAAACTTAGGCCATTTCCACCGGGTGTGGAATGACGGTGATTATAACCACTGTGCCACGCGCGAAGGCTCTAATGTGGCACCGAAAGATCCCACCCACCCACTTACATTTTTCGCTGACCACTTTCTCACAATGACAGTTCAACTAATTACAAAAGAATGACATGAATGCATATTATGTTTGCATCTCGACTATGAAAAAAATTATAATCTTTGTTGAGTTTATGAATTTAATTAATTGTTTTCTCCCACAGCTGCCTTTTAAGGAAATAATTCCAGCTTGATAAATAAATAAAAATCAAGTTTTCTTTATTAAAAGAATATTCAAACTGTTCACACCAAAAGAAGTCCAATCTTTTTTTTAAACTGAGAGCTTCTTTAGGTGAAAATAAATAATTTTTAATCAAAATAAGAGACTGATACCTAGGTGAGTAGATTTTAGCATTCGTTCTCCTTTTATCTAAAATAAAAAAGTGCTAAAAGTATTCCTAATTAATACACTTTAAAACGGGAAACTCAATTATTCATCCCATGCAAATCTTTATTTTCGGTAAGTTTTAAGAGAGAGCAAAAAACAGCATACCTTAGGGATGATAAGAAAAAAGAGAACCTTCGAAAAAAGCAGTTAAATTCCTTTAGAGTTGTCCTCGGTTGCGATTGAAATTGAAACAGAAGAAGCAGTGGGTTATTTTCGTGATGTTGCTTTGAAGTTTATTTCTTTAAGCTTATGAAAAATATACGAAATATTGCATGAAAGTTCGTGCACTATTTCGTATACTTTTCAGAAGAGACAAACAAAAATCAGCCTGGTCTTTTAGAAATAAAAAGTGATTTTCCATTGCTAAAAACTAAAAGTCTCTTTCAGAAGACAAATCTAAGCTAGAAGCTCTGATAAATTTTATTTGTTCCTTACGTTCTTTTCTTATGGGACGAAGGTTAAACCTTCCTCTCCATAAAGGAGACAAGAGGAACAATGACCAAAGAATCTGATTTCTTTTCAAAATAAATTCAATAATCTATTAATTTTCTTTTCAAGTCACGAATATAATTTTATTAGAGATTTAAGTTATGTACAATTTGCAATAAATATTCATTAATTATACCCTCAAATTAGATAACTGAATAAATCGATTATTATTATATTAATTTTCCTCTATTGTGACTTACTTAACTGTTTGTGCTAGAGTTTTTCATGTTGGACAGTGAATGGATGCTGACTGTTTGAGGGACGTGTTCGGACTGGTTTGAAACAGAGTGGAGAGTGGGAGAATTACATATACCCATTACAAGAACAATGCCCATGCAAGTATCTATAGAAAAGGCATACAGAAAAAAGTAAACGTCTCTGAGAGTGGAGACGGATCATTAATTAACCTGACTGCCTTCTTTTGAATCGATTCTAGAAGCCTGAAAAGGTTTTTGATGGCACTACCCCAGAGGTGGGAACTGTCTTTCATGGTAGGGCAAATTTTAGTTTGTACAGCGTGACTAGTTATAAGAAAATTCTACTTGATATTGTCTAGAAATCTGAGTATCATCAAAGATGAGCATTGGAGCAGTAGACTCTTTTTACGAGAAGTAAGACAGGACTCAGTTTTAGAAGGATAGAAGTTAACTAAGTTTTCTTCGCCCCACTGGAGAATTACCTGGAAATCGGTATTTAAGGAATTTGTGTCGATATTTGAGAAGGTGGAGAACAAGGTTTTACACATTGGAAGGTATAAGGTACTGTGTTGTAATCAGCAAAACTATGGAGAGAAATCCCAGTCAGTCGAAGTAAGTCATTAATATACAAGGGTTGAAAATAGGAAGACAGAACTGAACCTTAGGGAACAATAGCATTAGGAGAAAAGTTAGAAGATATGGAAAACACGTGGACCTTGGAGCCAGAGTGAGCGATCGGATAAAAAACTGAGTACTGCATTCAGGTCTGTAAGCCTCATTTTAGGAAGGATGTAGACTGTTGAAACTGGCGCACAGATGAGCACTTAATCAAGAACACAAAAGGGCACTCGTACCACAAAAGACTTCAGTTTAGCAAATTGCAGGGCTTGAATCCAGGCGCCTTAAAGGAGAATTGATTAAAGGATTTTAGGCTTTAAATGGGTTGATAAACTAAATGCAGATGGCTTCCTTAGTCAATCTCAGACGACTTCACAAAAGGACATAAAATTAAATTGAAAAATTTGCTTTCAGCCAGACAGTGATTGTTTGTTGGAACAAAATTCCATCTGGTATTGTGGAAGTGGATAGCTAATTTCTTATTTCTCGCCAAATAAGGAGTCTGGTCTTATGCCTGTCTTCAACACTCAGATTTCTAGAAAAGATCGCATATCTTTATTAGGGATAACTCTGACGACTTTTTTTTTGAAGAACCAGCATGTCACAAATATCGCTTCCTTTGTATCCAAAAGAACTATGTTAAACCCTGCACCTTTCCAGGTAAGACGGGCTGACTGAGCACAGTGGATAAAGTCTTTTATAATCAATCGGCAACTTTGTTTTAATGTTTTTACAGATCGCTGAATAACCCTAAACTTACGAATATTCATTTTATGCCATTATTTCTCCAGAAACTCTAATGAATTTGCTTAGATAGTAGGGCAATTTTAACTTGGTTCTGTTAAAACATAAACTTGAAAGATATAAACCTGAGTAATTCAATACTGGATGGTAGTAACAAATATTTGAATAAAAGGGATCACTATTACTTATCTTATCTTAATAAATATTACTTAAAACTTTTAGTTATAGACGAATACAAGACTCTACATTAATATACAAATTCATTAATGTGGACATATTTAAATAATTCCCTTCTTTCAAAAATAGCTTTCAGCGTCCTACACCTTGCAAAACGCTTTGTTCAACCACGTTTAAAATTAATTATATAATAAACTATGGCAGATTTTTATTTTCTCTGAATTACAAATATCCTTTTTGGTCACTACAAGTTGGATCCATTTTCAAACTTGGTCGTGTTATGGATCTGGCCGAACAAAAAGGAATAAAATGGTAAGTAACAAAATTAAACCGGACGAATTAAATCGTATCGTATCAAATTTTAAAAGTATTGATGTTTATTACTGAATGATAAATTACTATTTTATTCGAATATCTTAAGCACACGTGAACATGCAGATATTGAATTTATTTATTTATTTAATTTATAGTGACGAACCCCGAGATGAATGGGCTCGCGTTCGTGCAGTTATGCAAGCTTACGAAGACTGGCCAGACCAAAAATGAAATAAATCTTAAAGGTAAGTGACTCTGTATACAGCAAAGGTGTAGTTTACTTTGTCTGAGAAGTGCTGCTATATGCATCTGATCTTTTATTTTTTCTAGAACTTCTTTATAAAAAAACACGTTAAAAACATCTTTCTACAACAATTATTAGCCGAAGCAGTCAACAACTTTTCAAAATGAACTTTCCAGTCCACCTTTAGCATGCAGATTGATATAATGCAAGAGGAACAGCCGAGAACGAACAAACAACTCTTTTTACGCCCTCTCGTTAATTGTACTCAATGTTGGGCACCATTAGTATTAACCGGCCAAAACATAATTCATTTATGCGATCCGTTATCAATATCACCAAGAGAACTGATTACAGATTTGTCCTGTTCAGAGCAGGCAAATATTCCATGGAAATCTATTGCCAGATTTTCTGCTCACGTAGCATCTCCATGTCTAAAAGTATGCTGACACTTCTTAGTACAGTTCTTCTTATAAAACGCCTAACACTTTTTTAATGTATTGTTTTGGAGGAAGAGGATGACCAGTACACAAAAATTAAGGATTGCATGAACTAAAATAAACATTGACTGAATTAATAAAATCACAACAGAGTATGTATGAAAATTACATTGGACGGCCTACAGCCTGCTAACTTTAGTAAATAACTCCTGAGTAGGTCTTGAAGTCAATAGCGAAGTCTCCAAGCACCTGTCTGGGGTAAATATCTGTCCTGTGAACTTTATCATAGTAAGAACATACAGTGACTAGCAGGTAATAGCTCTGTCAATGCAGATGTTGTAACTGGAATCGTCCGTTGTTGGAAAGAGGAGACCTGGTTTCACTGCTCTATCGGAGGAAGTTTTACAGGAGCTTTCTGGTCGATAAAGAATCTCCCCAAAGTATATCATGGCTACAATATATTAACAGCAAAATAGTAGACCATAAACAGTCCCTCAAGGTTGGAAGTGAACTTCGACTTTGAGTCAGTGCTTCACCCCAAGTTTAGTACAAAAAGAAATGCTAAAAATTTATTATCATAGGTTATAAAAGTGATTTATCGAGCGATTCATTGAGCGCTTATTAATAGAATGGTCATATGCTTCGTTTTATCCGCACCCAGTCCTCCCTAGTAGTACAGAAGTTGCTGCTGTAGCGTTTTAGGTATTGTAGGGTTTTGGTGGACGAAAAACACGAGTTTCCAGGAAGAAAAATCATGCTTCCCCGCCTGAGACCTACTAACTCAGGCACATTGTGAAAAAGGCCCATAAAAATTCCTCGCGTCATTGAGGGATTCGAACTTAAGTCTTTTCCATGCGTTGTGGGGAGGATGATGATTATACCAATTTTGTAACTCATGAGGACAGTATAGAGGTAGCACCCATCACTAAAATGGATTCATCTGGATTTAGAACTTGTTGTTAAAGGGAAGAATTCATCAGTGTCTCTTCAATTCGGTTGTAGATGGCCAATCAGGTTGAAACGTAGTAGGCTTGGTAAACCTTATATAGCAAAACAATCTGGCTATAAGAGCTTATTGTATTTATACGTGCAAATTTAAGCGATAAACTTTTTAAAAACTAATAAGAAACTACTAATAAAATAATTTATTGATTTAGTCTTAGTGTGATTTGTACTGTATAAACTACAGATTAACAGAAACCCCCACTGTGATAAATTAAATTTGATGTTATATTTGTTTTATTTCGTTACAGATAAAGAAAATGGAGGACATTTTGCTCCACCGGTTAAAGAGCTTATAAACTTCTTTCCCCACGTTTTGTCTCCCTTTCCAAATTTTATGCCTGCAAAATTCAACTTGGCTTCTGTAAAATTTGTATTAAATCAGAAAAAAAATATATTTAAATAAAACTGATTGCTACCAAAGAACAATAAATTTTCCAAGCATTTCTGTTGTTAATTATATCTCTCATTTCTTCACAAATTATTTGAGCTGCAGAAACAGAAAAGGGGAAACTTTTATAAAATTAATCTAAATGGAAATACAATACAGAGAGAGAAATCTTTTTGGATTATTGGGATGCCATGTCAATGCAATATTTAATTTATAAATTGGTACATAAACAATGAACTTCTGGAACGTAAGAGATATATTGTATTTCTCTTTGTGATATAACAAGCTGACAAGTACACACATACATACAAAAAAGATGAAATTACTTGCATACACTCTTAATTTCTAGACTTGTCATGCGATTATTTTTTTTTGTTTTAATAACTCTCTAAGAATCACCGTTTGTCTTTAGATGGCATCAAAAAAGCTATCGAGATATCACTACATCAACTGAGCACGAAATCGTGTTGCCCTCTCCTAATTGCTTACTGATAGTAAAAGTGTAAAACAGGCTGAAGATTTTTACACAGTGTAGAATTAAATATGAGGCTTTCACTAACTATAATTTGTATTTGCAATGGTAGTGTGGTTATTTTAAATTTAATGCATGAGAAGTTTCTTAAATCATCCATGATTATTGCACATAGAAATAAAATTGGTTAATGAAATACTTCAAGGCGACTATTAGAATAATTTTTTGGAACTTCAGAGTCACTGAGACAAAAAACAAAGTCTGTCATATTAGGGCCCCCAACCTACAGTTTCATCTATTAATGTGTACGTTGCTTGTGTTCTCTGGTAGATTAGCCTGTTTTGCTAGACGAAAAATCCGAGTATAAAGAATTCTTCAGAATATTCTTCTACCTTTCTATTAAATTTATTAACAAATTTCAAAGAAATTCAAACTTCTTTACTCTTTAATTTTTGGGTGAGGCAAACAGTTTTATTCATAGTACGTTCATACAAGATGATTGTCCGTATGGTATTTTTTCGGGGCTTACCACACGGAGCTTAGAGGGGAACAGGCATTCTGTGTGTCATCAGACACTCAGTCTAAAACACTGATGGATCCAATATCTTTCTATTTTAAAAAAATTTAGAAGTCCGATTTTCCTGCCGCCCTAAAATCCACTCATGCACACCTTCTCATTGGTAAGCCCTGTTACGTCACTTTGGTGGCAACGAACGTGTAGAGTGGTTCCCTTCAAGAGGCCTGATCAGCGTGCAGAGGAAAAGACAAAACCCTCCAGCACTTTATTAAATATGACAACAGAACGAAACAAATGGCCTTCAGTCCCCATGGCTTTCATTCTCCCTCTTACGGCAGCGAGAGGATCAGAGTGGAAGCAGAGGGCGCAAAGAATCTCTGGGTACGACCAGGCTGCCATGCAAGGAAACTGAACTTAGCCTGTTACAATGTAAACTGGCCAGCACACATAGGTGTGCTGGCCAGTTTACCAACTTCCAGTCAGCACACGCACGGGGCCACCTCCTCTCAACCGCCCGAACCTTGCTAACTCGCGCCTGGACACACTCCAGCTCTGCAGATGAAAGGCGCAAAGAGATCACCAGAGTCAAAGTAGACCTTACGAGGTGTGGCTACCCCATCGATGTCCTTAACAGATGTGATCTACAAGCACGCGACAACGTGACGACCAACAGCAACGCCAACAGTGACGAGTCTTCCACGAGGGCATTCATCCCATACTACCCCAACCTGTCACAGCAGATCGGTAGAATCCTAAGATCGCATGGGGTAAAGTGCATCCAACTCCCAGGCAAGAAACTGCGTTCTCTCCTTTCCAACATAAAAACACCTGTCCCCACCCTTCTACAGAGTGGTGTGGTCTATCGCATCTCTTGCCGTGACTACACGAGCTGCTACTTTGGAGAGACTGGACGTCGTCTCGAGAAACGCCTCTCAGAACATAAAAGGGCGATCCGTTTGGCGGATGTAGAACACTCAGCTATTGCCGAGCATGTCTGGACAACCCACCACGACATCGACCCACACCGCGATGTCGTAGTTGTAGACAAGTCCCACCATTACCTAAGGCGCACCTGGTTGGAATCGTTAAGTATAAAATGCTCGGATACCTCGTTGAACAGGAACAGTGGTTGTCAACTTAACTCCATCACAGAAGCAGTAATTCTGTCCATAGACAAACGCTGGCCACGTCACCACCATACGTCACAGCCACAAACATCAACAAACAATTAACCACGTGCCTCACGCACCATCCTGGCAGTGCATCTCTATCCCAACTGCCATTCGAAGTATTTTAATCTGATGAAGGCTGCCACCCAGCCGAAAGCTAATTCATTTATCATAGTTTTAATGCTCTGTGTAACAAAAATAAAATAAATTATGAATCCAGAGCACGCAGGTGTGTTTTATTATGTACGTATTAACATATTAATGCTGATATATAAACATTTTTCTTTATCCAAGAAATTGATTTTTGTTTGTAATTTGGGTGAGACAGAAGTGTTCTCCTAACATTATTCTTCAAAGAAAGTGTAAGTCTGATTGATACACTAATGAAATTTAAAAAAAAGGAAGAGAACAGCAAAATAAAAATAATTATTCATAGTTTTAAAATAATTTCAGTCATCATCTAAATGAACGCTTTCGAAATTAAAGTAGGAGAAACGTACACTGCCCTACCATTAATATCCGGACACCCACCATGGATTGGGAAACAGGTCCTATGCACGAAACACGTCACAGAACCTGATATAAATATGCACACTGGGCTTCGAGCAGACAATTGCAAAAGTGAGCTCGCAAGATGACACGTTTAACGGTATTACCTCAATAGTTCAACAGAATTGATCACCTCAACAAATGCTAGACGCCGATTAACATGGTGAAAGGAGCGCGAATCCTGGACTGTAGAGCAGTGTAAAACAGTCCTATGGACAGAGGAGTCGAAGTTCGCCCTCTACCAGTCTGATGATCGTTCCTGGGTGTGGGGAATGCCAGGGGAACAGTTTCTTTCTGATTGTATCATCCCAACAATGAAGTTTGGTGGAGGCAATGTCATGGTATGGGGCTCCTTTCATGGTTTGGCTTGGGCCCGTTAATCGTTATCGACAAAATCATTAATGCTGTGCAATACCAGGACAGGCTGGACAATTATTTACTTATAACATTATGGCAATACTATGTATCAGCAAGACAACGCGCCATGCCATACTGCTCGGGTCTTAACAGAGTGGTTTGAGGACATGGATGTGGAAAAGTTGGATTAGCCAGCCCAGAGTACTGATCTGAACCCTATCGAGCATCTTTGGGATGTGTTGGATTGTCGGGTACGTGCACGTCGAGACTGCCCAAAAAACAAGGCCCAACTGGTCGATGCGTTAAAGGCCGAGTGGAGGAACATATCACCTGACATTTATAAAAAGCTGATTGAGAGTATGCTGCGAAGGCCGTCATAAAAGCCAAAGGTTTCAGCACAAAATATTAAATGACACAATAAAAGCACTTTTTTCGTCTAAAGGCAAGTGTCCGGATATTAATGGTAGGGCAATGTATATGTGAATTTTCCACTTCTTTCTAGTCGGTCCTCACATAGTAGTTTCACCAGTTCTCACTCGTTTGAAGAGATCTAGGTTCGATTCCTAATGATGATTGGAGAAATTTCTAAAGTCCTCTTCAATCGAGGTTGTAGAATAGGGTTACCCGTGGTTTATTAAGGGCTTTTCTTTTCATTCTGCGCAAAATGCAAATGAACCCCTCGAACACACTTCGACAGAAAATACACTTATACAGATATACAGTAAGTTATGCTTGTGAGCCGTTAACGTAACAAGATGGTCCTTTCTAGTCGCTTCTGTTCTTCAAAAAAAGTAGCATTTTCATATCTGCAAATCGTTCCAACGAAATACATGCAGCTTATTTCGTTGGAATCATAAAGATTTAAACATTTATCTCTTTGTCATTTACGCATCTTTGAAACACAATGTTTTTTGGTTACTGCTATTTAACAGTTACGTGTACGTGCTTTAGTTTCTTCATATTTAGTTTCTTCTTGAGATTGACAATATTTCAGTTTAGCAGATTATGAAGTGATCAGAATGTACAACCGAAAATAGAAATACATTACAAATTATAGGGGGAAATCAAATTACATAAAAAATATTTCTACCGATGTCATTTTTAAAATTATTAGGAGAAATGATTCTTTTTTACCATTGTTTCTGTTATTAAAGCAATATTGACCCAATAATGTTTTGCTCTTTGAGGCTGTAGAATTTAATATTTTAACGATAAGGGAACAAAATGTCACGCATTTGAATCAACCCCCTCCCTTAATCATATTCATTAAAGCCAGATTAAGGAGGATTAGTAAATCAATGTTTCATTAGCGAAACAATTTGTGCTTCACAAAAATTGCAAGCCAACTTTAGCCCATTTAAAACGCAGCTCTTTTTCAATGATCCAGAACCCATCTATTAAGGAATTATTAAACTGTATATGGAAGAGAATTCTACTGCCATTTCATTCTCATTCCAGACCTTTATTGAAATTATCACATTTTTTATTGCCAGGTTATAAAGAATCCCTATAAATAAACTGATTTTTTAGAAGGATGGATCTCTACAGTACATTCCAATAACGTGTTATTTTAGAACCATCGCCGTGGAAGTCTGTACTTATGAACAGTTTAAAATAAACATTTTTCCGATAGAGAAAGAATGTGTATATTTATACAGTACAAAAACATTTCAGGAAGATACTGTTGGAATATTTTTGAAAAAAAATATTGTTTATAAAATCCGAAATCATTTCAAGAATGGAACAACTTCAACAACGAATTTCAAACAGTGTTTATGAAACTGTAATGGCCCAGCAATCAATGGACACCATCTCTACCAGAAATCTGTGGGAAGAACTTCCCTTAACGGTGAATGAACTTTTAAATCAGAGACGGGATGTTGAAGAGTGTATTCGAAATACTTTGGATATCTATTATAGATGTAAGAATGAAATTGGAACTATTCGTGTTGCATTTTGGATAAATCCGGAAAAACGTGAACTTTTAAAGACAGTCAGTTATTCTTTAGGTAAAGTCTGCTTTTGGAACAATATCAGCGACATGGCACTTTTAATCGAAGTTCTAATATGCATGTGGGAATGTGATGGTTGTTGGGAACTACGAGAACAAGAAGACCTTTTTCCCGCACGAATAAGACAGTTATGGGCATGGCCAGGACACGATGACCCTACTATCAGAACTTCACGGGATACCCCTCTGTCTTATTTTCTTCGTGTATCCAATTTAAATAAGTTACTAATCAATAATTCCAGGTTTGTTGATATCATGTGCTTTGAGAACTCCATTTTCTATTTCAATCAAACTCCATCTCGTACACTGCTGTTAATGCTAAGATACGGAGCTGCTATAATAAAAGACGAATTAAATTATCAATATGACCAAGAAGAAATCCGTATCTGTAAATTCATTTTGTTATGCTTCGAAAATATAATTGTGAATCACCTGAACGACGCTGACATAGACGAAATAGATCACTTTCAGGACAGAGTCAAATGTACTGAGTTCGTGCTTCGAAGTGCCCCTCAACTTTCACTACCCTCGTTACAAAGAGCCAGTAATGCGGAGATTAATTTCTTTAGACGTATACAATTCCCTGTTTGGGATTGCTCGGCAAGACAAATCCTTAATTTGATTTCCCCCTGGTTGCCATTGTTGAAACAAAGGTGCTTGAATCCATCCGAGCTCACCCATCAGTGTCGCTGCAAAATTAGAGGCTGTCTATATCAAAACTGGCAGCTTCCAGATGGTATCCAGAGGCTACCCATCCCTCTGTATCTTAAAAGATATATTGACCTTCTAGAGGACTAAAGATCATAGGTGATCAGTGTGCGTGAAGCTGAATGATGGATTTGTATCCGGTATCTGATACTTGTGTTTATGTCAGTTTTTAATCACTTAATAAAGTAACAAAACTAATATTTCGAAACGTTTTCCTTTTTATAAGCAGAATTCTGCAGTATCCAAACGCTCATATCGTGCCTGTGAAAGCGTGCATTTTTAGACAACTCAAACGATGTCTGAATATTCACGTGTATCAAAATCGCATATCTAAGGTCCCTCCCCATCAAGCATCAGAATCAAAAGATTTATATATTGTATGGCATAGGACAATTCTCTCTGCCATAGAGCGCAATAAATCATGATTTTTCTTGACAACATAATCCGTATTAAGAAACTAATTCCTCTAAGTAGTCCCTGTGTTCAGACATTATTATATGGACACATACTTGACAGGATGAATCAAAGGGTGGTTCACACTTTTCGCGGTGCCATTTCCGTTTTCTTTCAATTATTATAAACATAATAATATATAGGTACTAACGAAGATTATTAATTTTCAGAAAACTGGTGCAAAACATCTCAGTAAAATATAACACAAAATTTCTCAAAAAATATTTTCGTTCTTTTAATTATTTCAGTTAGTCGTTTTTTGGACTACCTTGTTGATTTTCTTATTTTATTCTTTTGCAATTTTTCGAAACTTTTTTAAGTGGTTAACGTACGAGAGCATTCTTTTAAGACTGTAATATTAAAATTATCAGGCTTTAAGAATTTGTAGATCGTAAATTAAGAATTCTCACTGTTTTCCACTAAAAACACTCATCGATTATATTTTGTATATTTATATGTACCTCGATAAAATGGGAACAAAAGCACCAATTATTGTAAATATAAAGAGTTAATATTCATTTATAAAAAATATATTTATATAAACAAATGTCACAGTAGGATAATTTATTTAGTTAAGCTCAGTAGTGTAGCTACCGTTTTCGGGCCCGGGGGCAAAGAACATGTTCGGGCCCCTACTTAATTAATGAAAATTGCAAAAACAGGAGACAGCCAAAGACGCCGGGACCCTAAAGGGCCAGGGCCCGGAGGCAATTGCCTTGCCTGCCTACATGGTAGCTACGCCACTGGTTAAGCTCTATAAAAAACGCCTTTTGTGGATGTGTTATCTTGGCCTCTAAAATGGTGTGACCTTCATGGTTACTACAGTAGAAGACAGATTTTGTTTCGCTGCAATAATCTCCTCTATGATTGCAAATGTCTGGTAAACTTCTGCACATTTGGCGAGGCTTCAGATAGTGCTAACCTTCGTTTTCCCTGCGAATTTTGAAGCCCGTATCACAGTAACTTCTGATCCATATATTTCTACCGTTGATGTCTACTGTTCGTTGTCTGTGAGGGAACAGTTGCATTATGGCATGTCGGAGTTTCTGTTGTGGCACTCATAATAAACAACAACTATTCATGGGACACCTTCATTGTGAGGTTGGCAAAGTCATCGTGCACAGTTAGGGAACAAGTAGATATTATCGAATTGTTGACGAGACATGCCAGTGTTCCTGCAAGACGCTAATTTCTTTGTTCAACAGATCTTTTTTGATGAGAAGATAACAAATTGGCAGTGTACGTACGTCGAAACAAGATAGATATTTTTGACGTTGAATAAATGCATTTCTATATCAGAAATATGCAATAATATATCAGAAATATATGCCCTCCATACACTGATGCCCCACGGCCTTACTGATCTCAATCTAAATAATCTTATTTCCACTAGAGATATCACAAATATTACAAACGTATTGCATTGTGATTGACTCTAAGCAGCGCGTGATCAAGATGTGGCTGGAACGTTATGGTGTTCTTGTTATCTTTTACAGAATAGGGAGGACAATAGTCTTATGATGTCCTCCGTATTGAGTCCACCCTGCGTATTGAAGCCACGCTGCAGAACCTACATGATTTAGTCATCAGAACAAAGCACTGTACTTTCCTTTGAGAGGTTGGTTTGTTGTTGTTGTAGGGTTTTTAGGCCCTTTAGATTATATTGCGCCGCATATAATATGTCTATAAATTACGTGTGTTTATGAGATCGAGTTTCCTGGAGTAAAAACCATGCTACTCTGCCTGAGACCGGCTAACTCAACCACGTTGTAAAAAAGGCTTAAAAATTCTTCTCGTAATTGACGGGATTCGAATCAGGTCTTTTCTACGCGGTAGGAAAAGAATGGTGATTATACCAACTATCCACGAGGGCCTTCGAGAGGTATTTTGTTGTGGTACCCGAGAAAGAAGTCAGTCTCAGGAAAATCGAGTTTTTAATTCGGCAAACATGAAAACCAACTGTATAAATACTCAATATTTACAGTTTTTTCATGACTTTATTTACGCCTATATTTCATATTTATTTAAATATGATTAGTTTTTCACGCATCAATAAAGATCCCATAACATATTTCCTTCACTTACGAGATTCGGCATTTTCTATAACGGCCATTTCCTTTCCTTTTCTTTTCTCTAGAGATATTGATGGGCGGTCCATGACCTAAGCGAATTAGGTCATGGACCTCCCTGAAACTGGTCAGCACCTGAAATCATCGTTCATCCTCAAACAAACGTAAATTTAACGTATCATGTAAAGTTTACTG
The DNA here is from genome assembly GCF_048544385.1 of Mastigoproctus giganteus. NCBI lineage: Eukaryota > Metazoa > Arthropoda > Arachnida > Uropygi > Thelyphonidae > Mastigoproctus > Mastigoproctus giganteus. The sequence goes on from NC_143583.1 coordinate 44,245,131, forward strand.
TATTCGGCAATGATGAATTATTTTATACAACTGTCTTCAACCAAATACTCAAACAATCTTGATCAAAAATCATTAGAATTTTTAAGATAAACCCAACAACATAGATGAGGAAATTATTACTGTCCAGTATTTCGAATACGATTTGGTTGCAATAATTTTCTCATACCTATAGATATCAAGAAATATGCGCATACTGGCACCAAAGAATCCTAGTTCTTTTTCTCCAATGCTCAGTCTTAATGCACAACGATGGGTGCAATAATATTATTCATGGAAGAACTGGTCTTTGAAAATAAGGAAATGGATTTTCTGGAATCATGAGTGTCGATAAGTTGTTTTTTTTACCAAACAGCGATGTTTTTATTGATGGTTGGTGAAGCCACCAACTGCAACAATAATTCTAACAGAATGTGAAGCAGAAACTATAAATGGCGGTGGTAACAGTGTGATGGTTTAGACATGCTGTTCATAGTATACAGTTTGGTGCTGCAACGTTGCAGATGGAGCAACGTTGTAGTACTCTATCAGCCAATCATAACACGCTAATTCAAGGTTTTGGCAAAAGGCTTCATTTTTTTCAAATTAAAATTGCCTAATTAACAAAAATCTTGGTGACAGCTTGGTTTAGGGAACAACCTATAATATGATGCGTAGTAGTGTGATCTTGTCATGTCAAATTACGTCAAATTATGAAAAACAGGATGACTTACTCCTTCCATCTTATGTTTTTGTTGCGGGCAGAATTTCAAATTCTAGCAGTGGCCTTATTGTTCACAGCAGAACGAAATTCGCTTTACCGTGAGTTACCATCCATTCAGAAGCATCATGCTGGCAAACCTCCACTCCCATCATAGATGACCAGTACTACAAATAACTCTCCACATTTTTACAGGCAGCGTTCCCACATAGAAGGTCTCTTCTTTCTAGAAACTGAAACGGTCAAACAAAAAAAAAAAAAAAAAAAAACTGCAACACAAGCCAACAGCGCTCCACCTCAGAGGTCCCACTACGACCTAAATCACAATATCACCTTACCAACGGACTTACTCCCGTCTTCCTGATAAACCGGAAATGAAACCTGTGCAGGTGTCCTCTTCAGAGCGCCCTGTCAAGGTTTCTTTGCATTTGTTGGTCAGTTGCAGCTGACATCTGACTTGCCATATGTGGGCTTTTCACTTTTCAGCTCATTGGTTTAATTTATTCAGACCTTACTGGAGTAGCATACCTTGATTACTGCCATTAACTCTGCCATATATTACCATCAAACTTGATATCAGTTCATAAATGTTATTAATAAATATTGAACACAGTAAGGAGGCCTACCCGGAACTTGAGGACTCCATTAGCAGCACTGGTACATGAACAGCAGTGGCCATTAATAATCACTCTTTCACCTGCAATTCAACAATTCCTTCATCAATAGCAGTAAGTTTCCCTTAACTTTCCCGATGAAACGTTTCTCGACTGTAGCTAGTTCAGAAATCCTCTTTCCCGTTGATGCAACACTCTGCCTTTAGTACGAATATCATACCTGCTGTTATACATTTCCGTACTATCTGGGCGATTCTTCAGTAAATTTGGATGCAATTTTTGCTCGATAATACCATTTGATGTGAGAGATCTTTTATTGTCAAAATACGTAATCTTCTTGGTTTTCGAAGTATTGAGAAGCTCCCAAATCTGTGGTACGCGAAGTGTCACGCTTTGCTTCCACTTCTCCTAGTTCAAATTCTCTGACTTCGTTTTCCCGTGGTATTTCGACTGTAAGCAGGTTGTGTTTTCTAATGAGTCCACATTCCACGTTGAGGAATGGTGAATAGGTATAATGTTAGAATTAAGGGCTCGGAAAACTCGCATTGAGTACGGCAATTGGAACGGAACAGCGAAAAGGCTAATGTTTGGTGTGTCCTTCTTCATAATTGCGCAATTAGCCCTTTTTTTTCACAGATAGAATAAAAATGAGAATTCTATTCACTGCAGTTTCGTGTATTTTTTCTTTTTGTAATGAATTTATGAAGTTGTCTAAGTCATTTTCGGACACCTGTATTATTAGCACTAAAAGCATAGAAAAGACTAAGAAACTCCCGTAATTGGCCCTTTATTTTTTTAACCTACATTCTGTGAATGCAACTACTTACTTGGATATGCTTCGAGATATACGCTGTGCGACAAATGGCATAACTTCAACTTATTGTCCTTTTCCAGCAAGATGGTATCTCTCTATATTGAGTTTTGGCAGTGCGAAATTCTCTTGATAGGTATTTTCCAGGCCGTGGATTGTCCATGATATTCCCATACTATGGCCAGAACGTTTACAGGACATTACCCCACTAGACGCTTTTCTGTTTGGCTATATGAAACATATGGCCTACAGAACGAGGTTACTCAACGTTGTGGAACTGCTCACGATATTCGAAGCCGCTACAGCGAATATTGTTCCCAGCATGCTGGCACGTACTTCGATGGAGATCGTGTATCAACTAGAATTGTTCATGTTACAAAATCAGTCGTGGTTGTTCACATGGTTCGGTGTTAGGTTCACTTCTCTGGAACTCTGTCCTAGATGAACGGCTCTTTGGGATTCATAACGTCTCTAAATTGGCATACGCCGATGATCTCACGCTAATTGTACAAGGATCTTCTCATTCCTGAATTGAATCGGATTCAAATGCTATTATAACCGAGTTATCTCAATAGGGCACTATCAACAAGTTGTGTATATCATTAACCAGGCCCACATGATGATGATGCTAAACTGATCGTTTGATCCTTCCCAGCTTCCGTGGTTAAACTTTCAGATAAGTCATTGTCATTGGTGGCCTTTCATAAATTTCTCGCTATAATCATTAACGCTAAATACTGTTTTATTAAACATTTTGCGTATCTTCGTGAAAAAAATCAAAAATTATACATCCAGGCTGATTCGAATTTCAAAACAATCTTGGGGTTTGAAATTCATTCTCTGCATCTTTTATGTATAAAGTTGTATTCGCCCCCATTTGTATCTATGATGCTTGCACCTGTTTTGGGTATTCCCAAAAAGTCAGTTTGCGGTATAAGCTATCTTCTATTCAGCAGTGTATGCTTATAAAAATGTTTTGCCTGGAAAACTGTATCAAGACCAGCTCTGCAGGTCCATAATGGTTGTTTGCTCCTTGATTTACTGCTTATTTTCCGTGGTATTAGTTTTCATATTAGATATTGGACTTCTTTTGAATTTTTGGGTTTTGAATTTAATACTGCCACTGATCCAAAGGGTGGAAGTCACGTTGATGGGAGTTTTTGATTCGTTGGTGACATAACTGGAACAGTTTTTAGAGAACAGTTTGTCTCAAGGATTAAATAGCTTAGCCAAGTGGGCTACTTTGCATAAACTAATAATTTTCAGAACTAAAACAGTAATGATTCTTCTTAAACGGAAGTTAAATTATCAGCGTCTCCCTAAGGCATTAATAAATGGTGTGCAGATTCACTTGGTAGCAGAGGTTAAGTACTTGGGTTTAAGAATAGACGACAGGCTTTCATTTTTGCTACACTTAAATCATTTACAATTTACACGATAAAGTTAAAAGGTAAACCTTTTAACTTTATCGTGTATAATCAGAATTTCAAGGTCGGAATGGGGCTTGAAAAGAAGGGTACTCAATTTATACTACAAAGCTGTTTTTTTTACCAATTATAACATGTGGAGCGTCTGTGTGGTATCACAGAGTAATTATTTTGAAGATTAAACAGAAATTGTGTTGGTTTAGGGATCTATGCTTTATGCTATAACGAATGTATGTAGAACAGTTTCAACCAATGCTATGTATGTGCTTGCTGGCCATTTACCATTGGATTTGTATACAGTTTATCGGGTTCTTTTATTAAGAAAGGTGTGCTGAACATTACTTGTGATCTAACTAGTGATTTGGTCATGGCCAGGAAGGATATATTATAGCAGTTGATACATAAATGGCAAGAAAGGTGGGACTCTAGTGACACTGGAGAGGTAACTCGGTTATTTGTCCCCAGTGTCACTTTTACGTTTTCAATAAATTTTTTTTTTTCGGAAATGGAAACATCATATGTCCTTACTGGCCATGAGTCACTAAACTTTAAGTTGTATTATTTTAATTTGGTAAGTTCTCCATTGTGTATTTGTGAATTGCCTGAAACTGGAAGCCATATTCTTTATGACTGCAATTTATATACTGTGCAAAGAGAAAGTTTGATGTCTCAAATTGAGGATTTTAGCCATGGTAATGAAAATACTTACTTGGCTAGTAAATTTAGATTCGAAGCATTGCAACAATATTGTGTTGCCGCGTTCAAGAGGAGAAGACACTGGATTAACCTTGCAATTACACATTAAGAGTTAATACTAAAGGCTCCTGTTTCTTACTGTAGTTTTGTTGATGAGGAGCAAAATTATTATATGTTTGTATGTGTGTTTTTCTTTCTTTGTTTTTGAGGGTTTCCGGGTTTGGGCAGCCTGGGAGCGTGAGTGCTGGCACTCGTCAGTCTTGCACTTCACTGGTGGGTGCAGGATGAGTGTGTTTAACTGTACAGAATGAGATAGCGAGCCCAGGCCCAGCTCCTTGTGCCAGGGACTGGAGCCAGGGTGGATTTGTCTATTTGATGGCTGTTCCTTGGTGGTAGAGAGGCCTAATACCAATACGGTTGAGATTTTTTTTTGTTTTTGTATATAGTGAACACAGGTGGAGATAGACGTAAGCCTGGGTGCCACCGACGACACTATTATACCTATACTCATGTATCTCGTCGGTTTACTCCAAACTTGTATTTGTTATTTCTCATTATTTGAGCATAGGTCACTAAACGCCCTTCTGGTTGAATTCAATTCATTGCATTTATGTCGATACTGAAAATCGAGAATATGTCCTTTTCCTTTTCACTTGTATGCAGATTTACGGCTGCTATGTCACACCTTTTTGTTTCGATTGCTCCTGGTCCAGAATAAACTCTGCTGCGCTCAGAGGAGAACTTTCTTCTTCTTCAGGACTTTGCTACTAAGGACTTCGCTTCCTTCGCCGAAAACAACTACTTTCATCTAGACAACCACCTACTGGCCACCGTTCATGTTTTGATCTAGCTACAGGGAACTTCAATTCTTAAACTACAGGGGACCTCACCAATCATAATCCACAGATGATGCTGAACTGACATTATCCACCGAACTACTCTTTCCCTCTTCCTACAATCCCCTCCTCCTTTTTTTGTTTCTTGGCGTTTAGATTGTGTTAGAGGGATTTTTTGGGCTCCTGGACACGGGATTGCCACCTACTAGTTTCCCACTCCACCAATGTATTTTTTTGCTATATTTTTTATTTTATTTATTTATTTACTTTTGAGTTTCTGCCTGAGTTTGGGCTTCCTGGGTAAGAGATAGTCTGGTATCCATTGGTCATGCACTCCACCAGTCGATGCGGGTTCTTTTGTTATTCTTTTTTTAATTAATTTATTTTATGTTATTATTTTTTGAATGATCCCAAAGTCACTTTGTTCATTCAGTACGGAATAGTTGGTAGCCACAAGAATTTACTTTTAGTCATGGCCCACCTCCTCGTGGCGTAGATGGACACTGCGCAGGTTTTCCCGGTGGTCGTGTTCCTGGTGATAAAGTAACCAGAAACAACAACAACAACAAAGCACAGTGAACCACGACGGTATATTGGTTTACAATAAACTTTTTTATTTTTGTAATGAATTTATTAATTTGGCCAGTCTTTTTGGGACATCCTGTATATCAGGAGTAGTTTTAATAGAATAGTGCAGGATTTACTATTGGCATATAATTAATAGGAATTCCAAAGAAATAAACTATAAATACACGAGGACTTCAAAATTACTGGACTCCATACAATAATTGACTAAACAAATGGCACCTTTTCGTATTACTGTTGTAAATTATATAAATTATACGCATATCGTAAATTAAGGTTAGTTTTTATACTAGTTGATTGCAAAAGTCCTGCAAAGGAATATTACATTATTTCGAGTGTTTTTTCACATTCTCAACGTTATTATTCGCAACGTTACACTGGCCTTTTGCTATTGCCCTCGTGGGCAGTACATTTGGTAGTATCACTGTCCAACCAACACTGGGTGGAAAAGACCTGTGTTCGAAACTGTCGATGATATGAGGAAGTATTATGGGCTTTTTTACAACGTGGCTGAGCTGAGTTGGTCTCAGGAGAAGGGGTATCAAGATTTTTAATTCCGAAGCGCTGGTTTTTCTTCCTTAAAACAGACAAATCGGGTCCCAATATGGCCTAAGTTGCTGATGCCTCTACAACACAACTATTTCTACCACAAAACTCCCCTCTTATTGTCATTACCTCGGTCCATTAATTCAAATTTATTTCCTTTCCTATCAAAAAACTCCCCTCTTATTGTCATTACCTCATCCATTAATTTAAATTTATTCATTGACCTGATTGTCAATGGCCTATCAGGAATTTTCTGAATTTTGAATTTTGTACGAAAATTGCCTTTAATAAATGTCTGTTTGGCCAAAAAAAAAAAAAAAAAAACAAAAATCAACAAATGTTCTTACAAAATCTATTACATTCTGTTTAGAAATGTGGAATTTCATTTTTATTTCTGCAGACTGTGTTGTACCTCTAATTGTTATGGTCTTCTAACATGGAATATAATTTTTCCACCAAAGATTTGTTTGTCTGAGCGTATTAGGACTTGAAAACTACAAAATTCCTTCTACTGCAAACCAGAATGGACAAATTTCTGTTAATTAAAAAGACAAAACTTTTAATAAAAGGCAAGTAATTCCCATACTTTCCATTGTGGATCGTTCCTATAACCATAAATCGATATCTGTTGCTAATTAAAAGAGATTATATTTGTTTTTCGACAGTTTGTCGCATCCTATTTCCGCCGATAAAATAATCTCGCAGAGTGATTTTCTTTTATGCACAAACATTTGTAAATAAACAAAAGAACAGAAACCGCATTGTTCCCAATGCATGATAACAATAACATTTTTATTGTTATCACGATAACAATAACAATAAATGCATGATAACAATAATATTTTGTTATTATTATCATGCATTTTAAATTGAGTGATAACAATTGCGTAAATTGTTATCACGTAAATTGCGTATCTTCTGTGGTCGATTTTCTGTTTTGTTGAACAAAAAACCGAGTTTCTGGAAGAAAAAACCGTGCTATCCTTGACTGACTAACTCAGCCACGTTGTGAATGTGAAAAAGGCTCACAAAATTTCCTCCCTTCATCGGCAGGCCTCGAACTCATTTATTTTCCGCCCGGTTTGGGGAGGACAGCGATACTACGATCCTAGTAACTGTTACCCACGAGGGCTAGCGATGTCCTTTACATGTGTCAGGGGAACCTTGATATGAGACTGATTAAGGACATAAAAAAATTGTTCTGTTCTTTACATTTTATAAAGTAACTGAATTTAGAAAAGAAAAAAAAAGAATTATATTTTTTTATAATTTACAATAAACTCAGCATGTCTCATGTTCATGGATTGTAAGTGCTTCTTCCAGTAACAATGCTTTTTCGTCTGTTGGCCACATGGCATGCTCAATGAATTTGGAATATTTAGAACGCCGTCAGAAAGTATGGAATTTTGTGGAAGTTTGTGAAGCACAATACAGAGGACATCTCAGAATTCTTCCAGTCCCAGAAATTTATATTGTTTCATGAGGCGAAGTACAGATAAACGAGGATCTTTCTGGAATGGGTAGTCTGGTGGCTCCTTTACCTGAAGATTCTTAATACATGAAGAGTCACTGCTGATAATCAGAGTCTGCACATGTAGCACAGTGGTATCGTCACCTTCCTCCCCACGCCGGGTGGAAAAGGCCCGGGTTCTAATCCCGTCGATTAAGCTAGTAAATTGTGTCTGTTTGTGCTCTTAGTAACACAGCCCATATATTCGCTTGTCCCGTGAGTCTCCCCAGCAAGTCTTGTAATTTCCCACACCTTCCTTTCCAGCCTGTAACATACAGTACATCCCAGTACTGCTACAATCAATTTCGCCTCTGTTTATGGTGGCCTTTATATTATTTTTTGTGTCCTTTCCCAAAAACTAGCAGCTTTCCGAGCCTAGAACTGCCTCGATAATATTAGTAAATATTCTTGTGTGCCTTCTTCAAGTGTATCCCATTCCTGTAAATCATCCGGGTGCGTATGCTTAATATGATTAAGTCCAACAGGTAAAAGAACATCACCTTTTGTACCCTTAAAGATGATAATTGTTTACAATATTGCTTTTTACCCCCTGGCAGGCATACCCTGTCCTATTCCTTTTTGCATAGCATATATCCCATTTCCCTGCTGATGGAGAAATGTGGTATCATGAAACGCAACATGATGGAGAAGTCCCGTATCATGAAACGCAACATGATACGGGACTAGCGACTGGCTTTTGCCCTTGCGAGAACACCAAAAGGTTAATCTGTTGTTTATTTTCAAGCCGGGAGGAAGCTGCTATTACTATTTTTCGGGACATACTGGACACTCATCAGATAGCAGAGAGTCTATAGCGACAATAGGATTATAATTATTATAATCCATTACTTAATGCAATGGATAACAGTTGAAAAAATTTAAACATATCAATTAAGGAAGTCTTCTCAGATCCATTCTTCTCTTTCAATTTAATCTGCATGCATTATTGAGACAGAAATTTACAAACACCGCTGGGTATTTGATAAAATATGCAAGAAGCTGATTTATTCATAATCCTCTTATCAGCAAAAGCAATGAATAAAAACAGCAGCCAAATCTTAGATATGCATTTAGTTTTCAACATCAATCAAGAGCCAAAGAAACCTTATGTTGGTTCGATGGAATTTATAATAAGAGAAACTTCTTTTAGGAAACAGGAATTAAATTTACGAGTTGAATAAACAAAAGAATGCAATGATTACTAAGTTTAGTTTCTTTGGAGAAATTAAAGCTTACCACTATTTTCGACATTATGAGAGATTGAAAAATCCAAATTTAAGAATAAAAATAAAAGATAAAGAATCGTATAGAAGAACAAATACAGATAAACACCATTCATCCTTTCACTGGTCGACAATGGATATGCCACTAATAATTCAATGATTGTGGTTCCTCTTCTAATCGGGTCCAGTTCCATTCTCACAAATATTCGATTCTATAAAAGGTGTGGTCCCACTTCTACTGCTATTTAAATAGTGTACAAAACAGTATCCGTGTTTGAAATGCAGACTTTTAAGAAAAAATTCTCAAAATTCTAAGAAATCTGTTTTGGATTTATTCTGGAAATTAAAGGCATTGTATTAAGAGCGCCATATATTTCCTCTGAATAAATTTAGAATTAACTGGGCTCAGACTAAGAGCAATTTATCTTTAATGTTGGAATAGTTTTAATATTCAAGTCAGTTTGTGCATCATACATGCATAGCTATAATATAGTAGCACATTATGCTATGATGCTTTCTTTTATTCTAGCTAACTAGGTCCCGACACGAAAAGAAAGCTGATAAAAGTTTCTTCAGTCCTAGTAAGAAGCATTTTCCAGCCTCGCCTCATCTTTCGATCTCCTTCAATAATATTTCTAATCCTTCCTTAAATTTATTCAAACTACACACTTTCATCCGGTGTTGTGGTAGTGGATACTTCGAATAAATTTATGGAAGAATCAGACAAAATATTAGAGGAAAAGAAAAGAAAATGAAGTAGTTTTCTTTTCTTTGCATCATTACAAGGCTGCTGTAGCCGAGTGGTCAAGAATAGGAGTACGAAAGTGCACGTGCTTTGAGTGACAGTGTTTGAAGCCGCATGACTACTAAATATGGTCGAATACTCTTGTATTCTGTCTCTATATTGTGAAGTCTTCTGAACTTATGCGGTCGTTCCGGAATATAAACAGAAAATTTCATTTATTTAATTAATTTATATATTTATCACTACTAATAGGCTCAAAAATATGCACTCCATTACTAAATGAAGAGCAGCTTCTAGTTTTTTTTTGGTTTCCAGGAATCCTGCTCCAAAGTACATTTTATGTTTGTCTCCAGATATTTTATAACTTTCCCTGGCACGACTTTTTTACAGTAATCCTAAAGACTTCAAGTTGTTGAAGCCAATAGTACAGTAGTACGAGTAATTTGAGAAGTTTGAACATTGGGAAGCCGGACGAAACTTGTTGATATTGGATTGCTATACTCTAGTGATTCTTAATCGGGGCATAGGCGGATTCTCAACTTAAACCGTGGAAACACATAACGGTTATTTTAAAGTGTAATGTTTAAGAATGCTTGTAGAGTTTTAAGCTTCAAGGGGTGATTTGGGGGGGGAAACCACTGCCTCAATATCTAAAATGTAAATAATGTAATCGATGTTATTCACCAACAGCTTCGATGATAGTCTTTGGAGAAAGAATATAGTCTCCCTCCAGAATTTTCTAACATATACGGTATAATGCACAATAGTAAAAGTTGTAAGGTCATATTTCAATACAGCCATTGAACTAATTTAATAATAGCCATTTTAAAATCTCTCCATTTTCTGTATTCCAAGACAGAACTTTTAACGCAGGGATGAGTATTATTAAAGTAAATACAGTATACTAATGAATCCTGGTTCCATTCACACGAAGCCATTGAAATGGTAGTCCTGAGAAGGAACTAATCACAAAATACGAAACTCGCCTTTTAAACCGTTACAGTAATCTTCAGACTCAGAAAAGGTTTACATATCTTTACGATGGGTTCTTAAAATATGAACTTTGAAATTATGTACTTTAAAATATGAACTTTGAAATATGAAATTATGTTCTTACCAGTTTACAGTAGTAAAAGCCTTTGCGAGTAATTAATAACTCAAATATTCTATATTGCAGATAAAGTGTACTTGTAAATCAGATATTATGTATTTCATGTATTTTATAATTGTAACATAGATGTATATTTTGTAACATAGTTGTATATGATGTATGAACACCCTCTAGCCAGTGGCTGTAACCGAGTGTTCTCCTAAGAGAAATAAACTGATGATAATAATAATAATAATAACTTAATAAAATTTATTGGCAGCTCAAATTTACTGAATCAAATTGTACTGAATCATTCTGTACAGAACATTCAGTACAACCTGCACGTTCTGAATGTTCTGTACAGAATGATTCAATTAAAAATTCAATTAAAAACAGAAAAGATTTTAAAAATATATTATTTGGTATAAATCAAAAATAAAATTTCCACGATTTGATAGGATTATTTATTTCTCTTTATATTTGAAATAACAATTTTGGTGGGGAGACAGAAACATGTGAAACAGTCTTGAACTGGTATAGAAAGACATGAAGAAAGAAACATGTTAACAGTCTCGAATTGATACAGAAGACCCACCTTCATTTTCTTTACCTGAAATCAAAAAAAATGCCAGCGTTAATTTACTGCAATATTATATACACAAATAGATTATACAATACTCGCTAAGCATACAATATAGTATTTAGGTTTAGAGTACATTATTTCAACGCGCAAGACGGACATGACCGGAAGCGGAAGTAGAGTATCTCAAGCAGCAGTACCGAACGGCAAGAAATGAATACACAGCCCTGATTAAACAAAGGAAGAAGCGCTCCTGGGAGCACCTAGTCTCCACAGTTGGAAATTCTACTCCATGGGGAGTGGTCTACAGAGTAATCACAAACAAACTCCCCAGGGGAGAAGTCATCCCAGCCACCAAGACGCCACAAGGCACGTATACAAAAACATGGTGCGAATCTATAAATAACATCCTTGACGCCATGTTCCATCAACACATGCCACCAAGCACCCCAGAGCAAATACTACTATGTGAGGAAAACAGCACATACACCACGGCCCAAGTGGAAGACAGCTTCACTAAGGAAGTGGACACCGCTGCAGCAAAAATAAAAAACAAGAAACCTCCAGGAGAAGATATGCTGGAGCCCGAGATCGTAAAGAAGGCTGTTGAAACCATCCCAAATGAGATCCTAAACCTCTTCAACCATTGCCTTGAAGCAGGCCATTTCCCAGCAATATGGAGATCTGCAAAATTAAGGCTTATTCTGAAGAATCCGACAAAACCACAAGACCTTCCCGAGTCATACCGGCCCATCGCTCTTCTATCCATACTAAGCAAACTCCTAGAACATCTTCTAAGCAATAGAATAGAAATTCATTACTCCAAGGCTGGCCTTCACTCTGACAACCAATACGGCTTTAGAAGGGGATGCTCCACGGTGGACGCCTTAGAGAATATCGTCAAAGCAGCTACCACTACCAGCCATAAATACTTCCTTGTCATTTCAGTGGATTTTGCCGGGGCGTTTGACTCCCTCTGGTGGCCAAACGTCCTCGGCAGACTCCGGAAAGCAAAACTACCAGCTAATTTGTACAATTGTATAAAAACCTATCTTGCAAACAGAACAGTAACCGTCAGTGCTCCGTACTGTTCAGTCACACGACCAGTCTACAGAGGATGCCCACAAGGCTCAGTACTTGGCCCACTTCTCTGGAACGTGGTGCTCGACAGCTTTCTAAACCTTTCTTGACCTTGGTAATGTGAGGTCACAGGCCTATGCGGATGACCTGATCCTGATGCTGGCGGCAGACTCAAGAACTCAACTAGAGATCTCTGCAAACCGTGCTATAAATATCCTACAAGACTGGGCCACCCAAAACCACTTAAAGATATCCCCAACAAAAACCTGCTCCATCCTACTTAAAGGTTCTCTCAATATCAGAAGGCCTTCCCAGATAAAGATTCAGGAAACAACAATTAAGCTTTCCACCGAACTTAAATATCTTGGTATTCTGCTGGATAAAAATCTATCCTTCACACCCCATCTTACTTATCTCCGAAGCAAAATCAAAAAATACTCCGCACTAATAGCTAGAGTCACTCGTCGCGACTGGGGGCTTAAGAAGAGGACCCTAGCCCTCTTCTATAAGGCAGTCTTCTTACCAGCAATAACATACGCATCATGAGTCTGGTTCCACAAGGCGGTAACAGCAGTAAACAAAAGGAAGCTAGAGACAATTCAACGCTCAGTCCTACTGACAATCTCGAGAGCCTGCTGTACTGTAAGCACCCTCGCCCTCCAGGTCCTCTTGGGCGCTCTCCCCCTGGACCTGGAGATCGTCCGCTGTGGGTTGCTTTATCAACTATCCAAAGGCAAAGCAATCACCTGCCTAGACTACACAACTGATCCGGCGAACGATCGTAAACTCGAGAAAAAACACCTTCTCACCCACCTACAGCAGGCCTGGCAAACCCGCTGGACGACTTCGACAAAAGGGGAAGTCACCCGAAGATTCATACTGGATAATCAACTAGTGTTTCCCAAAAGCCCAAACTGGTTTTCACCGGGACTGCTGACATCTTACTTGCTCACGGGACATGGCGCAATAAGAGCAAAACTCTCCAGTTTCGGATTGAGTGACACCCCTCTCTGCCACTGTGGACAGCCAGAGACGTGGGAGCATCTCATGCACCACTGCCAACTATACGAAGACCTCCGCTGCCTCTTAATAACTAGAATACGTTTCTCGCCAATAAACCAAAAACAATATCTCCTGGAGAGCGAGGACAACTATAAAGCCTTAACGCAGTTTGCGCAGGATCTTTTTATTAGAAGAATAACATACCCACAACCTTAGCAGAATTTTCACACAACTAACCACTCGTCATCCACAATAAAGATCCTTAGATGTGTCAACCAAACAAAAACCTAACAGCTACAATTTGAAGAACAACTAATTATTAACTTAACCTGGATCTGACCACTGGCTTAAACTGGAGTCATTATTTGAACTTGACCACTCACACGGACGGGACAACATGTCCCAGGAATGGCATACGAAGACCTGACAAAGACATTGTGGAGTTTGCTGCCGAAACATCATTAGGCGATCTGAATCCGGTACCCTTACTCGGTTCACTTTCTTTTCCTTCCCTTGGCAGGGAATGGTTACTCTGCAGCCTCTCCTCCCTACCATCCCCTATCTTCACCTGGTGAGGCATGGGCCTTCCCCGCCGACTTTTGGGGTTATCTTCACTATTGACCCCATATTTCTGTCTTTCACCCCCCAGTCTTCAGTCTCCCTTCCCTCTCTAGCTATCTTGCGACTAGCGTTTTACCCTTGCCAAAACTACACAAGCCCCACACTAAAATTTAAAAAAAAAAAAAAAAATGAACTGTAACCCATATAACTTATATCTCTTTCGGCCTGACCCAATTTCTAGCGTTTCTCCCCCCCTCCACTTTTTTTTTTTTTTAGGTCCTAGCCACTGAAATCTCAGGAAATTAGGTGGCAGGACCTGCCAGAGTAAATAGTAAATTTCTAAAATACTGGTGTACCTGGTCTGCCTCCACGAGGTTTAGTGTGGGCAACGGTGGGTCTCATTTGAGACCCAACGGCTAAAAGACCAGATGAACAACGGCACAAAATATTACACACCACAATATCCATACACTTTTAAACCTCTGGCCTCTACAGTGTTCTGTATCACACCACAATGTACATTACGCGGAGATGGGGGAAACCCCTGGTGCCGTTAGACCCTAAACACACTATACACTATTAAAATATATACTCAACATCGTTTTTTCTTTAAATTTACTCAATTTGCATAAATATGCATGGTTATAATTACCCCTCACCAAGAGTTAGTTAAAAATAACAAAAATAATTTTGTACTCAGAGAAATTGTATACTTTTCATTAATCAAAAATATCAAAAATTAATATTCTAAAATATCCGAAAGTGCGATATGAAATAGAATTATTAATGATAAATATTAAAACAACAGCATGAAAGAATAAGCTATGAATGCTCCTCGTAAAGCGACAAGGATCGACCCAGGCTTGCCCCTAAGGGATGGGAGGACAAATTATAACCATCTAGTTAGCCAAGAAGGCTTCATTGCTCACTATAGCTACGTTTCCCATGGACCTGGTCTGCTTTTGGGCTCCATTTCTGGCAAAAGTATACCTAGACTCTATCAGACATCTATTTATAAATTGCAGACTAATAAATCCTATTGGATTTTTTTTATAAAATTTCTTAAAGATGTTTTGTTATACAAATTTATATTGAGGAAGGAGGAAATGTTTATTTTCTAAAATAATTCAGAAACCGAAAGAGTAGATGAATCTATCGCGAGTTTTCAATAAAGAAAATTGAAATATTGATTAGTATATGTTGCACAGAATTACTTACTTTTAAGGTTTGTTTCACTTTCGATCTTGCAGTTCTGACTGAATAAATGCCTGAATGCGAAACGTTTCATCGAAAGGCACAACACTAGAATAAAGGACTTCATAAATACAGAGATATAGCAGATAAAATAAAATATAAAAGAGTAAAGCGACATATATAAATAGATACAGACATATATATATATATACTGATTGATCACTGAATTATGACCATCTACCTAATACTGTGTCGGCCCACCGTTCGTATGAATAACAGCCGCTATTACCCTAGGCATTGATTCCACTAGATGTCTGCAGCATGTCTTTCCACAGTATCGGAGAGGATGATGGTTGCGTGCCCACATGTCTCACTTCCTGTTCCAAAACATCAATTGAGGTCAGGCGAATTTGGAGTCCAGACAAGATGGGTGATATCTATCAGTGTGTTCCTCTAACCACTCGTGCACAGTGAGGACCCAATGACAAGGCGCATTATCGTCTTGGAAGATCCCGTTTCTGTCCGTGAAAAAATGCAACGTGGCAGGGTGCGCGTGGTCTCCTAAAAGCTGGGCGATATCACTACTTTAGGTGTGAAAGCAATAATTTCCCACCCTTCTCATTTCTGTGGAATTATCTTCCCTACTCTGTCCTTTACTTATCTCACTGCACCTTTGTCTCGTTGCGAACTACAAGTTGATAGCCAGACAAAAATGGGAAAATAGGTATGGCAGGAGAAGAAGAAATAAAGTAGAAAATATGTCTTAATAAAGGATAAGCCAGAAAAATGCAAAGTCTCTTAAAACCTTCTTCGCATATTCTTGAATAACTAACAAGATTGCTAGTTATTCAAGAACTTGAATTTTATTTTCATTTACGATTAAAAACAGCATTGCAGAAAGTTTGAAGTGCCTGGAAATTATTGATAGAGGCCATATTGCATCGAGTACAATAAGTGTGTGTGTGTGTGTTCTGTGGTCGATTTGCTGTTTTTGATACCCTACTACCCTCGCTTGAAACAGGCTCAGCCACTTTGTGAAAAATACCCGTAAAAATTCCTCGCGTCAATGACGGGATTCGAACTCAGGTCTTTTCCACCCAGTGTGGGGAGGACAGTGATTATACCAGCTGTTACCCACGAGGGCCCTGTTTTATATCACATTGTACGAACACGTGATGATATTACTAAAGAAGTGCTCCATCATGACAAGAATAGGTGTACTAACAGAGTGGCCACTCAGTGTATAAAGTCATTAAAATTCTTGCAAACTTTCAGTTGGTCACAAACATCATAATGCAACACTTATTTGTTGACTTTAAAATTATTCTTTTCAGCTAGTTTAGTACAACTAAGATAAGGGTTCTTTAAGATGGCATTGGTTTAAATCATAACACGAACTATAAAACTTTATAATTTACATTAAAAAGGATTTTCGTCCTCAGATTACGGGATTCATACATCTGCTTCACAATGAAGATCTAATAGCGATCCCTAAGGAATGCTTGTTATAAAGAAATAATATCCTGTGAATGTACCTTGATACAGTCTTTCAGAAACACAATCTGTAAGCCTGATGAGTCAAGGTATATTGAGCTATAATAGTGTAATTTGAATTGTAAAATGGCGTGATATATTGAATCAATAGGGTTGGGCGAATGAATGTAGACACAACCCAGTTCTACTCATTCTTTCGTCCCGGGGCATCTTGGATAACAGAATCATAGTGTAATTTTTCATTTTCTGCATCATGTATTTCGAATACTATACAAGATTCACTCTCGGAATTGATTTCTTAAGCGGCGAGATAATATAAAATGTCCTCATCTCTTCGACCTCAGTAAACCAGAGAACGTGGATATAACACTTGAAGAGAACAAAAAACACATCATCGCCTCTCTGATCTCAAGTGAAGGGATCACTATCGTGGTTATTGTCATGGAAGGTATCCTGATGGACGGCCGCACTTATCTCCTGATCTTTCAGCAAGGCATCAAGAATTCTCACAAGTAAAGTAGCAGTAGTAGGCTGTAGTAGTAGTAGTAGTAGTAATGAAGGTATGTGATGCAAGAAAACAAGTGTATGAACTTATGTAGCATCAGCCAAAAAAGAAAAAAAAAAATTCACACATCCATTCCCTCTAAACGTTTGCCCAGTTCCTCCTTGAATTTATTTAAATTTACCAACTTTCACAACGACAGATGGAAGTCGGTTCCAGCAATTAACCAGACGCTGGCTAAAAGCAAATTTCCGCACATCTATTCTACAACTGTCTTTCCTAAATTTTAATTTATGTCCCCTCGAGTTCAGAATCTGAGCAAGCTGAAGAATCCCACCAGAATTCAGCGGGCTCAACCCATTAAAGGCCTTATACACCTCACAGGTGCCAAGTCTCCAGCCGCTGCAATTTGAAGAATTTAAGGGATAATGCAAAGGGATAATGACATCCTTTTCGCTACTAGAAAAATTCCTGTATATCATTGACAATACCTCATGACCACCTCTGGCAGCTTGTCTGCTTTGCACAGAAAACTTCATATCTGACTGCACAATTACTCCTAGATCTTTTTCATTTTCTACCATCCTAAGTGCAGTACCACAGAGTTGGTACGTTTCTCTGGGGTTACTTCTACCCATATGCAGTATTTTGCATTTGTCAATGTTAAACTTCAGTTTCCACTTCTCAGCCCATCTGCTCAAATTTTCTAGATACTGTTGCAGTAGCACACTGTCATTATTGTCATTAACAACCCTGCCAACCTTTGTATCATCTGCAAACTTCGACATTAAGCCTGATATACCTTCATCAATATCATCGATAAATATACAAAACAACAGTGGACCCAACACACCGAACTCTGGAAGTTTCCACTAATAACATTAGTCCACGAAAAGCAGTGTTCATTGGTTACCACTCTGTTTTCTTCCACTCAATCACCCTTTTATCCATTATAGCAACTTACCCTTAATACCCATTCTGCTCCAATTTGTACAGCAGTCTTCCATGCGTAACAGTGTCACAAGCTTTCTTGAAATCCAAATATATGATATCAAAATTATATTTTGCATCCAGTTCATTTGTAGCCATATCATAGTATCCAATCAAATCTGTCAGACAAGGCTTTCCCTTAACAAACCCATGTGTCCGAATTATTGCTGCAGTCTTGTCTAGATGATCCTGCAATGCATCTTTAACAAGTGATTCCATTATTTTCCCCAGAACGTTATTTTCCCCAGAACGGAAGTTAAACTAACTGGTATGTAATTACTCGTGTCACCTTTAGATGCACCTTTGTCAATTGGGGAAAAATTTACATCTCCAGTCCGTGGGCACTTCCTCTGAGTCCAAGGATGCTCTCATAATCATGGCTAAGGGTTTGCTTACTTCCTTTTCCGCACCTTTTAATACAACTAGATAGATTCCATCCATCCCAGGTGCCTTTCTTATATTTAACTTCAACAATTTTCCCTCCACTTTGCTCCAAGCTATTACAAAATCATTAAGCACCCTCTTACAGTTTGATGAATTTCTGGCATTTTCCTCCCTTAGTAACTCCTCATGTGTAGATGCAAAATACTGATTCAGTTTATGAGCTAATTGAGCAGGATCATCAACAGTCGAACCATCGATATCAAGTGGACCAATCTAATTCATCCCTTTCCTTCTAGAGTTTATATTAGTAAAAAAGTCCTTGCTGTTCTTAGCATCCTTTGCCAAAGATTTCTTGTAATCTGCCTTCGCTTGACTTTGTGACTTGGTTACAGACTAGCTTATATCTGCAATAGACTTCTGTGTCACCTGATAATTTATATGCGTCCCATGCATTTTTATTCTCTGCTTGGAGTCTCATTAGTCTCATTAGTTCATCTGACATCCATTTAGGCCTAAACTTGTACAATATTTCTTAGTTGGTATGAAAAGCCTAGTAGCCTCCAAGATTAATTCTTTGAATGCTTGCCATTTAGAATTCAACGTTGGTAACATCATCAGTTGGTCCCACCGTATAGAATTTAAATACTGTCTCGGACCACCGTTGTCAACTTTACGAAAGCAAAAATCCTTCCCTTTACCCCTGATGGTAATTATATCTTTAAGTAAATCCCACATTAGTACACTGTGATCACTCCAACCTAGTGGTTCCTTTATCTGCAAATTCTTAATACACGAATAATCACTGCTGATAACCAGATCAAGAGTATTACCCACATTACCCTCTCTGGTTCCCTCTCTAACATGTTGCTGCAGAAAATAATCATCCAATAAATCCACAGAAGTCGTGCGAGTGACCAATCCACAAGTTCCAGTCAATATCTGGGAAGTTAAAATCCTCCATTATAGCACAATCTGATTTACTGGCCCATTATATTAAAGAGTCGAGATACACCTTTGAACACGCAGAGAGGAATTTCACTGTTGCAATAGTCCCAAAATTCATTTTTATGACGTACTGTAATGCTGTTCCACATAGCCTTCAGCACAGTCGAGAAAATTCTATAACTAGAGGATACTTCGGAACCAGACTCTTATTTAAAATGTCTAGAATGCCTTATGGAAATGAATTGGGGCATGGCATCCTTTTCACGGAATCATCCATATATGAATATAAATTAAAAGAAAGATTTATACCTGTAGATGTATTCTTGATTTTCATTTTTAGGAATTTTATATTCTGCATTTTCTAGAAACTTAACAAAATCAGTGTTTCCCATTTTCCCAATGTTATTCCTTAGTTTAAAATAAAGGTATTGTAAAGGAAGATATTGAACTTTTTGGAAGGCTACTTACCTGTGAGTTCGTTTACCATAGGGGAAAATATATCCGCAGTGACAACCACCATACCATCCCTGAAACGCATTTTCACAAATCGTTTTACAATTATCGGCATCAGTAACTGATAATACGAGCAGCAAACAGGAAATAATTGCAAGCATTATTATTCTATTTTCCATTTTAATGCGATTAATTACTGATCTTGAATATTGATGAGAGATTATTTTTCTACTAAATTTGGTGTGCGGTACATTCAAAAACTGGGAGGATTGGAAATAAGACGGCACAGATTCCAAATGGGTTGCTCAGTGGAGCAGAAAAGTCGAAGTGAAACAAGTGGAAAGCCAAGTACGTTCTTATATCCTTTCTGTGATCGAATGCTTAATAAAAGTTGTCCTTCGGGAGCATTTTGCTCGCACAAATTAAAAACAATGATATCTCAACTCTGCTCTTGGTACCATCACGATTAACGAAGGATAAATAAGTTAATTAGTAGGCGAAGTTATCATGATTTTGAGAAAATGTAAATTAAATTTGATTATTTTATTTCCGTGCTTATGTGGAAGGTTATTATTCCTTAAATTACAAGTCTATGAAGAACAATATCTCTTCTGGAATGATGGCATCTCTGATAAACATTATTACTAAGTTATGCTGCTCATAAATTTCTTGCAATTAATAATATTCATACAAAGTTCAGTGTTTAGAGATATTTTAAGAATAATTATGGCTTTGTAAAAGAGAAAAACTATTTATGAGGATATCATTTATGCTTAGTTCCTCTCTAATTTTATAAAATGATTACAACAGAATCGTTTTCATATATTTTTTGACATTTTATAAGATATACAGGCTGGTTATGCAACACTAAAAACGAATAATCTCTAATGAGACATCATGAGGCAAGTGTTTATTTCTGAGACGATTGAAAGCCCTACATAATATAATTAAATGTATGGATGGTACTCTGGATAATATACAAGAAAATAAGAATGATACCAGGAAATGAATATTTAAAAGTTTCGAGGAAATGTCAAGTTATAAAGCACTTGACATGTTGATATTGAAAGCCAATTTTATTAACCACATAATGAGATGGAATTAATAACAAATGAAATGTTCCTGGTTAATGGACCCTCTCTGTTGCAATATGCTCCCTGTCAAATTCGATAATGGACCTGTCGAAAGCCCTTGCTTTTATAAACAAAATTTCAGTCCCTACCTACTTGTAACCCTTCTATAATCTTAAAATTCTAGAGACAGTCTCCATCTATGCGTTTTGGAAACAGTATTTCATCAAGCATATTCCGAAACATAACGCAGTAAAGTGATAAGAGAATTACAGACATATCTTTGGGACGAAAGTTATTAAAAAATTTTAAGCGAAAAAACATTTTGAAGCACATTACATATTACTTACTGCTGCTTACATATTACTGATGCTATCGAGGAGTGTTAGTTGGGTCGGAATACTGCTAGATTGGGGATTACCGGGACTAATAGATTAACACTAGCCGCTGGTAGAGGTGAAAGTGATTCTTGCACTGTTTCTATTGGGATGTGCAGCAGCATCCTAGAAAACAAGGTGTTAGGGATTTCAGAGACTGCTGGGAGTCATTGCGGAACAAGTAAATGCATGGGCTGTGTTCGGGTAGCTAAGAATAGGAACAGGTGCATGTATAATTGCGTGTACACCAATGCTATGAGTTTGGTAAATAAATTTGATGAATCTGAGGTATTGCTCAGAACACCAATGGCAAATTTTGTTGGGATATCAGAGACGTCGAGTCACACAGATATAAGCAGTGTAGAAATGGAATTTGAGGAAGTACAATGTGTACAGAAAGGGTAGACAGCACAGGAAGGGAGGAGGGGTTATGCTATTAGTTAAGAAACACATAAAATCCAATGAAGTACAGCCAGTCGACATGGGTGGACAGTGCAGTGTCGAGTCAGTTTGGTGGGAGATAGGCATTGGGAGAGCAAAATTGAGAGTAGGAGTGTGATATAGGCCTAATGACTCTGATGAGTATAATAATAAACTGTACAGGGAAATAGAGTGGGCCAGTAAATCAGAGTCTTATAATGGGGGGTTTTAATTTCCCAGATATTGACTGGAATTTGTGGGTTGCTCACTCGCACACTAGCAAGGCTTTTGTGAATTTATTGGATGATTGTTTTCTACATCAGCATGTTCGTGAGGCAACAAGAGGGAGCAATACTCTTGATCTGATTATCAGTAGTGATTCTTCATGCATTAAGAATCTGCAGATAGAGGAACCACTAGGTGACAGTGATCACAGTGTGCTAAAGTAGGGTTTACTCAAAGAGGTAACTACCATTAGGGGTAAAGGGAAGGGTTATTGCTTTCGTAAAGGCGACTACGATGGACTGAGACAATATTTAAATTCTATACAGTGGGACCAACTGATGATGTTACCAACGGCAAATTCAAAATGGGAAGCATTCAAAGAATTAATCTTCGAACCTACTGGGCTTTTCATACCAACTAAGAAATTTTGTTTAAGGTTTAGGCCTAAATGGATGTCAGATGAACTAATTAGGCATATGGCACAAAAGAAAATGCATGGGATACATATAAATTAACAGGTGACACAGAGGTCTATGATAGATATAAGCTGGTCTGTAACCAAGTCAAAAAGGAGGTTAGGCAGGCAAAGGCAGATTACGAGAAATCTTTGGCAAAGGATGAAAAGAAAAACATCAAAGAGTTCTTTACTTTTATAAACTCTAGAAAGGAAGGGGGATTAAACAGGTTGGTCTATTTGATATCGATGGTTCAAATGTTGATGATCCTGCTCAGGTGGCTAACAAACTAAATGAGTATTTTGCATGTACATTCACACATGAGGAGTAATTCAGGGAAGAGAATGCCAGAGATGAATTAAACTCTGGCTGTGAGCTAAATGATTTTGTAATATCTGAGAGCAAAATGGATCAAAAATTGTTGAAGATAAACATAAGAAAGGCTCCTGAGGTGGATGGGATCTATCCAGTTATATTAAAAGAGGCAGCAAAGAAAGTAAACAAACCCTTAGCCATAATTATGAGAGCTTCCTTAGACTCAGGGGAGGTACCCATGGACTGGAGATGTGCAAATGTGACCTCAATTCACAAAGGAGGTCAAAGATCGACACAAGTAATTACAGACCTGCTAGTTTAATTTCTTTTCTAGGGAAATTAATGGAGGCACTGGTTAAAGAAGCACTGCAGGATCATTTAGACAAGACTTCAGTTATAGCTCGGACATAGCATGGGTTTGTTAAGGAGAAGTCTCGTCTGACCAATTTGATTGGATACTATGATGAAGTCACAAATGAACTGGGTGCAAAGAATAATTTTGATATCATACATTTGGATCTTAAAAAGGCTTTTGATACTGTTGCACAAATTGGAGCAGTGTGGCATTGGAGGCAAATTGCTGCTATGGATAAAGGGACGGTTGTGTGGGGAAAGACAGAGAGTGGTAATCAATGGACTAATGTTGTTAATGAAGTCCCGCAGGGTTCGCCGTTGGGTGTCCATTGTTGTTTTCTGTATTTATAAATGATATTGATGATGGTATATCAGGCTTAATCTCCAAGTTTGCAGACGATACGAAGGTCGACAAGGTTGTTGACACTAATGACAGTACGCTGCTGCAACAGGATCTTGAAAAGAGGAGCAGATGGGCTGAGAGGTGGCAACTTAAGTTTAACATTGACAAATGTAAAGTACTGCCTATGGGAAGCAGTAACCCCAGAATAATGTAACCACTGTGTGGTATTACACTGACAGTGGTAGAGAATGAAAAGGACCTGGTGGTAATTGTGCAAGGAGATATGAAGTTTTCTGAGCAGTGCAGACTGTCTGCAAGAGTAGCTCATGGTGTCCTGTCAGTGATATAAAGGAATATTTCTAGCAGGGATAAGGTGGTGATTATCCACTTGTAACAACTGAGGCAATGGTCAGGCCACACCTTGATTACTGTATACAGGTCTGGATGCCTCATTTTAGAAAGGATGTAGAACTGCTTGAACGAGTACAAAGAAGGGCAACGAGATTGGTGAATGGAACAAAGGGTTGCTCTTACGAAGAAAGGCTTAAGTTTTGCAAATTACAGTGTCTGGAGACTAGGCACCTGCGAGGTGATCCGATCGAGGTGTACAAAATCCTGAATGGTTTCAGCAGGCTCAGTGCTAATAGGATTCTTCCTCTTGCTCAGAATAATCGCCGGACAGGGCATAAATTCAAATTGAGGAAAGGCAGTTGTAGTATAGATGTGCGGAAGTTTGCTTTTAGCCAGCGGGTGGTTGATTGCTGGAACAAACTTCCATCTGTCGTTGTAGAAGTTGATCGCTTAAATAGATTCAAGGCAGAACTAGACAAACATTTGGAGTGAGTGGATGGGTGAAATGAGAAGTTTTTTTTTTCCTGATGCTATATTAGCTTGCTTTCTTGCATCATGTGCCTTTACTAATGCTATTTCATTACAGATTTTGATCATAGGCCTGTTTATTTACGCCCACTCGTAAGGTACAGATCAGTGATAACTTATTGGTTAGAAACATTTTTTCAGGATAAAGAAAGATCTAAAAGATAAACAATAATTCAGGATCCAGAAAGATCTAAATGATCTACAGTATCTCAGGATCCATGAAAGATCTACAAATCAATTGATTTCGTCTTATTTATTGACATCAGCGACACGCAGAACGAAAAATTCGCTTTCCACAAGGATATTTAATGCTATTTAATCCTGAAAACAGCTTAAAAACATACATTTTTATAACATATGATTTATGCTGCATCAAGGAATAATAATACATGTGTTTATTGCTTTATATTAGGGGGTTTGAAAATTAATTGTTGGCTTGAGCACAGCAATAGATCAGCCTCAAAGTTCATCAACTTCTGAGCTGATCCTCTCATTCTCTTCAAACAGCACAAAATCTGAAATATTTAAAATTTGCTGACTTGTTTACTCGATACTCTCACATATCCGAATGCAAATTCTCACTTTTAAAATTTTATAAAGTAAAGCTACAGTAATATTAGTTTACACATCTAAATAGGCACAAACGGTTCAGAGAAGGATGGGAAAATGTTCACGACGACAAGAAGACCTCCAACTTCAACGACAAACGAGAATGTTAAAAAAATTCGAGAGATCGTGTGTCAAGACCGCCGGATAAGAAATTCGACTTATCGCAGAACAGTTACACATTGACAAAGAAACAGTAAGAACAATTTTCACAGATGGTTTTTCATCGTGACAATGTGCTGTGTCATTCGTTTGTCGCAGTGAGAGAGTTTTTAACGAAAAACAAGACCACAACATTGGAGCACCCGCCTTATTTGCCAGATATGGCATCGTGCGATTTTTTCTGTTCCCAAAAATTTTAAATTCACCTCGAAGGAAAACGATTTGAGGATTTAGTAGACATTCAGAAGAACACAATGCAGCAAAACGGCTAATGGAGCGCTGAATAGGAGTGACTGGGAAATATGTGATGTGACAAGATTTTGTAGATCTTGTTGTTATAACAAATTGCTCTCACAGAGCAACGTGCATGAAACTAACAGCTTTTCAGAAATACCAAAGCTTCCCGACTTCTCAATTCGCAAACATCTAAACGTTGGGTGCATCAATGCTGAGAACGGTTATGCCTAGGAATTTATTATTATTATTATTTTTTTAATGAAAACCCAAACACGAGAGGTATTGGAACCTATAGTACATAGTGGCGTGCATGAGTTGGAGGGTGAGAAGGTGAAAGAAGAACTTGTTGACATTAGCCTTGAACGTCTGAAAAAAGTAATTTTCTGGAAATACGTATGAAGGAAGGTTGTTCCCGAAAACGGCAGTTGAATGAATAAATGAGGAAGAAGAAAAGTCGGTTCTGTGAGTTTGGAGTTGGACAGTAAATGGATGTTGGCTGGTAGTGGCACGTGTTTGGACTGTTTTGAAAGAGAGAGCTGGAATTATAGAAGTCAATTCAGAAGAACAGTGCCCATGGAAGTATCTGTAGAAGAGGCATGCAGCAGAAACAGTACGTCTATGAGAAAGCGAGTGGAGAGACTCTGTTAGAGATGAATCATTAATTAATCTAACTGCCCTCTTTTGAATGGAATCTAGAAGTCTGAGAGTGGTTTTGGTGGTTACGCCCAAGATGTGTGAACAACATTCAATGGTAGAGCGGATTTTTATAGAGGGAATAGCTGTTTGGAAGAAAAGTAACTCCGAGAGCGAAGGAGAAAACACAGTTTTCTGAACCTTGGGGAACACCAGCCTTAGTGGAAAAGTTAGAAGACAGAGAGCCATCTACCATAACTGCACTGAGCGGTCAGAGAGAAAACTGCATACCCAATTACAAAAAACAGTTGGCAAACCATAAGATGGAAGGACCTTTAGCAAAGCACGATCGGTAAACAAACTTTTCCATTGAATTTGTCCATAAATGGGTAACATAAGCCAGAATATCACCAGTGGATCGACACTAACGGAATCCATTGTGGCTATCGTTGATCAGGTTGTAGGTTTCTAGATAGTTTATGAGTTGGCGGTTAATCGTTTTTCTCCGTTACTTTGTAAAGAGTAGAGGTGATTGCAATGGAACGATAATTTTTGGGAGGGATTTGCCACTTTTCAAGAAAAAATGGCTGGATATGAGCAAATTTCCAAACAGAAGGAAAAATACCTTTGGAATAAGAAATTGGAAAAAGGCGACCGAGAAGTGGAGTAATTCAGGAGCACAGGGTTTGAGAACAAGTGGAGAAAAACCTTCAGGGCCTGGAGCTTTCTTAGCATCAAGATTTTTCAAAATCCTTCTCAGATCCTTTTGATGGATGACCACAAGAAGACATTAAATGGAACGTATGGGGAATGGTGGATGGTAGTTTACCAAGATCTTTAATACGCGAGTTGGATGAAAAATAGGATACTATCAGGTCAGCTTTATCTTTGGCTGAAGTGGCAATAGAATCAGCTGGTTTAGACAAAGGTGATACACAAGTGCTATCATCTACTTTACCACGATTAATTTCACTGCCCCTTCATTTTTATTATTTATCGTGGTGTAGCTATTTGAATTTCATCTTAAATCATTAAGCAAAATCAATATATATATATGTTAATTTTGATCTTTTCTCACTCGAGTTATTAATTTCCAATTGCATTTTAAGTAAGTTTATCTGTTTTCCATTACATAAGTTTATTACTTAGATTTTAAAACGCATTTGTTAAAATTTTGTCTTTTTTAATTTATGTTATTTCAGATGAGGTAACACATTGTATCTTGGTATGTCACCTGTAATGTGTTTGTTGGAATAAATAAATAAATAAATTCCAGTTTATGACACAAGGCAATTTTTTCAGGAGAAGAATGCCACTCCCACAAAAGTCTGTGTATGTCACGACTTGATTTAGGGACGATAATGACATTAAGTACATGGTCACAAGGAAAGACAACAGTTTTGAATGTTCATATTTTTTGAAAGTTTTGGCCAGTTTAGCAAGTTTAGAGCCATTAAACGCGTACGATATGGAAATATTTTCATGGGTAGTGATACATCCTAGAGAAAAAATGCTGCAGAGAGATGGTGTAGGCTTCTGAGCAGCGTGTATTTTTTATTACAGTGCAGTGCGAGTTTAAAATTACATTAGAATATATACAGTTAAGATATAGTATACTGACGCCTAGATCATGAGATTCTAGCAATTTCATCAGATGGAATTATAATCAGTTTTCTTTGGCGACACCTTTTATACGGAATACTATCTTGAAACTGCATAAACTGTTTCGTTTCAGCTTTTCAAAGCATAGCATTCAGCATGTAAAAAACATTTAAACATCAATATAAAAAAATCATTAATGATATTGATGAGGCTTAATGTTCAAGTTTGCTGATGGTACAAAGATTGGCAGGGTTGTTAATGATAGTAAAGACAGTATGCTACTGCAACAGGATCTAGAAACGTTGAGCAGATGGGCTCAAAAATGGCAGTTGAAGTTTAACATTGACAAATGCAAAGTACTGCGTATGAGTAGCAGTAACCCCAGAGTATCAACTGTGTAATACTACACTTAGGATGGTAGAGAATGAAAAAGACCTGGGAGTAATTGTGCAAGACTTCAGATATTCTGATCAGTGCAGACAGGCTGCCAGAGCAGCTCATTGGGTCTTGTCAATGATCTACAGGAATTTTACTAGCAGAGATAAGGAGGGGGTTATTCCTTTGTATAAGGTAATGGCCAGGCCGAGCTTGAGTACTGCGTACGGGTCTGGAAGCCTCAATTTAGGAAGGATGTAGAGTTGCTAGAACGAGTACCGAGAAGGGCAACAAGACTGGTGAAGGGAATGAAAGGGTGTTCCTACCAAGAAAGGCTCCAGTTCTACAAATTTCAGCATCTGGAGACTACACACACACACCTGCGAGGTGACCTGATTGAGGTATATACGGCCTTGAATGGATTGAATAGACTCAATGCTGATGGAATTCTTCCTCTTGCTCAGATTACGAACTTGAGGGTGCATAAATTCAAATTGAGGAAGGATGGTTGCAGAATACATGTGCGGAAGTTTGCCTTTTGCCAGCGAGTGGTTGATTTCTGAAACTTTTGTCTATTGTTGTGGAAGTGGCTAGCTTAGATAAATTCAAGGAAGAACTAAACAAGCAATTGGAGGGAATGAATAGGTGAAATTGGAGGTTTCATGTTTTGTTTTTGTTTTTGGCTTATGCTGTAAACTTAAATATCATTTGTCAATACTAATGCTAATTTCTCCATCAAAATGGGCAAGACCGCATATGGCAAATGCGGTTATTCATTTCCTGAACAAAACAGCGCCCAATGAAGTTATTCTCTGTAAGATGGCATGCAGTAAAAGAAGTTAGAACTCCAAAATTATAAAAGGTCTTTTGGAACATAAATTTAATTTCTTTGGCGCATTTCATAACTTATATATCAAACATTGAATAAATTAAAACATCCACAGTATTGATCTGAAAATTCTTTGTAGAAATTAAGTTACTTGTAATCACGCAAGTGATGGAGTATACGTTAGAATATACCAATAAATTTAAATATATCATTAAAGACAGTTTTCATCAGTCAACCGTCTTTACCTTTTCATTTAACTTTCTCACGTGATTTAAAGGGAAATTAGTAAATATGCATTTTTCTGTTCGGAATTCATAAAATGCGAAGAAAGCTAATTTATCTTATAATCCACTTATCGTGTAACAATAACTAAAAAATCAATAATTCATGTCAGTTTTGCATTTTGTTTACAAAATAATCAAAGGTATAAAAAAGATAAGTCCGACAGAATTTCAAACAGTAAAATTTCTGTTAAAAAATGGAAACCTACAAGAAAACTTTAATCTTAAAAAAAAGAAGCAAAAGAATCGATTCAAAATTTCAGGCTCGTCTCGCTACAAAACAAACATCCCCAAAGAGTTTTGATATTCCGAGTTTGGTAAACAAAAAGATGCAATGGTTGCCTAAATCAATTTGCTATTATTTTCTATATAATTATGCAAGGCTGAAGAATGTAAACTGAAGAATAAAAAAACACAAAATGAAATATGAAATATAATTATCCTTTTGCCCATTGCCAATGGGAAAAAGGATAATTATCATGAACATTTTCGTGATTATGGTGTTTCTCTTTTACCTTGTCCAGTCTAATGCAACAGTAACTGCCCTCGTGAGTAGCACATTTGGTAGGATCGCCGTCCTCCTTACAATGGGTGGAAAAGACCAGAGTTTAAGTCCCATCGATGACGTGAGGAATTTTTATGGGCTTCTTCACAACGTGGCTGAGTTAGTCGGTCTCAGGCAAGGGTAGCATGATTTTTCTCCCATGAACTCAGGTTTTTCGTCCAGCAAACAGAAAATCGTCCTCAGAACACACGCAATTTACAGATTCATTTGGTATCTGTAATATACATATTGCTCCGCGTATACTGTAAATCTGTAATAATGAAAACTTTAACAAAGATTTCATCAAATTAAACTAAATATATCTTGAGTATTAGTATATGAACGTGAAAATTTTAGTACTGACCTAATACTCGTGTTTTCATTAATGGAATTTCTTCAGTCAATGTTGAACACAAGCATGCACAAAAGACGGTGATTACTGTAATACACTGGTGTGAAAAATTTAAGGACCAGTCAGGTTTTCACCTGTAGCTTCTCATAGGAATGGCCTGGATATGGGAAAAGCATACCAAAGGAACCTCGTGAGGTAGAGAAATGATGAAGGAAACAACACCGACACAACAACGGAAACAAAACGGTACAGAGGGACTTTTTTCAAAAATGGCAACATAGCACTGGCTGCCATGATACAGATCCATCACTGCCAAAGATGGAACAAAGGGAAGAGGTGGTCCTCAGTAGGAGATATGGCCACCCCTAATGTCGATGCAGGCTTTGCACCGCCTGCCCATACTTGGAACAATGTTGTTGATAAGTTCTTGCGGTAACATCGACCATTCCTCTGTCTGCGCCATCTTCAGCTGGTGAACATTTTCTGGTGGGTGTGGACGTGCCGCTAGGCGTCTCCCCAGAGCATTCCATATGTGTTCGATGAGATTTAGATCGGTGGAACGGGAAGCCAATCCATACGAACAATGTCCTCACTTTCCAAAAGCATATCAACAGCTGCAATGCGATGGGGTGTGGCGTTATCATCCATAAACACCAACTCGGGGCCAATGGCACCTCGGACCAGACGTGCATGGGGAAGGATTACCTCAGTATAGTAGCGTGCACCGGTTAGAGTATCGCCTTCCAGTATCTGGAGTTTTGTACATCCATCCAAGATAACTCTTCCCCAGACGAGAACACCTCGACCGCCATATCGATCCATTTCAGTGATGTTTGCGGGGTGATACCTGTGCCAACCTCTCGCTAGATTAGCTGACGTCCAGAATCGCTGCTGAGACTAAATTCAACATTATTCGTTTACTTGAGTATCTTAAGTAAAGATTTTGTGGTTGTAACCTTTAGAAATAGCGTTGGTCCTTAAGTTTTGCCACCAATGTAGCAAAGAAAGTAGACGAATAATGTTGAATTTACAAAATGCTGAGGACAATAAGCATTAGCACCTCTCTTTAGATTTTTATTTATTTAATTGTATTAATTAATTCAGTATTATTTGACCTTAGAAAAGATGAAAAACTAGACAACGAACGGTGTGCCTACCTTTTGATGTTCAAGTGGAGCATGAATTAAAAGTTACCTGCACCAGGAACAATTTCTCTGAAGGAAAAAAAAAAAAACCAAAAAAACTCCAGACTTAATGATTCCTCCAACCATTCTTTTCTCAAAGCCAAAAATCTTGCGGAAAGAAAGTTATATTATCCCTTCTTGGAAACTCATAAATGGCAATATAAGCTGGAAAATTTAATCGAGAGTGAGATTTCGTAGGATTGGCCAAGGGACCTGAAAAAAAATCACTATAATCCAGAACATTGATGGTATTTTTAAGGAGTCGTTATGTGCTGTGATGTAATGACTAGATCGTAGG
The DNA here is from genome assembly GCF_048544385.1 of Mastigoproctus giganteus. Taxonomy (NCBI): domain Eukaryota; kingdom Metazoa; phylum Arthropoda; class Arachnida; order Uropygi; family Thelyphonidae; genus Mastigoproctus; species Mastigoproctus giganteus. The sequence continues at coordinate 44,276,637 of NC_143583.1, forward strand.
TATAACTTAGCTTAATTTTTCAGCACTCACCTCATAGTAATCCGCTTAGTTGGTGGGAAGTTTTACCACGTACATAGTGGTTATGAGATTCTAATAACTAATGGAGATTATAAATTTCAAAACTAAGTTATGGGCTTTAAACATTTTTCTAAGAAAGGAAAGTGCACTTTCTATTATATGGTTGTCTAATTAAAATAAAGTAAATGAAGTGAGATAAAAGCTAATAGCCGCGCACGAGCGACTTTTGAAATCGTCTTCAATTAGCTATAGTGGGGAGGGAAGAGCGCGCGAGTGTGTTATGTACGGGTTGAGTTCCCGGAATGCATTTCAGTCCACGTGGAAACTTAATACGTGCTAAATTCCAAATAGGGGAGAAGTTGGCAGGAATCTTTTTGTTTAATACGTTAAGTGATGTGTGGCGCTTAAACCACTCAATGACGAGGGCTTCGTTTTGAAGGATTTTATAGCTGGAATTTAGTTTAACTATTGTGATCGCTGAATCGATGAGTGGGTTATGATTATACGATTGGACGTGTTGTGTTTCGGACATCAAAAATTTCTAACACGCGTGCATACTACCACTTTAATAGCTTCAAATCTAATTTAGCAAGTACAGAACTAACACAACAACAGATAGATGGAAGTTTGTTCCAATAATCCACCACCTGCTGGCTGAAGTCAAACCTCCTTCATATATTCTGCAACCACCCTTCTTCCATTTGAATTTAGTCCCACCATGGGTGTATCCTGAGCAAGAGGAAGAATGCAATCAGCATTAAGCTTTCTCGAGCCATTTACAGCCTTAATCACCTCAGTCAGATCTCTTCGCAGATGCCTAGTCTCCAGACGCTGCAGTTCCCAGAACTGATGCCTTTTTCGGTAAGACTATCCCTGTGTTGCCTTCACTAATCGAGTTTCCCTTCTTTGCACTGTTTCTGGCAGATCTACATCCTTCCTAAATTGAGACCTCTAGACCTGTATACAGTGCTCAAGATGCAGTCTAACCATTTCTTTGTAAAATGGGATAATTACCTTCTTATCCTTTCTAGCAAAGTTCCTGTATATTATAGGCATAACTTCATTTTGTCCTGGAAATCTCTCTGCATTGTTCAAAGAACTTCATATCTGATTACACCATTACCCCAAGATCCTTTTCATTTTCCACTGCTCTGATTGTAGTACCACACAGTTGATATGTAAATCTCGGATTACTGCTACCCATATGCAGTACCCTGTATTTGTCAATGTTAAACTTCGCCGTGCTTTGGTGGGACGAGTACAGAGAAGAGCAACAGGACTGGTGAGGAGAATAAAGGAATAACATTTGGAGTCTAGTCACCTGTGATGTGATCTGATTGAGGTGGTTAAGGTTTTTTAGCATTAGCATTATCATTAGCATTAGTAGAGGCATTTGATGCAAGAAAGCAAGTTATGCAGCATCAGCCAAAAAATAAAAAATAAATAAAAAATAACCACTTCCACTTCACCCCTCTGTTCGTTCGAAATACCTGTCCAGCTGAGCCTTAAACCTATTCAGGCTATCAACCTCCACGACAAGGGATGGAAGTCTGTTCCACCAACCAACCACACGCTGGCTAAAGGCAAATTTCCTCACGTCTATCCTACATCTGTCTTTCCTCAATTTGAATTTATGCCCTCTCAGGAGATTATTCTGAGCAAGAGGAAGAATCCCATCAGCATTGAGCATGCTCAAACTATCCAAGGCTTTATACACCTCTATCAGATCACCTCGCTAGTGCCTAGTCTCCAGACACTGTAATTTGCAAAACTTAAGCCTTTCTTCGTAAGAGCACCCCTTTGTTCCATTCACCAATCTTGTTGCCCTTTTCTGTACTCGTTCCAGCTTCTCTACATCCTTCTTGAAATGAGGCCTCCAGACCTCTATACAGTACTCTAGGTGTGGCCTGACCATTGCCTTATACAAGGGAACAATCACCACCTTATCCCTGCTAGAAAAATCCTATTGTATCATCGACAATACACCATGAGCTACTCTTGCAGCCCGTCTGCACTGCTCAGAAAACTTCATATCTGGTTGCACAACCACTCCTAGGTCCCTTTCATTCTCTACCACTGTTAGTGTAGTACCACAGAGTTGATACATTGCTCTGGGGTTGCTGTTTCCCATATGTAGTACTTTACATTTGTCAATGTTAAACTTCATTTGCCACCTCTCAGCCCATCTGCTCAACCTTTCCAGATCCTGTTGCAGCAGTATACTGACAGTAGTATCCTTGACAACCCTACCAATCTTCGTATCGTTTGCAAACTTGGACATTAAGCTTGATATACCATCATCAATATCATTTATAAATACAGAAAACAATAATGGACCCAATACTGAACCCTGAGGGACTCCACTAATAACATTAGTCCACGATGAGCAGTGTCCATTGATTACCACTCTCTGTCTTCTCCCCCTCACCCACCCCTTTATCCATAGCAGCAATTTGCCTCCAATGCCACACTGCTCCAATTTGCGCAGCAGCCTTCCATGTGCAACAGTATCAAAAGCCTTTCTAAGATCAAAGTACATAATATCAAAGTTATTCCCTGCATCCAGTTCTTTTGTGACTGCATCATAGTATCCAATCAAATTGGTCAGGCAAGACTTCCCCTTAACAAAACCATGCTGTGTCTAAGCTATAACTGAAGTCTTGTCAAGATGATCCTGCAGTGCTTCTTTAACCAGTACCTCCATTAATTTTCCGGGAACAGAAGTTAAACTAACAGGTCTATAATTACTTGTGTCGCCCTTTGATCCTCCTTTGTGAATTGGGATCACATTTGCACTTCTCCAGTACATGGGTACTTCCCCTGAGTCCAAGGAAGCTCTCATAATTATGGCTAAGTGTTTGCTTACTTCCTTCGCTGCCTCCGTTAATATAACTGGATAGATCCCATCCACCCCAGGTGCCTTTCTTGTATTTATCTCAACAATTTCTCTTCCACTTTACTCTCAGTTATTACAAGATTCTCTAGCTTACTGCCAGAGTTGAATACACCTCTGGCATTCCCCTCGCTGAATAACTCCTCATGTGTGAATATCGATGCAAAATATTCATTTAGTTTGTTAGCTACCTGAGCAGCATCATCAACAGTTGACCCATCGATATCAAGTGGACCAATCTGATTCATCCCCTTCCTTCTAGAGTTTACATAAGTAAAGAACTCTTTGCTGTTTTTCGTTGCATCCCTTGCCAAAGATTTCTCGTAGTCTGCCTACGTCTGCCTAACCTCCTTTGTAACTTGGTTACAGATCAACTTGTATCTATCATAGGCTTCTGTGTCACGTCTAAATTTGTATGTATCCCATGCATTTTTCTTCTCTGCCATATGTCTCATTAGTTCATCTGACATCCACTTAGGCCTAAAACTTGAACAATATTTCTTAGTTGGTATGTAAAGCCTAGTAGCTTCCAAGATAAGTTCTTTGAATGCTTCCCATTCTGAATTTGCTGTTGGTAACATCATCAGTTGGTGCCACTGTGTAGAATTTAAATACTTTCTCAGTCCATCGTAGTCACCTTTACGAAAGCAATAACCCTTCCCTTTACCCCTAATGGTAGGTACCTCTTTGAGTAAACCCCACTTCAGCACACTCTGATCACTGATACCTAGTGGTTCATTTACCTGCAAATTCTTAATGCATGAAGAATCACTACTGATAATTAAATCAAGAGTATTACTCCCTCTAGTTGCCTCCCGAACATGCTGATGAAGAAAACAAAACAATCATCCAATAAATTCACAAAAGCCTTGCTAGTATGTGAGTGACCAGCCCCCAAATTCCAGTCAATATCTGGGAAATTAAAATCTCCCATTATAAGACTCTCTGATTTACTGGCCCACTCTATTTCCCTGTACAGTTTCTTATTATACTCATCAGAGTCATTAGGCCTAAAGCACACTCCTACTCTCAATTTTGATCTCCCAATGCTTATGTCACACCAAACTGACTCGACACTGCTCTGTCCAGCAATGTCGACTGGCTTCACTTCCTTGGATTTTATGTATTTCTTAACTAATAGAATAACCCCTCCTCCCTTCCTATCCTGTCTATCCCTTTTGTAGACATTGTACTCCCCAAATTCCAGTTCTGCATTCCTTATATCTGTGTAACACCACGTCTCTGATATCCCAACAATATCTGCCTTTGATGTTTTGAGCAATACCTCAAATTCATCAAATTTATTTACTAAACTCCTAGCATTGGTTTACACGCAAATATACATGCAACTGTTCTTTTTCTTAGCTACCCTAACACAACCCATGTGTGTACTTGTACCCCAATGATTCCCAGCAGTCTCTGAAATATCCTGCATCTTATTTTCCAGGCTGCGGCTCATTCCAATAGAAGCAGTGCAAGAATCACCTCTGCCAGTGGCCACTGTTAATCTATTAGTCCTTGTACCCCCCCAATCTAGCAGTTTTCCGACCTACCTAACACTGCCTCGATAGCATCAGCAAACATTCTTGCACCCTTTCTATATAAGTGTATCCCATCCCAGTAGAAGCAGTCTCTCCTGTTAACAAGTACAGACCAGGCTGAAAAAAAATCTACCCTTTGAGCCTTGCACAATCGTTCCAGGGCCGAACTGATCGACAAGGCTCTCATCATATACTCCCTCCTATCGTGTCTGGGCAGAATTGCAGACACTTTCAAATTCAACCCTAATTCACGGCTTTTTTTCGACAATGACCTGTACTTGTTAAGTAATTCCTCCGGTCTCCTACTCTTAATATCATTAGTGCCAACGTGTACAACTATATCACCTTTTGTGCCCTTAAAAGATGATATCCGCTCTACAACGTCATCAGCCTTTGCCCCTGGCAGACATACCCTGGTCCTGTTCCACCTATCCTTTTTACAAAGCATGTTTCCCGTTTCCCTGATAATAGAGTCACCAACAACTACTAGTTCCTTTGGTACCAGCGCATTCTGCCTTGGGGGCTGCCGCTGTGTTGCGTGATGACCACGTGCAAGCTCTGGCATTGGTGTGGGCAGCTGAGAGCTTGATGGGCCCCTCACTTTTAATCCTTCGAGGGCATCCACCCTGTCCTTCAAGCTCTCATATAGGTTTTGAAAAGTTTGACGGGATTCTTCCTCTTGATCAGATTTAAAGTACCATTAAAAAGTTTCGTTATGGGTCGGTCCCCTTGGGAAGATCAAAAACAGTGTTGTCTGTCAGCTCCATCTTCCTTACTTTATTTCTTTAAGATTGGCTCTTAAAACATCAGCTTAATTAAATTTAATGTCATACAAATTCGAACTCGCGAGAGTTGGGTATCAGTTCTCATCGAATCAATATTAATTTTTAACGTAATAATTCAATCAACAACAGAAATCCTTCAAAATTTTATTATTTGTTATCAGTAAGATATATTTTAAACAGTTTCATTGAATTTGATACAAATTTCATACAGAAGTTCAAATTATTTATTTCTCTTTACATCTCGACCAACTCCTTTAGAAGGCGACAGAAACATTAGAGAGAAGGTCTCTTGAATTAGTAATAGATGCGACAGCACTTTCTTTACCTGAAATAAAAAATATATATATATATATCAGAATTACTTTACTGCAATATTATTGATATTAGTAAATTATTCTACATTAAAATATTAAGGTACTGTCCATCCTTTTGTTCAAGAAACATTCATCGGTTTTCGTGACGAAGATCTTGAACTCGTTTAGAAATATTGAAGATGGAACCCGATAAGGGAATTTTTTTATTATAAATCAGCTAGCATTAAGGCTGCCCAAGTCAGTTTGAAAGGTATGCAAAGTACCTCTGTCTTAGTTAAAGAATAACGCTATGATTGTGACTTAAATCTATCATGGGTTTGGCTGAAACAAGAAGAAGAAATGAATCGCTTATAAGTTTATCAACTGGAAATCTGCTGTACACCAATGGAAACAGTGAAAGGAGTGAAGGTGGAGTTGGATGTCAGGTCCACAAAGATTTTAAAAACAACATTTTGGAATTCAAAAGTACATCACCAAGGGTGTCAAGACTAATACTCAAGATTGCTAAGAGGTACAAGCTAAAGGTTATAATGATTTATGCACCAACATCGAACCATGATGATGAAGAGGTTGAAGAAATGTACACCGAAATTGAGAGTCTTCTAGATGAGCAGAAAACCCACGACACTATTATTATTGGGGACTTCAATACTAAGGTTGGACAAAAACAAAACAGCCCAGAAAGGGGAACTATAGGAAATTTTGGAATTGGTGAAAGAAATGAAAGAGGCGAAAGACTTGTGGAATTTGCAAAATCTCAAGGATTGTCAGTAATGACCACTTTTTTCAAGAAAAGGGTGAACAGAAAGTGGAGATGGAAGAGTCCAAATGGATTAACAACTAATAAAATCGACTTCATCCTCACTAACAGAAGATATATTGTGAATGATGTTACCGTCCTGAATAAGGTAAATGTTGGAAGTGATCACAGAATGGTAAGATGTACACTTGATATAGATGTTGGAAAGGAAAGGAAAGGAAAGGAAAGGAAAAAAAAACTAACTCGAGTAAATAACACAATCAGGGTCTTCTCGCAAAATGTGCGCAGCATTGTTAACAAATTGGCCCCTCTGCAATCTCTCCTCCTGCTCGACGAATATGATTTCATCTGTATCCAGGAAACTTGGCTTAACCATGGAAGACAACTCACCCACTTGGCCACTCCTCACCATTACAAAAATGTTTGCAACGTCAGGGACCACAAACGTGGAGGTGGCGTCTCCATCATTTACAAAGACATCCATCACCTTGTGTATGCACAACTCAGCGACTCCCCTGCATTTGAAGCCATTTCTGCAATTTTTACAATTAAAGAAGTGAGAACTCAAGTTGTAGCGGTATATTTACCTCCTGACCATAATCCCGACACAAGGGATGAGCTAACTACCTGGATTATAACCCACCTCAAGCCTCACATGCTCACCTTTGTTTTAGGAGATTTCAACATGCCCTCCCCAAGACACGAAGCTGCTTTGAAGGACGTCGTACGCTCCTTCTCATCTCTAGGCCTTAGACTAACCCATACGCAACCTACAAGACGACATCAAAACCTAGACCTCTTCTTTCATAACCTTGACCATCTTACTCTCACAACGCCGATTTTTAAGTTTGCATCAGATCACCTCCCAATTTCCTTTGATAGTGAATGTCTATGTTCTCCCCGACAACTTGAACAATATGACCATAAAGAATCCCAACTCAAGATCTTCTCATTAAAATATATGCAACCTCAAATCATCCTACAAAGACTAAAAGCTACAGACTGGAAAAAAAATGCTGCTAGCCATCCTCATCAAACGCTTACCAATTTAGCAAACTTGTTAAAAGACATCGCCTGTGAAGGGGCCTCCAAATCTGTACGCCTGTCTCCCAGGACCAAGAACTGGTTTACCAGCGACGCAAAACTCGCCTTCATCATGAAACAGAAACTATACAGGAAATGGTAAAAAACACGGGATCTAGCCGACTACCAACTCTATAAAAAACATCGGGCACGCTTCCTACGCATTCGGAGGAAGGCGCAGAATGACTGGATTGCACACAGAATGAAACTTGGGAAAAGAATCTTCACCAACAAGAATCAACAGTCCCCCATGTCCACTGACACCTTCCTTGCATGGGCTAACTCACTCGCAACTAAGCCCCTATCTGCCCCAAACCCCTTTATTCGGGTTAATCCACCAGCTAACCAGACATCACTGGATAAAATAGCCATCACAAAGGAGCGCCTTACTGAGGTCATCAACAGTCTTCCCAACAAGTCTACCACTGGCCCGGATGGATTCCCTATTTTCATGGTTAAACTGTGCAGTGTATATATTATTGATCTCTTGCTTGATGCATTCAATTCCGTCCTCGTAACAGGAGTTTACCCTGCTATCTGGAACACATATTATGTTTCTCCAGTTCCAAAAAAGTCTAACCCAAAATTGCCTAATGACTACAGACCAATTTCTGTAGGATGCATTTTTCTCAAAATCTTGGAAAAAGCCATACTTCCTGCTCTCATCCATCACATGTTCGGCCACAAACCTCCATACCTCCATAGTGTACTACCTGGACGTTCCACGATCACCAACCTCTTGGACACACTGTTCAGAATTGAAAGTACCTTAAGCAACAAAGAGCAACTGGATATTGTGTTTCTCGACATTAAGGCGGCCTTTGACAATCTGTCCACCCATGCATTATGTACCATACTGTGCAACTATTTCAAAATCTCTGGCAACATCTTAGTTCTCCTTAGGAAACTCCTTCAGTCCAGGATCCTATGGATCAGAAATCAAAACCATAATCACCACATTCTCTGCTCCAGAGGGCTCCCCCAAGGGGGCGTTCTCTCTGCCGCCCTCTTCGCCGCATCTTTAAAACCCTTCCTATCAAACCGTACTAATTTTACCACCTACGCAGATGATATTAAGTTCTTCGTCATCACAAAATGCCCCCAGTCTCTCCAGTCTATTACTGTGAGCTCCAATCGACAGCTACATGAACTGGAAAACTACCTTCATGCGATTGGGCTCTTCATTAATAAAGAGAAAACTGCACAACTCTCTGTCACCAAGAAGAAAAATACCAACGATGTGGACATCATTATTGCGAATTCTCCAGTTAAAAAAGTCACCCAACATAAAGATTTGGGTATCATCTGGGACAAAGACCTCACCTTCTTGCCTCACTTTAATGCCACTCGAACGAAAACATATTCGGCTTTATGGGCAGTAAAACAAGAGATCTCCAACTTCCATAACCCGGACCTTATCATCAAATACATTCTTCGTTGTATTTTCCCAATTCCATTATATGCCTCGACTATATGGTCCTCAGCACCCTCATCATACCAAGCCAGGTTCCTCTCCCTGGAATTCTGGATCTTGAAATGGCTAAATAGGGTTGCCGGGCTAACACCTACAATCTCAAAATCTGTTCTGGTCACCAATCGTAATACGCTTCCTTGGAGGTATCACATCATTTCTAGGAACCTTCTTACCCTCTCTCAGCTTCTATCCGGAAAACTGAGGTCACCCGATATTTGGGATATCATCGCCAGACCGTCCGACAGGAGAAGATGCCAGTCCAACACCTCCCCATACAGATCGAAGCTGCGTAGCATTTCCTCCTTGGACAACATGTTTCCACACAACTCCTTCCAAATATTTAACAGATTAGCCATAGACGCTGAGAAACTTTGCAAGGACAGAACCTACAGATCTTCCATTCTTGCAGACATGTATGCCTTAGTCATGCTCTAGGTGGACTCTCTGTGATACCGCAATATCCACGCTTCGATGTATCCGGATGCACTTTTATTTGTTGTAACTTTATGTTTTTGTACTTGTAACTTTATGTTTTTGTACTTGTTGTAACTTTATGTTTTTGTATCTTCACCAGTGGCTGTTTAAGGCCGTATATTACATCTGGCTCTGTATGCAATGCATATGTCTGTATATAAGTTTTTTGTCTGTATATAACTCATGTCCTCTAGCTGCATAGCTGTAAAAGGACATTTCTTCGGAAATAAATTGATATTAATAATAATAATAATAATACAAAGGTCTTTGAGATAACAGAAGAGGAGAAGAAGCAGTATGTACTGGAACTTAAGAACAAGTTTGAGCTTCTGCAGACTGCTCAGGACCAAGATATCGACGAGGAATATTACAACTTTCTGAAAGTGATAAAGTCCAAGAAACCTATAGGGAAAAAGAAATCCAAAGAAGACAAACTTAGTCAAGAAACACTTGTTATGATGAACCGAAGGCAAAAAATGAAGAGCAAGATAAACACTGACAAGGGAAAAAATGAATATACTGAGTTATGCAAAGCCATTAGAAAGAGACTCAGAGAGGACATAAGAAGATTTAACACAAGAAAAGTAGAACAAGCATTAAGGGAAAACAAAGGATTTAAATCAGCAGCCATGAGCAGTAATACAGAAAGACAAATGATACTGAAACTGAAGAATAGCGATGGTGTACTTATAAACAGCAGAGAAGGCATAATTCAAATAGCAGAAGACTACTATAGGGAATTATACAAGGAACAGGGGAATGATGCCAGCAGTGGGGAAGATGGATTGCAAAGTAGCAACACATACGACATACCCGATATTCTTCCTGATGAGGTAGAACATGCGTTGAAGAAAATGAAGAATCAGAAAGCCCCGGGGGATGATGAAGTTACTGTAGAGTTGTTAAAATTGGGAGGAAGAGGCATAACACAAAAACTGGCAAGGCTCTTCACAAAGTGCGTTAGAAAAGTTGTGACGCCTAAGCAGTGGAATAATGCAATCATAGTTTTGCTGCATAAGAAAGGAGACAAATCAGAAATTGGAAATTATAGACCAATTAGCTTGTTATCTCACATCTATAAGTTGTTCACAAGGGTCATTACTAACAAATTAGAAAGAATACTTGATGAGAATAAACCGAAAGAGCAAGCTGGCTTTAGGACAGGATTATCAACTATGGATCACCTTCACGTAATATCACAGCTAATGGAGAAAGCAAAGGAATATAAAACACCATTATGCCTGGTATTTGTGGTTTATGAAATTGCATTTGACTCCATACAACATAAGGCAATGATTCGGGCACTAGAAAGACAAGGCATAGATACCCCACATATTATGATTTTGAAGAAAATATATGAGAATTCTATCTCCTTTATTAGACTAGACAAAGACAGTAGGAAATTTAAAATCGAAAGGACTTCGACAAGGAGACACAATATCTCGGACGCTGTTTACTGCTGCCCTTGAGGAAGCTTTCAGAAGATTATGCTGGTCGCAGAAAGGAGTCAATGTGAACGGAGAGTACCTAAACCATTTACGATTTGCAGATGGCATTGTGGTCATAAACCACGATCCCAAAGAATTAGAGGAAAATCTTAATCAGTTATGCATAGTTAGTAAGGATTTTGGACTAAAGATGAATATGGCTAAAACAAAAATAATGATGAACAAGTATGCCACAGAAAGGGACATAATGATTGAAGGAGCAGTAATTGAAAAGGTCGAATCATATACTTATCTGGAACAAGTTATTAACTTTAATGATGATAAATGGTTGGAAATCAAGAGAAGAATAAATTTTGGATGGATAGCATTCAGGAAATATAGTCACATACTGAAGAGAAATATTCCAGTTTGTCTGAAACGTAAAGTAATGAATCAATGTATACTCCCCACCATGACTTATGGAAGTGAAACTTGGGCACTTACCAAAAGAATGGAAGAGAAGCTGAGAACTACACAGCGAAGAATGGAACGAATTATATTGGGAATGATAAGAAGAAAAGATAAGAAGATAATTAGATAAGAAGAGAAACACATGGGTTAGGCAGCAATCTCAAGTAAAGGACATTGTTATCAAAACTAAAGAACTAAAATGGTCCTGGGAAGGACACATAACTCGAAGACATGATGACAGATGGACTAAGAAAATAACAGAATGGTACCCAAGAGGAGCTAGGAAGACAAAGGCAGAGATGGATAGATGAAATTCATGGATTTGTGGGTAGTAAAAGGATGGCCAGTGCTCAATACAGAAGGAACTGGAAAGTTCTTGGAGAGTCTTCATCCTGTAGAGGATTGAAAATGGCTGATGATGATGATGATGTGACTCAAAACAAAGTACCCAAAGTTTCAGAAAGATATCCACCCTATATCCATTGGATTCTCTTCACTGAAATTATTCGACAAGCTAATACACTCGTGCACCTTCAACCATTGACTCAACACCTCTTTCTATCTCAATACGTCCGTGCAGCAAAGTTCCACAATATCTAACTTTCTTGATACAGTTTTTTCGATTCCGATGTGCCATCGGCAACAGATCTCAGATAGACACCATCTTCTTTAAAAACTTTGAAGTTTGCTTTTGACAATATATCGATCAAAACTCTACTTTTTCATTTTAAAAATTACTTTGAGGTAAAAGTACTAATTTTCATTCATGAGAAACTCCTTGTGGAAAAATTACGTGTAGTATTACATGGCCTGTACCAGTTACTACCCATGTCTATGCAGATGCGCATCAAAGGTAAGATGTTGCCAACTATTCTCTTTATGCTGGTCTTAGAGTCTGCTCAAAAGACAATTGATAAGTCAACACATATTCTCATCCTAAGCATCTTCAGTAATGAGGGTACTTAGATGAGGGGCATAAATTCAAATTGAGGAAGGATGGTTGTAGGATAATGTGCAGAAGTTTGCCTTTAGCCAATGCAGGGAGTTGATTGTTGGAACAAACGTCTACTGTCGTTGTAGAAGTGGGATTAGTTTGAATAAATTCTAGGAAGAAATAGATAAATTATTGGAGGCAAAGGGTGTGAGAATTTTTTTTTCGGTTCATGCTTTATAAGCATCAGCCGAAAAAAAAAAATTCATCAGTAGTTCATGAACTTCCAAGGAACGCGTTGAAATCTAATGACATGCCAACGTCAACTTCTATAGGATTTTCATCGATGGGTATATGGGTATAATTAGGTTGTTCCTGTAAAAGGTTCAATTGTTGACAAAGATTTTTTTTTGGGATGATCTTGAGAAAAAACACCAGAATGTCTATTTACTTTCTAGAGCAACCGTAATGGTCCACCTACTTTATAGTTGAGTTTGAAGTATTGGCAGAGCTGGATGTAATTTGTCTATAATAAAATATAGAACTTCTGTTACTAAGGCAGCTATAATTCTTTTAGCTATAATCCATTGTTTCCAGTTGGTCAGTGAGCCATTATGGTTTCATACTTCGGAGGAAAATTAAGGCTTGAGAAGTTTTAAAATGAAACAGATTTCCGGATTCTAGATTTTCTAGGCGTTCCTTTTTCTAAGGTCTATCTGTTTGGTTACTTGACTTGAAAGTTTTGGCGACGTACTTCTCGAAGTACGTATCCGCATGTAATAACTCGACTCTCAGTGGATGGAATTTCATGAAATTTTATTCGAAACTTCCAAAGTTCCATTAAAATAGGACCAATAGAAATCCGGAAATTATTATATATTTTTTCATACATATCACATAAGTTATCCATATACCGATCCTCTTGCTAAAGCACTGGATGTATGTTTTTTTTTTTTTTTTTTTTTTTTTTTTTTGGCGGGGTGGGGGCTGTTTGGAGGAGCAATAAGGCACATACGCAAAAAGGGACTATTTTCAGTTCGCACATAAAATATGTTGCTTGCTTTTTTTTTTCTCGTTTTTTGTTTTAAATCATAAATTATTGCAATTTGCTAAAGCGCTGAAGTGCGCTACTTACGTTAGCTAACTTGTTCCTAGAAGATGAAGGAAACGAGATCAGATCCAACAGAGGCGTCATGTTTTAAATTGATAAAGCGAATTTTAGGTCATCCATAGTGATAATTATTTTTTTAATCAATCACGTTTGGGCACATAAATGTTTCAGCTTGTTTCTTTAAGGAAGAGCGGCTGAGCGAACTTTTTGCTTTGTTCTGCACGTTGAAAGGATTTCCTATTCATTCAAGAAGTCGGTAATTGGCTGATATCTTCTGGTTGATTGCTTGACTAGAATCCAGAAGGGTTTGATGTCTCGACAAGTAACTAAACTACGTTGAACTCATTCAAAATATCTGTTATCCTTGAAAGTTTTGACTTCGTCTCTGATTTTAAATCTTTCCCAGTAGGTTACGCTTCCTGTTTTTTTGAATTTGTTGACATATGCCATACTCCTGATTTTATTCTATTAATGCATTAGCGTTAATAACAATTTAATGAAATGGCTGCGAGTTCATTCACATTACGGTTTCGTATAACGGTGCTCAAATTATAAAGCTTCTAATTAAACGTGTATTTGGCCACCCACAGAAAGAGATGCTGGGATTTCAGGTACTGTTACTACATCCCCTCATGAGTATTATTGAGAGGATGGCACTCAGTTCTTTGCCCCTTTACGTCATTTTGAAATTGCGCGCGGCAACTGAGCAGTCCAAATTCTGATTCATAAACTGAGAAATCTATTGTAGGTTTTCCTATTTTCTGGATGAAAAATCTAAGTTAAAAAAATAATAAAAAATCAAGATGCAACCGTTTCCCAGCAAATTCGTTCTCGATTGAAAGAAAATAAGAAAAGGGAGAGAGAAAAAAAACAGCCCATAGAAGTATTTTCCTCTCAAGAACACACCCGAACCTAGTCCTTTTCAACAAGATCCAGGGGGAAAGTTTTAGCACCTTTGCTAACGGTAAGAACTTTATTGCTCTGTGTAGGTTTCTTGAATTCACCTTTTCTATAATGTTTGTGTTTAGAAGTACGTTGACTTTAATAAGTCCGCTTCTGGTTATATGAAATGTGCCTAAAAAGTTAGGGAGGAAGGACTAATTATTATAAAATTTCCTTAGAATGTTTCGAAAGGAAGAGTTTCAGTTTCTTAGTAATTCCGAAAAAAATAAAGAGATCAGACTCATCTAGCTCGAATTTTCAGGCAAAAAATGAAACCTTCTAAATATACTTTGGAAATGGTTACTCACCTTTAAGTTTAATTTCACTTTAGGTCTGAAAAGTCTTCATAAGATGGCATACGTTCACGAAAGCGAATCAATTCATCTAGAGGAAAGTCACTAAAAAAAAAAAAAAATACTTAATCATAAGTAGAGAATAATGGCCAAATACTTTCCAATAAAATAAAAAAGTATTTTAGTAAAGTGACATATACAGGATTCCATAATTACATTTCACTAATTAAACGCATCTGCAGCAAAAAACCGTTGAGTAAAAGTGTTCAGATTTGATAGCAACGATATGTAGACTATGCAGTCTAGAACGTTTTTCAAAACTTTCCCTTAAAAAGTTTATTAGTTTTATTCAGTCAGGTGCAAATGTAAGTCGTGCAGTTGTATAAAGAAGAGTTGATTGCCGTACTCCTAACGTACTAACCTGAGTGACACTAAGAATCTTACACAGATTGTAGGATAAAAACACAATCCCACAACCTGTCTTATTTTCTGCCACCAGAAATATCAGAAAAAGTCATTTAAGACTTTTCTCAGTGCTTCGTAGTGCAGCCCTTCTATTTCCTCCTTCGCATAAACAGAAGTTTAATGAGGATGCGTTAGCGAGATCATCATTAAGATTATAAGAAGCTTTGTATAAATGAAATGAAAAGAAGTGTTTCAAACACATGTGGCACTTCAAAGATTTATATAAGAGCAAATAAGATAAATTATTTTTTTTGTGACGAAAAAGTTTAATAATAGAACAAGGAAACGAATATGAATAACGAGAAATTCATGGATATTTCTAACAAAGTACACTGCTCGACAAAATGAACAGAACACGCAGAAAACGTGGTGTAACTCGTTCAGCTTGCGATGAAGCGGGACAAAATTTGGTATGGCGATGTACCATAGAATAGTGATGAAATTAAGAGACAGAGAGAAACTTTGAACATCTTTAAAGGACATTTATAGTGGTTGTATAAGAAATGCCAAAAAGGTCACATTACAGAAGTCAATACAAGGTTCTCAAAAATATGGCCAGATGACATTAGTATGGCGTATGATCCCCTCCACGGTTAAACCGGCCTGACATCGGTGAACAATGCTAGATATAAGGATGTCTATAAGATTCTGTGGCAACAAATCCTGCAACCGTAGCTCACCAAGTGACCGAGGAGTTGGCTGTCAGCGTGCAATGAAACGCCCAAGGGCGTCCAACACATGTTCTATCGGATTTAAGTCTGGCGATCGTGTTGGCCACAGCAGTTGTTGGATACCTTCAGTTTCAAGATATTCCGACACCATTTGAGCGCATTACGTGTAGTGGCATTATGTGCATGAAAAGAAAATCTGGGCCAATCGCACCCCTAAAACGTCGCACATAGGGTTCAAGGATCTGTTTTCGGTACTTCTGCGCAGTTATGGTGTCCCTATCAAAAACATGAAGAGGAGTGCGGCCTTTGATCATTATTTCGCCCTACACGAGAATACGAGCTCCACCCTCTAAGTATCGCTTTCTCTGATGTTGGAGGGATGATAGGGCATTCTTCGTTGTCTCCAGATGAAATAACGTCTAGAATCTGTTTGTAGGCTAAAACAGGACTCATCAGAGCACAGAACTGTACCCTATTTTTTTAGGACTCAAAGTCACATGCTCTTGGCACCAGTTTCGACAAGCTTTGCGGTGGTTTGAATTAAATGGAATACAATTAAATTCAAACCACTGGTTTCCTTGCATAGATTCCACTTGAATTGAACCTCCTTAACACAGTCCGATTGGAAATATTTTCATCTGTGGGAGCAGCAACTTCAAGAGACAATTGATGAGAGAGCACATAATCATGTTCCGTCTTGCTTTTAGAGCCAGATAGCGGTCTGTTCTGATTAAAGCAACCCTCTGGCGACCTTGGCTAGCTCTTCTTATAATGATTCCTGTCTCCTGAAACTGCTTACATAGTACCGAGACGACAATGCCTGACACATAAGCTAATGTGCCACCACCTGGGACACCCGGCTTCAAGTCGTCTAACACCAACCATCTGTAAGAATCATCTAAACGACGATGACTTCCTACCTGAGTACTGGAGATGTGGCTATCTCACTGAGGAAGCCGAGAAATGAGAATGAACTGATGTGGCCGC
Source organism: Mastigoproctus giganteus (assembly GCF_048544385.1). Taxonomy (NCBI): domain Eukaryota; kingdom Metazoa; phylum Arthropoda; class Arachnida; order Uropygi; family Thelyphonidae; genus Mastigoproctus; species Mastigoproctus giganteus. The sequence goes on from NC_143583.1 coordinate 44,293,277, forward strand.
AACCCCTGTTTTTATAGGCATAAATAATTTGCCTGATGTGTGGCTCTGTGAGGTGATAGATCGATTTCTGTTGGATACTCGAAATTTGCTACCTGGATGCGTATTACTCGTATACGAAATATTCGCTATCGGCGACAATGTTCAGAATAAAATATTCTGAAAATCATTTTGTTCTGTTTATTTTTTCTAGCAGTGTAGGTTTCAACGATTTGTCTTCATTTAGCATTAGCATTTTCACACACTAAAACAAAACAAAAAAAAAAAATGGTTCTCTGACAGATTTTTATCAAATGGCTCGAACAGAAGAAGTCAAAAGAAACAAGCTGGAGAACTGAGCAATGAATGGACAGACTTTCTATCCGTAATACTGCAACTACTTGTGTGCAGATAGCAGTTTAGACAGATAACTTAGAAAAATGCTAACTAAGCAGAGGTAAGTGATAGACCAAGTTTTTGATAGTGTGTTATCAAGTACCAATAAGAATGTTTCATTTTCTACGAAAAGTCGCCGAAAAGGCTTGAAAATGTGTGCAGGATGCATTGTGGAGGTGTTGCAAATGGCCTTCTTGGATGGCACAGTTGGTACAATCACTATCCTCTCCATGAGACCTCAGTTCGAATCTTGTCGATGATATGAGGAATTTTTAAGGGCCTTTTCGCAATTCGTTGATGAGTTAGTTGGTCTCAGAGGAGGGTAGCATGGTTTTTTTCACCAAGAAACTCATGTTTTTAGCCGAGAAAACAGGCAAATCGACCACAGAATGCAAGAAATTTACAGACATAATATATACGGCGCAATATGGCCTAAGTCGCTGATGCGCCTGAAACGCTGCATTAAAAAAAAAAAAAGTGTTGCATTTCATGGAACAGAAATACCCTTCTTCGAAAAGAGACTCCATTCACATCGCTGTTGGTAGAATGGAAATCTTCTGCTTGCCGTGAAGAAATCGGATAACTGCTCCCATATCTTCACTTATCTACGTCTCGAGTAAAACGCCTGTTCTAACTCAGTTACCAATAAAATGAAGGTGTACTAAAAATAAGAAAGAAAGTTTACTTCTATTCTCTAATTCATATGTTTTATAGTCTCTTGTAGAAACTCATCGCTTTACACACGTTAGAAACACAAATTGAAACTATGACTGAAATTTTCAGAAAATTGCAGTCATAGTTGTGATTTCAGTAGGGTGGATGTAATTTATTTTAAATAAATAAATATACGTGGCTGAACGACCACAAGTGGGTATAACCAGCCAAGAATGGTACATAAATTGGCGTACAGCCATTTAATTAAATTTAAATAAAAATAATAAAATAAAATAAATAAACGGGCGCGTACAAACCAAATTTGAGAAATACTGTTCACTATTCGGTCTTGAAACTGATTACCGACATGGTAATCATCCAGAGAGAACGTGTGATTCGCTTTAATCTCTCTACTCTTGTGTTAGTGGTATTGAAAGGTAAGGCATCACCATGAACGAACGCATCAGTTTCCACATATTTCAGGAAGACACTTTAAATGTTCGAAAATATAGGAACGAGATTCCTGAGCCCACTCTGATGCTTTTTCAGATAAGCTATATTCCTCAGCTGGTCGACAAAGTCCTCCAAAGTGTGGAGATTTCGAATCTGAATCAGATTGAAAATGTCAAGAATTGAGACGAAGTGAATCTTATCCTCCGCCCTCACATAACGTTCTATGTCCAGAGGACTCCACTGAAATGGAGCGGAATTTATTATCGCCGAAACGTATAAACAATATGAGAGCTCCTTGTAAAATTTTTTTGGCTTTCGGGATGGTAAAGCTCCCTATTAAAACTTTCAGTTATGCAGGACTGGCTCTTCACTTTTGGGTAGACACACGATCTCATAAGTATTATTCATGGACTCATAGGCCCTTTTCTTTTTGGATTCAATATCATTAATTTCACGCACTAATTTCTAGTGCTATATAAAATCTTTTTTTTTTTTTTTTTTCATTTTCTTGTAAATTGTATTGCCATTGCATTTTTATATACAATTGTTTCACTTTTACGTCCATACAGGCTTAAAATATAAACAAAAGTAAAAAAAAAAACTCTGTCGCATTTTACAACACGAGTTTGTTGGTTCCAGTGTTAGTATAGGCTTCGTTACTTTAAAATCAAGGTATGTTTAGAAATAAAAGTATTGCACGCTTTCAGAAATTTTCTTACCTGTGAGATCGTTTTATGCCAAAAATGTATCCACAGTAACAGCCACTCTTGATTCCCTGATGACCTTCACAGATCTCATCACAAGTCAATCTTCTATAAGCAGGCGTAGTAGTGGCTTCTATTACGAGTATCAGACACGAAGTAAATGCAAGCATCATTATTCTATTTTCCATTTTAATGCGATAGACTTCCCTCCGTGAATATCGTAAAGTGAACTTATTTTGGCAACTAAATTTGGTATGCCGTATATTTAGAAATAGGGAGAGTTGCAAAGAACGGACGGGAGAAAGAGAGTCCCAATCGATTACAAATCTAGGGAAACTGGAAAGTCTGTAGAGATAAACATGAAAAGCAAGTTCTTTATACTCTTTCAGTGATCGTAGGCTTATCGAAATTTGCCATTTGGGAGGTTATCTCAGTCCTGTTCCTCTCAATGACATCATGGTGACGTCGATTAACGGTAGGCTGATTAATATAACTTAATAGTCATGTGTGTGTGTGTGTGTGGTGGTTTTATTTCTTTTTTATTATCGGAGTGTACTTAGAATACACTAATATGTCCACAAGAATGATGAGGGATCTCTAATAAACCTCATTTATTTACATTTGAGCGATTTACAGTTGTTTGATGAGTAACAAAACTTTTGTCCAAAAGATAAAAACGATCTATGAGAACATTATTTACGTTTAATTCTTTTCTTATTTTTATAAAGTGGTTAGAATAGAATTATTTGTTAATTTGTTTGACGTTTTTTTGAAATATTGGTTAAGCTTTCCCGTAAATCCCAAGGCTGCCCATGCTTTCCTGTATAATGAATAATCTGTAATGAGATATGAGGCAAGTGTTTACTTATAAGATGATTGAAAGCCACACATATCACCATAATGAAATATTTGGCTTGAATGCTGGATCACGCAAATGCAATTAAGGATGAACACACTAAAGGAAAACCTAAAAGAAATTATTTAATTAAAATACATTTGATATAATAATTTTTGGAAAATATCTTTGCCAACTAGGTAACCAGATACATTGTATGTTTATAGTTTAATATAGTCAGAGAGAGAAAACTTGTCTGCACATTTGTTTTTAATTTAGCATAGATTGAGTGGGGTATGTCGCTTGTTTATCTTCTTTATGGCTGCTGTTTTTTTTTTTTTTTTTCTGGAAGTAGTCCATCAGGTTAGCTATCGCTATCTTCTGTTGCTCGATGAGGTGTATTAGGCCCCTTTGTCCTTCTTTCCGAACTATTGTCAGTCTCTCCACGGCTGACTTTGGGTGCTGTTGGCGGCTCTTGGTCATCATTTTCCTTATCTTTCTCATGAGATCCTCCAGCTCGCTGTAAGTCCGATAGATGATCCTGAAGGAATATGTTAACACTAGAACTGCATAGTTGTCTATGGCTTTAACTGTGTTCCCCCGTTCATCATTTCTCTGAGCAGGCTTCTGATTCTCTGATGGTATTTTTCAGTCAGGCAGGTCTTGATCTCCTTCAGGCATCATTCTCAGGTATTTGTAGGTCTTTCCCCCGTCATGTCTTCGATCTCTTTACCAGTCTGTAACTTGTAATATCGGCCGACTAAATTCCACTCATGCAATACGTGGGTTTTGCATTTGTCTAGACCAGGGGTGGCCAACTTAATTTGTGATGCAATCGACTTTTTTTTCTTCAAAATGTGCCGCGATCTACCATCTCCAGAAGTTCATTGCACATGGTTAAAAAGGTTAATCAACACATTGAAAAATGTTGTTTATAAATTTTAAAAGCAAATACAATTCAGAATTCTTATGTTAAATTCATAAGTATTTAAATTTTTAATTTATGTGAAGTTTGTGTCTTAATGTTATCTACCAAGCTTTCAAAATCGGGGATATACTGTGATAAGGCCATACTGTGATAAGATCACAGTATATCCCCGATTTTGACTAGAGCGATTCTTCGTCTCTGTTTTTTTTTTATTTTTTCATTATTTTGTTTCAAATACAAAATGGCCGATTCACATAGATATGTGGAACCAAAAACAGGAATTTAAAAATTCACTGCATTTTATTACAGTACTTTTCTCGGCAAACAATTTCCAAAAGTCTTTTCTGATGACCTGGCTTTTAGGAAGATATCGTTTCGCAATGCAATAATTTCATTTTCAAGTAATATTTTCTCCGTGCGAAAAATCTCAGCGATTTTTTCTGCAATTTGTTTCATATCTTAGTCGACCTTAAATGGATAAGAAATATATTGAACAATGTCGTCAATTGTTTTAAAATCACTGAATCTGATTTCAAAATCATCCACAACTTTCTCAATTTCAGAAACATATTTCTCACTATTAAATTCAAAAACAGGATATTTTTGCAAAGGATCTTACATATTTGCAAAATGATCGAATTATTCTTTGAGATCCTTAGCCATTGCCAAAAATTGATATTTATATGCAGAAATACTACTAATCAAGTCACCCACATTTTTATTTTTTCCTTGTAATTCCAAATTCAGATCACTTAATTTACTGGTAAAATCTGCCAAAAAAGCCAGATCACACAACCACACCGTATCTTGCAGCTGCTGATAATCATCTCCACTTTGATCGATATTTTTTTTTAATTTCATTCAGCAAATTTCGAAATCTGTAGAAACTTACTCCGACTCAGCCACTTCACGTCTGTGTGTAATATCAGGTCTGTTCATTTTCGTCTAGTTGCATTTTGAACAGTCTCCTTTTAAGAGATTGTCCTCTGATAGAATTCACGATTTTGAAAGCTATGTCCATAATACTTTTAGTATTTAATCTTTTGCTCACAATGCACTCACTTGTAACAATGCAAGTGAGTATGTGGATGATACAGTGGTAACTCAAAAAATCTGGGAATTCATCATCCTTTTGGCACAATGCGATGAATCCGTTAAGATGCCCTGTCATTGCTTTAGCTCCATCTGTTGTTATTGATACGAGCTTAAATAGTGGTATTTTAATTTTTTCAATAAAATTTTTGAATGCGTTAAATAATCAAGACCTCTAGTTCTTTCTTTTAACGAAACCATACCCAGCAGTTTTTCTCTAGTGGCAGAACCACCGAAAACCATACGAATAACAACGAGCAGTTGAGCTATATCACTGACGTCTGTTGTAAAGAAAAGGACATACAATTAGCAATATGAGCACGCAATTGTTCGCTTACATTTTTACTCATTTTTTCGATGCGTCGCATCACAGTATTTCAAGATAATTGCAGATCTTGAAGGACACTTTTAATTCTATTTTTGTTCTTAAAATTTTCAAAAAGAGAATCTGTTATTTCTAAAAATGCGTCTTTGAAGAACTGACCATCAGAAAATGGTTTGCACTTTTTTGCAAGAAATTACTCACTTTAAATAATGCTACAGTTACTGTTTTAGATTGCAAATTAGGTGCGACGAAGAAATTTTGTTGTGTGAATAATCTGGATTTAAGTTCTTTTAATTTATTTTTTCTAAGGTCACTATTAGACGGAAAATCCGATTGGTATTTACCATGGAGTGCGTTGAAGTGCCTTTCTAAATTTCCTTTTTTGGGTATAGCCACTGAAAATAACAACATTTTTCTTTTATCATTACAAAAAAGTATTCTAGTTCCCACTTTTGATGAAAATGATACGTTTTACTCTTTTTCGTAGTATTCATTTTAAATCAAACGGTATTAAATTAACGTACAAGTACTGTCCAGTTATTAATATTAAGTAAGCCAAATAAGAATTCGACACATACGCTGTGCTCTCCTCAACGTAACTGCATGAATTTTCACTAGACAAGCCTAGCGGCTGCACGGCGACAAGAGTGGCCATGTGGTTCAACGGATTTGTAATAAGCGTATGCAGTGGAGCGCAAAATAATAATAACATTTAGATTTTGACTAATCTATTTTTTATATACAGTATATTTAAAATTCGTTGTGATCGACCGAAATTAAAGCCGCGATCGACTTGTTGGCTACCCCTGGTCTAGACCAAATTCCATCCTGATACCATTGCTGAATTCTTTGGTGATCTGGAGTCGTTGCTAGAGTTGTTTCTCGGTTGCCGCGTAGAGCTTGATGTCATCCATGTCTTTGGTTCAATCAATGGTGGGAGAGAGTGTACAGGTTTTTCTTTCCTTTCCTTGGGGTTTAATCCATACCTTCTGTTGTTGTGGTCTGTAGCGGGTTGAATGCCTAGACCGAACCACAGTGTGCTCAGGGCATCTCTTTGAAAGTTTCATCTCCTGATGGGTTTCGGTCTGGTTGCGATATTCGCGACTTTGATGGTACTGTTCCAATTCGCCATGGTTGCTTTTAGGCTGTTTATCACTGTTGGATTGATTTTGTAGATCTTCAGCGTCTCTATTAGCCAGTTATGAGGCACAGAGTCGAAGGCCTTGAAGTAGTCGATGGAGGCCGTGTGTAGGTTTCATGCTTCTTGTAGGTTTGCTCTATAACTGTAGCATCAATCGTTAATTGCTCCTTGCAGCCTTTGCACATCTGCTTGCATTCTTTCTGCGATGGGCTATGGTGTTTTTACTCTCCAAGTGGTCTGATAAGATATCAGATTGTACAACGATGTACAAATCCTAGTCAGGATTTGTACATCGTTGGGAGCCAGTGATTGGCCTGTATTTCGCCAGGTTTCTTGTATCTTCTCCTTTAGTCTTCAGATATGTGATTCTTTGAGTAAGAAACTTTGGGTGGCTAATCATTAGGTGAACTGCTCTGCTAAGTGCTTCCGTACAAGTGTGCTTCTTGTACCATTAGTTATGAACGTTACCTAATCCTGGGGTTCGCAGGTTGTGGGACTTCCTGATCGACCGTTGTGCTTCTTCTTCCTGAATCTCCCTTTCTGTCATCTCTTGAACGTCCTAGGTTTTCTTCCGTTCTAGTTCTATTCATGGGTCTTAGCTGTTATGTCTTACTTCACTGCTCCCTATATTGTCCCAGAACTCCTCGAACGTCATCTGTTCGAATGGTCAGTTTCTGTCTTTCCCGTCTTGTCTGATACTCCTGTAGAAAGCACTTATTATTATTATTATTATTATATTTTTCATTTTTTTTTTAAATCTAATGTTACACTGTTAAACTTTTTCAGGCTTGCTTATAACATATCTGACTCTTTTGTATATTCCTTCAGGAAACACATAACTGTAACTAATAACTCTAATAGCATATTAAACACAGATGAAATATCAGGGGGTTCATCTAGTACTAAAGAGAAATATATACAATATCCTTTGATTATTCAATTCTGTTTATCATATGAAAAGCCAAATCAATTATGCAAAGATGTATTGTCATTCTCCTGAAACTGATATTTTCATTTTTTTTTTTTTTATTTACTTCGGACTCATTTTCCGCAATAATTTTGTTGAAACTTTCATTAGTAAAAGGTCTGTTTCTACTGATTGCTAAAAGCAATCAGTAGTGATTGCTTTTTAGCGATTCATAAATAACCTTAAAGAAACTGTCAATTTCTGGCCTACCCTTTATAAAAAGAACCCTCTATTTTTAACGAGAACTATTAGTTGCCACTTTCTGATTTCTTATTTAGGAAAGCACTCAGGATGTTTTACCCTATGCTCTCTCTTTATATTAAACGATTTGGGAACAGTGGTATTACACAGGGAAAAGAAGACAAACTGACAATTTTAAAAACTGAATTAAAAATAGAATTTGCATTTCAAAATTACAAATATGCCATATTAAAGTACATAGCATGCCATTTACTTTTTGGAGATGACATCCATGAATTGACCAAGTTTTTCTGCGTAGGAATTCTTCTAATCTTTCACGCATATTTTCCATGACGCGGCGTAGCATCTCAGAAGGAATTCCAACAAGTCTTTCACGAATTCTCTAATTTAGCTCTTCGATATTGTGTGAGCAATGAGAATACACTTTCTTTTGTAAGTGCCACCATAAAAAAGTCACATAGTGATGGGTATGAGGATCTTGGAGGCCAAGAAATGTCACCATTCCTGAAAATGATGTGACTACGAAAAGTAGTCCTACGGTGTCCGTTAACACCTTGGTGTTAACGAAGGCGAGTACGCCATCCGGTTGAAATGAAACGCCGCGCCATCTGATTGAAACCAACTGGTTTCACTACCTTGAGAAAACCATATTAGCAAAGCATCCTAACGTCACAGTTGTTACCCTTCCATTATCAGCTTCAAATAAATAAATAAACATGGGCCGATAATGCCTTGAGATGAAATTGTGCACCACTGTATTACTAGGCGCGGTGCAATAGTTGCTGATGGAACCGGTGAGGATTTTCTTCCAACCAATAATGAAAGTTTAGTTTAATCACAACACCCACAACAACGCATGAAGGTTTGTTCCAACAGTCAACCACCTACAAACTGAAGGCAACCTTCTGCATATCTATCCTGTAATCATCCTTCCTCAATTTAATTTTATGCCTTATGCCCCCCTTCTTATTCAACCCCTTCCTTCTATTGTTTACATAAAATTAGAAGGATTTGCTTCTTTGTGTTCTTTGTCACAGACTTCTCGTTATCTGCCTTAGCTTGCCTCATGACTTGATTACAGACTAGTTTATGTCTACCCTAGGTGTCTGTATCATTCCCTGCAAAACTGTAGTTTGAAGAATTCAAACCATTCTTGGTAAGAATACCCTTTTGTTCTCTTCACCATGTTTAGATGGTCCTGCATTACTTCTTGAATCAATGTCTCCATTATTTTATTAATAGTTTCAAGCCATCATTTTAGGTCTGTAATTATTCACGTCACCTTTTAATCTCTCTTTGTGAACTGGGGGTACCTTCTCACATCTCCGTTAATAAAGAGATCTTTATGGACTGGAGTTCTCTTGTGAATCCAAGGATACGCTCATAATTATGACTAATGGTTTGATTAACTCCTTTGCTGCCTGCCTTAATATAACTGGATAGATCCCATCCATCACAGACATTTTTTTATGTTTAACTTCATCAATTTCTTTTACAATTTCCTCCCAGTTCTTACAAAATCATTTAGCCCGTTAGAATTTGATAAAGTACTGGAATCCCTAAAAGAATTCGTCATGTGTTAATGTAGATGCAAAATACCCATGCAGCGTTTTAGCGACCTGAGCAAGATAATCAGCAGTTAAACCATTGACATAAGCGGTCGAATGTGATTCAACCTCTTCCTTCTATTGTTTAGATAAAATTAGAAGGATTTGCTTCTTTGCATTCTTTGTCACAGACTTCTCGTTATGTTTAATCTGCCTTAGCTTGCCTCACCTCTTCTTAACTTGATTACAGACTAGTTTATGTCTACCGGAGGTGTCTGTATCATTCCCTGATAATTTATAAGCATCGCACGCATTTTATTCTCTGCCACAAATCTCCTTATTTCATCTGATATCCATTTAGTTCCAAACCATGAGCAGCATTTCTTAATTGGTATGAAACGCCTAGCAGCTTCTATGATTATTTCCCTGAATGCTTTGCATTTGGAATTTTCGCTGGGAACATTATCAGTTAGCCCCACTGCAGAGAATTTAGAAATTGTCTGAGGCCTCTGTAGTCACCTATATGAAAGTAAAAGCCCTTCCCTTTCCCCTTGATAGTAGTTATGTCTTTAAATAAATTTCACATCAGAACACTGCAATCACTGCCACCCAGTGGGTCCTTTACCTGGAGATTCTTAATGCACGCAGAATCACTGCTGATAATCCGATGAAGGGTACTGATTCCTCTTGTTGCTTCTCTAATGTCATCCAAAACAGTGATCCAAAAAATGCATCAAATTCTTGCTACTGTGTGAGTGACCAATCCACAAATTCCATCAACATCTGGAAAGTTAAAATCTCCCATTATAAGATATTTTGATTTACTGGCCCAGTCTATTTCTTTGATAGTTGTTTGGTATAATACTTACTATCATTATTAGAACTTTGCTACTCTCATTTTTGTAATCCAATGCAAATGTCACGCCAAACTGCCACAACATTCGGCTGCCCACCCATTTCTAACGATTGCACTTCCTTAGATTTTATATGCTTCTTACTTAAGAGCATAACCCCCTCCTGCCCTCTCTGTCCTTTCTGTATACATTGTATTCCCCATATTCAAGTTCAACATTGCTTATGTTTGAGTGATACCATATCTCTGATGTCCCTACCATATCTGCATTTGATGACTTACCCAGTACTTCAAATTCATAAAATTTATTTACAATGTTCCTAATATTAGTGCACATGCACCTGTAGTTACTCTTAGTATTACGATGAAACGAGGAGACAGCGATACACCTTCGGACAGGTACAAGGGGCATTTGTAGAGGTTCTATAACAATTGCCAAAAAGGTCACATAACAGAAATCGATACAAGAGTCTCAAAAATATAGTCACATGACATTAGTATGGCTTATGAATCCTCCAACGGCTAAACAGGTGTGACAGCAGTGTACCATGCTCCATATAAGGGTATCTGTAAGATTCTGTGGCAACAAATCCTATTCTTCCACTAGCGCAGACGGTAGCTTACCAAGTGATCGAGAGTTGACTGTCGGCCTGCAATGTCATGCCCAAGGGAATCCCATACATGTTCGATCGGATTTAAGTCTGATGATCGAGCTGACTACGGCAGTCGTCGGATAGCTTCAGTTTCAAGATATTCCTCCACCACTTCAGCTCTATGTGCAATTGCATTATCGTGCATAAAAAGAAATTCTGCGCTGACCGCACTCCACATAGTCGCACATTAGATTCGAGGATCTGGTCTTCGTGCCTCTGCGTAGTTAGAGTACTCCTATCAAAAACATGAAACGGGTGCGACAGTTGATCATTATTGCACCCAACACCAGAACACTGTCTCCACCGTTATTGTCCATTTCTCTGATGTTGGAGGGATGGTACCATATTCCTCGTTGTCTCCACATGAAATAACGTAAATGACGTCTAGAATCTAGTTGTAGGCTAAAACCGGAGACATCCGAGAACGGACTGTATCCTATTTGTCACGGCTCCAAGTCATGTTGATGACATCACTTTCAACGACCTCTGCGGTGATTTGGGGTAAATGGAATAAAAACCACTAGCTTCCTTGCATAGAGTCCATTTGAATTTCTCCTGTGGCAGCAGCAACCTCAGGAAACAGTTCATGACAGGACATCATAGGGTCCCGTCTTACTGTTAGAGCCAGATGGCAGTCTGTTCTGGTTAACGTAGCCCTCAGACGACCTTGCCCAGCTCTTCTCGTAATGGTTCTTTTTTTTCATGAAACTGCTTTCATAGTGCTGAGACTACACATTAAGCCAACGTACTACCTCCGCCTGAAACTTACCGGCTTTAAGTAGTCCAATGGCACACCATGTCAAAGAATCATCTAAATGAAGATGACTTACCATCCTGAGTACTAGAGGTGTGGCTATCCCACTGAGCAAGCGAAAAAATTGGAATGAAGTTATGTGTTGGCAACCGTGTTTTTATTATTATTATTAGCCATATGGTGCAAGGAAGCCTAAGGCTTATGCTGCACCAGCGAAAAAAAAATTCTGAGTTACCCTGATAGAGAGAGAGAGAGAGAGAGAGAGAGAGAGAGAGAGAGAGAGAGAGAGAATTGTCAAGAATGAGAAGAATGATGATATCCGGCTTAGGACCCTGGGTGTGCCAAGCCCATACTCACCAGATGTGAGCCCCTGGGGTAAAATATAAACATGAATAATTTGCATAATATGCAGCTCTGCAAAGTCGTACATCGATTTCTATTAGATACTTGGAACTTGCATTCCATTATGCTTTTTATATCAAATATTTTCTTTCGGCGATACTTTTCACCATTGGCGCCCGGCGGCGCATGGATTTAACTTGCACCACCGCCGCCGGTGGTGCAAGTTAAATCCACCACCTTTGGATTTCGAATTAATACACAATTTTTAAAAATTTCATTAATTTATTGAAACGTCAAAACAATACAAGTTCTTTCTTTGAAAATATAAGTTCTTTTTGGCTCTGTACACGTATATCAGTCAAACTTGACTTAATTAAAATATTGCACGTATTCGAAAATTTGGTGAACAAAAAATTTATTCCCACACGCAGAATAGATTAGCAAAATATCCTGCCGGTGTCCATGCTGTTTCACAATAAAATATATTGATGGAAAACATTTTGTTCTGCTCATTATGTCGAGCAGTGTAGTTACGATATCCGAGTCAAATCACAGATACAAAATTCTATGAATATTAAGTCGTAATTTGCAAAGTTATGGATTTTCTGATTTTAAAACAAAATTTTACACACATGCTTCGTTCAAGGTAATCCGACATTTTGAAATACTGTGATCTGTCCAAACGCATTATTAGTAGAGAAAAATGCAAGGAAGCAAGCCTATACAGCTAAAGCAAAATATAAATAAATAAATAAAATAAACAAACCAAAAAAACTCCCACCTCATCTGTTCATCCTCTATAATAAACGTCTAATTCTTTCTTAATATTCATTAAAATTACCGGATGGTAATTTAATTTCCAATAATTTCAAACTACCATTTGGTAGTTTGAAATAATCAGCTTTCCTTTTCACCTGACAATAACAGACTGCCGTAAGCAAGCGAAAATCTTACTTAGCAGAAGTAGTAATAGTGACAAATGATCCAAGAAAGCAACATTATATAGCATCGGTTAAAAAAAAAAAAATTACACGCTTCACCCATCGATACCCTCCATCTTATCCTCATCTTATTTTATCCTTAAGGAAAAGCCGTCCAAAGCATTATACTTTATCGCAGTACATTTTATTGTCTCAACCATTGAACAGGGAGTATAATCCAGAATTTTTTTTTTTTTGAACAAAACTCGGATAGAGTCTCACAGGGACCGTTGCTTTTGTTCGTATTGAGTATTATGTCTATAAATTGCACGTATTCTGTGGTTGATTTGAAAATTTTCTGGACGAAAGACCCGAGTTTCCGGGAGAAAAACCATGTCCCCACGTCAGAGGGCAACTAACTCTGCCACGTTGTAAAAAAGGCCCTTAAAAATTCCTCGCGTCATTAATGGAATTCAAATTCAGGTCTTTTCCAGCCGGTGCGGGGAGGACGGTGATTATAACCACAGGGGCTCACATCTGGTGAGTATGGGCTTGGCACACCCAGGGTCTTGAGCTGGATATCATCATTCTTCTCTTCTTTGGTGATTACTCTCTCTCTCTCTCTCTCTCTCTCTCTCTCTCTCTCTCTCTCTCTCTCTCTCTCTCTCTCTCTCTCTCAGGGGAACTCGGGAATTTTTTTTTGGCTGGTGCAAGGAAGCCTCAGACTTCCTTGCACCATATGGCTGATGATAATAATAAAAAATAATACCAACCGTGCTATCCATGAGGACCCATAGGGAATATTTTGAAGGATATTCATAATAAATTCTTATCGAAATATAAATTAGCGGTCTAAATTAAATTATTCTTAATGTTTCATATTTAATAACAAAAATTATTCTTGGCTGTTGTTAAGAATAATTTTAAAACTGATATAAATACAGAACTTTAAAAAAGGCAGAATAAACAATAAAACTAATTTGAGAGGGACATATTTAAAATCGAAAAAAAAAATATATTTATTAAAATGAATAAAAAATTTTATATATGCAGTACTGTACAGATTTGTTTATATGTGATTCATGGAGTGGCGGCAGCTGGTGACAAGATTTTGAAACAATAGCAGACGCTATGTCGCGAACGACTTTCTGAAGCGTTTTTTGTTTGCACGTATCCTTTCATTAAGCATTTTTAGTGAAATTGCACGTTATTAATTGATTCCAATTTCTTATATTAGTGCCGACATGCAAGACTTTGTTATGTATGTGTTGATTAATGAATTCCAGCTTCTGATTAATATGAAGCGGAAGCCAGGTCTCATTTGTGTCGATAGAGGGCAGCACACTCCTCCATGTGAGGATGCCTCGTAGCGGTTGAATGTCGATCCTTTACTGTATATTCTTTTCTATTTTTGTATGTCATTGTTTGTTTACGGTTTAAGTTTTTAATGGATTTTTTTTATGTGACAGTAGGCAAATTTCGAATATGAAAGACGTGCTATGCTAATATATCATAATATACTTTCAGCAAAGCATAAGCAGAAAATGTGAACCGAATCGGCCCACATTGTTTTACTAAGCTTTATCAGAAAAGTGCCTTTGTCGTCAGGTGATTAATGGTTAGGGGTTTTGTTTACAGAGTGCGTAGTAATATTTTAGTTCTCCTGTTTACATTCATGCTGGTTAGAATACATGTGGATGCCGGCGTCAGTAACTTATTACGTCATGAGCCGAAGCCGATGTGCTTGATTTCCGGATTTGGTGTAGTGGCCATTATACTCGCTTTAGGTGGCATAGGCCTACCCTATTACAGTCCAGTCTACTGCTTACCCCTGGCTTAAGTCAGGGGTAAGCAGTATATATGACTTAATCTGGCTTAAGCCATATATGTGTGTAACCCTAAGTTCTTATCATTCCCCCTTTGGTGCTATTGTTTCTTGTATGGTTAACCTTAACTCACAACTTTTTTTCAACATTGACCTGTACTTCTTAATCTGCAGGTCTCTTACTCTTAAGGTCATTAGTGCCAACGTGTATAACAATATCACCTTTTGTGCCCTTGAAAGGTGATTTCTGCTTGACGTCATCAACTTTTTGTCCCATGCAAACATGGTTGCAAAATAGACATGCAGAATAGATTAGACCGGGGTTCGAGGCGTCACCACCAAATACGGAGGATGCAGGAAGGTATGGGGAATAACCACTGCATATCCCGGAGCAATATGGCCTTAGTTGCTAATGCTCCTAAAAACCAAATAACAAACAAACAATCCCTCTAGAAGCAGTCTCTCCTGTCAACAAGCACAGACCAGGCTGAAAAAAATTCTACCCCTTAAGCCTTGCACAATCTCTCCAGGGCTGAATTGATCGAAAAGGCTCTCATCATATACTCTCCTATCGTAAGATGGAGAGATGGAGGCTTATTGTCCACAAATGGATAACATGAGCCAGTGTATAGTGGACTGACAGTATACTAGTAGACTGACACTAATGGAATCCACAGTGGTGATCATCAGTCAGATGGAAGTTTTCAAGATATTTTAGGAATTGGTGGTTAATGGATTTCTCCATTACTTTAGAAAGAATAGAAGTGGAATGGGATGATAACTGGTTAATAATGGAATATCCTACTTTTGTAAATATAAAATCAGAAAGTTACAGCTTCTAACCATTTATATTCTAATCATGTAATTTCAGTAGTTCAAATTTTATTTGCCAAAGATAAAAATGTATTCAGTTAGAAAAATAATGAATCTAATATTAAAAATAGCATGTGCTTCCTTTTAAGTAACTCACTTCACTATCTGTTGGGGATTAATTGCATGCATACGTATATATGTGAGTGAATATAAGTATGTATGTACGTACATGTTAATATAAGTGTCTTATGGTGGGTGAGAAATGAATCCACTTAACCTGAAAAAAAAAAAAAAAAGTGTGCTGTCCTATTCATGGTACTGTATCAAGTAGGATAAGTATGTCAAAATGAGGAATGAATGAGAATGTCCTATAAGTGTTAATTGTACCCTGAAAATGTATACATATAAAAATTAAAAAAAAAAATTAATTAGCTATTCTTGCAAGTTAAGTTGCATAAATGTGAGTGAATGTTAAGTCACCTGTATAAATCATGTGATGACCAAATGAATGTTTATGATAAGTATATAAAAAAAACTCAAAAAAAACAGTGATGTCTTGGTAGTTGTTATATTTAGGTGGCACCTGTGTTCTGTCTGTATGATGCTAAAAGTAAGACGATAAATGTCTAAGAAAATGTTGTCTTATGTGTTGTTTCTCAGTCTGCCTTTAAATATCTATGTTAAAAAAAAAAAAAGCGTATTATGTAAATGTAAGTATGACAGGTGTGCAATTGGGCTGAGTGCACACAGAGCGTGTGCTGTTCTAACAGGTCCCCCAAATTAGACTGCAGCGGGGGCAGCCTACCAGGAAAATCTCCCTGCTGATGTCTTATCCTCTCTTCTGAGGCATGACATGGGATTTACTCACTGGCCATTGCAGGATTAACAACAGAGAAGCACTGCATGTGCACAGTGCAATTTCCTCCCCTCCACATTGGGTGATGTCTCTATGACTTGGCGCCTCTGTAGCTAGGTGGGAAGGAGCAGCAGTGCGTAGCACACGCTTCTTGATTGGACCGGGGTTTGAGCCCATCACCACCAAATACGGAGCATGCGGAAAGGTCAGGGAATGACCACCGCACTGGAGCAATATGACCTTAGTTGCTAATGCTCTTAAAAACCAAATAACAACAACAACAACTCTATGACTTTAATCCCTTACAATCCCAGGCTCCCTTCCATCCCAACCATTTTGCCTGGTAGACCCTACCGCCACAAATCTTTTTCTGCTCTTAACAGTCCTCCACAGGGAGAGGACTGTTAAGACAGAGGGGTATCCCTCTATCCTTTTAACTTCGTATAATCCACCTTCTTTATCTTCATTTGTTCTTCTCCTCCACATCTGTCTCCCCACTCCATTTTCACTTTCCAGTTGTTTTTTTGTTTTTTTTTCTGGGGCCCTCCCTGGCAAGTTCAGGCAACATCTAGGGTTCTGCTAGATGCCTTTCTATACCTGGCCTGCCTCCCCAGGGCAGAGGATGTGCAACATGGGGTGTCACTAGGAAGCCCTATACTAAATAGTTGGAGCAACAACACAACACAACATTATCATTAATACATGAGTTGTATTAATCTTACTTTCCATTTATCTTACTTGTTCCTCAAGATCTTTATCAATCGTTGCATCCTTTGCCACATTTCACATGCCTCGATATGATGTTGAGAAATACTGTCAGTTTTTATCTGAAAAGATAGATTTTTCCAATCTCGTAGTCTGGAGTAGCACAGCCATAAGCGAGGAACTGGACCATATGAGGAAGTAGAATAGTAGTACATGTCACTAAAACTTCTATTTTGTTGTTCAGGATCTATTGAAAATGGTCCTTTAGGTCTCTGGGTTGACAAACTCATAACGTTTCTTTTTGTTTCATCGGAAATGTTGATGTTCACATATTCTCCAAGATCACTTGAGAGAATAAATGGTGCAGTGCGCTCAACACTAATTTCCGACAAAGGCACATCTATTATTGTTGAATTGTTTTCATTTGATGACCCTGCTTGATTTAAATGATCCACAGATATATTTACACCAGCAGCATTCTTTTCCATATTTTCCGATTCAGTACTGGGCTGTCTTTTCTTTACCTTCTTCTGGACATAATTCATTACTGTGTTTTGTAAAGAAATGATCTAATTTAGGTATTTATTGACTGCTTATTCTTTTGCTTTCTTCATTGTCCTTTTTTTGGGCTCCACTCTTTTCCTTTTTCTTTTCATCCATTTTTAACCAAAATTTTTATTAATTTAATTTTAAACATTGTATTTTAAATACAAATAGCAATAATAAACAAATACATTTTTGTATATTAATTGCTGTTTTGATAATGACTTGAACTTGAATTGAAATTAATCAACTAACAACTTTTGACCACCGTATATGGCTGAATGTTCATATACAGTGGGGCCTATCCCTCCTGTCAAGTTGGGGAATTCTAAACACCATATGATATGACGCATACAATTACAGTAACCGAACGGATGTCTGATCACTATGCAAAGTTGCATTTGTAAAAGCAAAATAAAGACTGCCGCCACCTGAGTTTGTTATGTTTTGGTGATAAGATATAAGAAGAGAATTCCTTCCTTATTCTAGATGTATTTGCCCCTACTTGCATCTGTTTATGGAACCTGGTGAAGTAGGGCCCCTAGGCTTTGCCTACTTTTGCTATACAGTAGGTATGTCCCCTGGTTGGCAGGGTTGTTAACGGCAGTATGTTACTGCAACAGGATCTAGAAAAGTTAGGCAGATGGGCTGAGAAGTGGAAGCTGAAGTTTAACATTGGCAAATGCAATGTACTGCATATGCGTAGCAGTAACCCAAGAGCAATGTACCAACTTTGTGGTAATACACTCAGGGAAGTGGAGAATGAAAAAGACCTGAGGGGTAATTGTGCAGTCAGATATGAAGTTCTCCGAGCAGTGCAGACAGGCTGCCAGAACAGGTCATGGAGTCTTATCAATGATATATAAGAATTTTGCTAGAAGAGACAAGGAAGTGATTATTGCTTTGTATAAGGCAATGGCCAGGCCACACCTTGAGTACTGTGTACAGGTCTGGAGGCCTCAATTTAAGAAGGATGTAGAGTTGCTAGAATGAGTACAGACAATGATAATTAGATTGGTGAGAGGAAAAAAGTTGTGCTCTTAGCAAGAGAGGCTTAAATTGCCTTGACTCCAGGCAGCACCTGGAGTGTAGGCACCTGTGAGGTGAACTGATTGAGGTGTATAAGGCCTTGAATAATTTGAGCAGTCTCAATTCTGATGGGATGATTCCGCTTGCTCAAAGTAAGAACCTGCATTTATTATTAGCATTAGTAGAGGCATACAATGCAAGAAAGCAAGCTTATGCAGCATCAGCCAAAAAGAAACCTCCCATTTCACCCCTCCATTCGTTCCAAATGCTTGTCCAGCTCAGCCTTAAATTTATTTAGGCTATTAACTTCCACAACAAAAGATGGAAGCCTGTTCCACCAACTTAAGCTTTTCTTGGTAAGAGCATCCCTTTGTTCCCCTCACCAATCTTGTTGCTCTACTTTGTACTTGTTCTAGCAACTCTGCATCCTTCCTAAAATGAGGCCTTCAGACCTGTACACAGTACTCTAGGTGTGGCCTGACCATTGCCTTGTATAACGGGATAGTCACCTCCTTATCCCTGCTACAAAAATTCCTGTATATTATTGACAAGACTCCATGACCTGCCCTGGCAGCTCGTCTGCACTGCTCAGCAAATTTCATATTTGACTGCACAATTACCCCCAGGTCTTTTTCACTTTCCACTTCCCTGAGTTTAGTACCACACAGTTGGTACATTTCTCTTTGGTTATTGCTACCCATATGCAGTACTTTGCATTTGTCAATGTTAAACTTCAGTTGCCACTTCTCAGCCCATTTTATCTAGATCCAGTTGGAGTAGCATACTGTCTTTACTGTCATTAACAACCCTACCAATCTTTGTATCATCTGCAAACTTGGACATTAAACTCGATATAGCTTCATCAATATCATTGATAAATATACAAAACAACAATGAGCCCAACACTGAACCCTGGGGAACTCCACTAATAAAATTTGTCCACGAAGAGCAGTGTCCATTGATTACCACTCTCTGTCATATCCCACTCAACCATCCTTTATCCATTGTAGCAACTTACTCTTAATGCCATACCTCTCCAATTTGTACAGCAGTCTTCCATGTACAACAGTATCAAAAGTTTTCCTGAAATCCAAGTATATGATATCAGGATTATTTTTGGCATTCAGTTCCTTTGTGACCACATCATAGTATACAGTCAAATTGGTCAGACAAGACCTCCCTTTAACAAACTCATGCTGTGTCTTAATTATTATTGCAGTTTTGTCTAGATGATCTTGCAGTGCTTCTTTAACCAGTGGTTCCATTATTTTCCCTGGAACACAAGTTAAAACTAACAGGTCTGTATTTACTTGTCACCTTTTGAACCCCTTTGTGAATTGGTGATATATTTGCACACCTCCAGTCCATGGGGACCTCCCCTGAGTCCAAGGAAACTCTCATAATTATGGCTAAGGGTTTGCTTACTTCCTTTGCTGCCTCCTTTAACTTCAACAATTTCTCCTCCACTTTGCTCTCAGTTATTACAAAATCACTTAGCTCCCTGTTAGCGTTTGATAAACGTCTGGTACTCCCCTCATTGAATAACTCCTCATTTGTGAATGTAGATGCAAAATACTCATTCACTTTATCAGTTACCTGAGCATGATCATCAGTAGTCAACCCATCAATGTTAAGTGGTCCAATCTGATTCATCCCTTTCCTTCTAGAGTTTACATAAGTAAAGAACTCTTTGCTATTTTTCTTTGCATCCTTTGCCAAAGATTTCTTGTAATCTGCCTTTGCCTGCCTAACCTCTTTTGTGACTTGATTATAGACTAGTTTATACCTGTCATAGGCTTCTGTGTCACCTGATACTTTATATGCATCCCATACATTTTTCTTCTCTGCCACTAGCCTCATTAATTCATCTGACATCCATTTAGGCTTAAACCTTGAACAGTATTTATTAGTTGGAATGAAAAGCCTAGTAGCCTCCAAAATTAAGTCCCTGAAGGCTTCCCATTTAGAATTCAACTTTGGTAACGTCATCAGTTGATTCCACTGTACAGAATTTAAAAACTGTCTGAGCCTCTGTAGTTACCTTTACAAAAGCAAAAGCCCTTCCCTTTAGCCTTGATTTATATCTTTTAAGTAATTCCAACATCAGTACATTGTGATCACTGTCACACATCGGTTCCTTTATCTCCAAATTCTTAATGCACGAACTCCCTCTGTTTGCCTCTTGAACATGTTGCTGTAGAAAACAGTCATTCAGAAAAATCCACAAAAGTCTTGCTAGTGTGTCAGTGACCAAACCACAAGTTCCAGTCAATATCTGGAAATTTAAAATACCCCATTATACGACATTGTGATTTACTGGCCACTATTTTTCTGCACAATTGCTCATTATACTCATAAGATTCATTAGGCCTATAACACACACCTACAGTCATTTTTCCTTTCCCAGTGCTTATTTCACATCAAAAAGACTCAACACTGCATTGTCCACCAACATCAATTGGATGCACTTCCTTAGATTTTGTGTTTCTTAACTAACAGCATAACCTCTCCTCCCTTCCTGTCTATCCTTTCTGTACACATTGTACTCCCCAAATTCCAATTCTGCACTGCTTATATCTGTGTGACACCACTTCTCTGATATCCCAACAATATCTGCCTTTGATGTCTTGCCTAGCACTTCAAGCTCATCAAATTTATTAACTATACTCCTAGCATTGGTATACATGCACCTGTTCTTACTCTTGGCTACCTTAACACAGCCCATGTATTTACTTGTTTCACTATGACTCCCAACAGTCCTGGAAATCTCCATTACCTTGCTGCTCATTCTAATAGAAGCAGTGCAAGAATCACTTTTGCCTCTGCCTGCGGCCACTGTTAACCTTTTAGTCTGTGTATCCCCCACAAGCTAGCAGTTTTCTGACCCGCCTAACACTGCCTCGATAGCATCAGCAAATATTCTTGCACCCTTTCTATTTAAGTGTACCCCATCCCTCTAGAATGGTGCCTCTGTAGCCAGGTGGGAAGGAGCAGCAGTGCGAAGCACACACTTCTTGATTAGACCGGGGTTCGAGCCCATCACCACCAAATACGGAGGATGTGGGAAGGTCGGGGAATAACCACTGCATATCCCGGAGCAATATGGCCTTAGTTGCTAATGCTCCTAAAAACCAAATAATAAACAAACAATCCCTCTAGCAGCAGTCTCTCCTGTCAACAAGCACAGGCCAGGCTGAAAAAAATTCTACCCCTTGAGCCTTGCACAATCTCTCCAGGGCTGAATTGATCGAAAAGGCTCTCATCATATACTCTCTCCTATCGTATCTGGGTTGAATATATCGTATTAGGGTTGAATGTGAAAGTGTCTGCAAAATTGCAGACATTTTAAAATTCAACCCTAACTCGCAACTTTTTTTCAACATTGACCTTGACTTGTTAAGCAAATCTGCAGATTAAACCTGAGATGACATAGATTCAGCAAAGACAGTTGTAGAATACATTCAGGAAAGACAGTTGTAGAATAGATGTGTGGAAGTTTGACTTAGCCAGCAGGATTGCTGGAACAGACTTGTTTGTGTGGAAGTTGATAGCTTAAATAAATTTAATGCTGAAAGTATGGGGGTGTGGGAAATGGGAAGGGTTTTTTTTTTTGGCTGATGCTGTATAACCTTGCTTTCTTGATCATATGCCTCAATTAATGCTAATGCTAAAAACTGTCATTCCTCAATTTGAATTTATGCTCTTTCATGTGGGTAGAGAGGAAGAATCCCATGAGCATTGAGCTTGCTCAAACCCGTAAACACCTCAATCAGATCGCCTTGCAGGTGCCTAGTCTTCAAATGCTGCAATTTGCAGAACCTAAGCCTTTCTTGGTAACAGCATCTCTTCATTCCCCCTCACCAATCTTGTTGCTCTTCTCCGTACTCATTCCAGCAGTTCTACATTCTTTCGCATAAGCATTAGCAGAGGCATATGATGCCAAGAAATCCTTACTAAAATGAGGCCTCCAGATCTATATGCAGTACTCAAGCTTATATGTTTTTTTTTTTTTTTTTTTATTTGAGGTAATTTTCAATAAAAATCAAACTAAATTATCCAGTGTTTGAGAAATTGTCAAAAATGTAATTTTTTTTAATTTTCATATTTATGAAAGTATACCACTCAATGCTAAAATTTGATATGAAATTTAATATGTACATATTATTTTAGAAGGAAATCAGCAAATTTTAATTTTTCTTGTGGTTGCTCTTTCTGTGAATTGCACTACATGTATTTTAAAGCTTTCAGAAGTGGTTGGAATTGTTGGGAACTTCAGCAAGCATGGCTAATTTATCCTTATTTTATTTTTTAACATATGTCACATATAGTTTGCTAACCACATTGTACTCTCATAAAGTTGCCACTTTAGCACCTCTTTAATTTTTTTATTGAGGAGCTCAGGATTCAATAGAAAGAACAACCTATTTCCATTTTAACATGATCAGTGTGCATGGATTAAAATTTAAAAAACAAAAAAACAGAGGAATGTTAAAGTAAACCTTTCAGTAGTAAAATAGTAAAAGGGGACCCAGCAGCACTGAAATCTGATAGGAAAAATAATAACAGAGTTAGTATTAACTCTAATAATAACATTAGATTAATAATAACAAGTGACTGTTGTTATTAAAGGGAAGTGGCCATTAATAACAACTCTCTCACGGTAACTCAGAAATTCTTTTTTTTCTGGTGCAACATAGGCCTCAGGCTTCCTTGCACTATATGGATAATAATATTGATAAACACATGCCAAGTTAAGTGTTTAAATTTGCTGATGATGTAAAGGTTAACAGGGTTGTTAATGACAGGAATCAGGATATGCTCCTTCAGTTAGACCTCGTAAATTGGGAAGATGGGCTGAAAAGTGACAGTCATTTCAGCCCAGAGGTTTAATATTGATCTAATAATGAACTAATCCTCGGGGCAATGATATATAAGAATTTTGCCTACCAGGACAAGGAGGTAATTATCTCATTCTGTAAGGCAATGTTTAGACTACATTTTGAGTATTACAGGAAGGGAGCTTCATTTTTGGAAGGATGTGAATATGATAGAATGGGTGGAAAGAAGAGCAACAAGATTAGTCAGGGGCATGAACAGATACTCTGCTCCCACACACATACAGGGTGTTCGGAAAGTCACTGTGCACTTTTCTAATCATATTTTGTTTATATTTAAGATTTTGATCCCAGTATGGTTTTAACAACTGACGAACGTGTATTCCGAGAAGGTGGTAGATACAGATGTGGTGTGACAGTGATTTGCTGACAAATTCCCAGATACACCTGTTCTTCATCGCAATACAGTTCGTAACCTTGTCGATAAGTTTCGGGAAACAGGAGCAGTGGATGATGTCAAATGCTGTGGAAGGCCAGAAAAGCTATCGGAGGAGAAACTGTTGGATATTTCTGATAGTATGCTGCAGAGTCCATCAAAATCATTACGAAAGTTAGCTCAGCAGCATGAGGCTTGGAACTGCTGATAAAGCCGTCAGAAAGAAATTAAAGCTCTTCCCATACAAAATAATGGTGGTACATGAACTAAAAGCAACTGATCATAAAAAAAGAATATGCTATTGCAGATGGTTTAACCGATTTATCGAAGAGAATACAGCTAATGTGTTGGATGTGACCTTTTTCACCGAAGAAGCATGGTTCCATCTCTCGGGTTATGTTAATTCGCAAAATTCAAGATTGTGATCATCCCATAATTCTCACACTTTGCATGAAACACCCCTACATGATTTCAAGGTTGGTGTGTGGGTCGCGATTTCCAGATGTCGAATTGTTGGCCCTATTTTCTTTATGAACACAATAAACAGCGAGCGCTATTGTTTGGAGATTCTTCACACCTTCATTGGTCAGATGACAAGTGATGAAATCAATTACTCATGGTTTCAACAGGATGGTGCTACTGCTCACACATCTCACAGATCTATGCAGTTATTAAAGGAATGTTTTGGAGACCGCATTATTTCGACAGACGTGTGGCCCCCACGCTCACAGATCTAAATCCACCAGACTTTTATCTATGAGGAGCAGCAAAATCTGCAGTGTATCGAGCTTGTCTGCGCACGCTGGATGACTTGAAAGCAGCGATAACAGCATTCATTCAGTCTATTTCAAGCGAGCAACTGATAGCGGTGTTTAGAAACAAAATAAGAAGGAATAATTTCAACATTGTTTATAATTGTCATTCATATTTACCTCCTGTATTCTATATTGAAACACGTCTGTTAATAAATATATAAGTGCACAGTGACTTTCTGAACACCCTGTATATATATATATATATATATCCCCTAAGAGTGAGTGGAAGCCAAATTATGGATAATTATTGATACTTGCTGGGTGCCATATGAGTGTATGTATTTCTTTTCTGTAGATCTGTAATCTACAGTTAGTTAAACAGTGCTTTCATTTTTATATGTAGTTAGTACTGCTTGTTTTCTTTATATGCATTTCCTGATACTTATTTTAATATTTTTTTCTTTAAAACTGTTTTAACAATTTTAAAAAATATATTTCAATGCCTTACTTTTACTGTTTTTTTTTTTTTTTTTTTTCTTTTCTTTTCTCCTAGAAAGCACTGGGTCCTCTGCCTGTCTAAAAGATGAAATTAAGACTATGGCACTGGAAACTTATGGTATTCATTCGATTTATTTTAACTCTTCTACCTCAGACAGGCTATATTCATCCTGATGAATTTTTTCAGACAACGGAAATAGTTGCTGGTATGTTGACCACTTATACCTTATATCAATGCAATATGTGCAGGAAATTTCTTTTTTCTTATTGATTTCTTTTATTTATTATTAACTAAAAGTTATCAATAGTTAAGATCTCTTTCCTAGTTAATGTTTTGTTTCTTCCTCCCTCCCCCCTCTCAGATATGGTATAAATTTTATAATTCAAAGTCACTCTGAAATTTAACAGATATTCTGATTGATTGATTTTACTGAAAGGACATAGCCACATTTCATACATAAAGATGAACTAAGTTTGTTAAGTGTGCCAGTCTCACATTGTGGAGGCACTCTGCCATAGTTTGTGTTGGTATTGAACTACTCTAAATAAAATGCATTGCCCAAATTGTGAAGTATATTGCTGTTTTATTTAGAATAGTGCAATATGAAAGCAACTTGTGATGGAGTACCTCCACAGGGCGACATCTGTGCATTAATTAGTCAACTTAGTTTGATCAGGTGCTACACACAAACTGCAGCTGTGCCCTTTGAGTTCAACATTGTTATATATCATGAATACATAGGCTTTTGCCATAAAATAACATTTCATGTGAGCATAAAGGTTGTACTGCAGATAATGTGCACTTCTCTTTCAGTGGATACTGTTATTTATTTATAATGCAGTGGTACCATGTTTATAGCTGTATTGATGTGTTTCATTGCAAATTATATATTTTGTATATATCTATATAATATTGGTCTAGATACACCATAGATAACTCTTAAAGAAAAAGCTACGGTAGTAGTGTGAAAGGCATAATTTCATCTGTATCTCATATTGTGCTCATCCTTCACAGCAAGTTGCCGATGTATTGCACTGCCTAGAATAAGTAATGCTTCACTAATAGAGAAGACTATTGTTGCTTATTCTCGGTGGGCACCACCACCCAGATGCTACCGTTTCAAAGCTAGTTTGTATGTGTGGGATAATAACTCTATTATCCACTTGTCCCTATTAGACTTAGAAAAGCAAAAAGTAGAGGGAAAGTTATAGCAGGAGAAGAAGAAGAAGAAGAAAAGAAATGGTGTAGATGAATGAACGGGACAGTAACTCCTTCAACTCACACTACTCAAAAACTCAAACTCCTCAAATAGCCAATGCTTCCACAGTGGGGAAGAAAGTTGTTACCTAGTCTTGGAAACTCCATGACTATCAGGCTATCCCAGTGACCATTTCAAGGCTAGTTGGCTTTTTATCGGTTGGTGGGCAGGTACCCTGGTATTGCAAACATGACAACTAGTTGTGAAGTTATTCACACAATGTGAAAGATGTCTAAAGGTTTATGTGATAATATTTAAATAAAATTAAATGCAACTAAGCATAATATTTTAAAAGTTTAAGATTCTATATCTATATAATATCGCTGTAGATACACCATAGACAACTCTTTATTTAAATATTATCGCATAAACCTTTTGGCATCTTTCATATTGTCTGATTAACTTCACAACTGGGTTGCCATATTTGCAATACCAGGGTACCAACTGCAAACCCACCAATGAAAAGCCAGCTAGCTTTGAAACGGTGCTGTCTGGGTGATGGTGCCCACCGAGAATAAGTAACAATAGTCTTCTCTATTAGTGAAGCATTACTTATTTGAGGTAGTGCAATACATGGGCAACTCATTGTGAAGGATGAGCACAATATGAGATACAGATGAAATGATGCCTTTCACACTACTACTACTGTAGTTTTTCTTTAAGAATTGTCTATGCAGTATCTACACCAATATTGTATAGATATAGAATCTTAAAATATTATGCCTAGATGCATTTAATTTTATTTAAATATTCTGAATACACACACATAGCTGTGCAAGGTATGACGTGATTTCTTCAGACATCTTGCCTAGATTTTCATTGGTTGAACCACTTTTGCCTTGACACACTATGGCCAAGGCAAATATGGTGTATCTACACCGATATTATATAGATATTCTTCCAATTAACACACTCAGAACTATGCGTTCTCCATAGATCTATGTAGGTATGTCTTTTACAATAATCTTCCCCATAAACTAATATATAAATACATGAATTTGAAAGTGTATGCAATTCTGCCCAGACACGATAGGAGGGAGTATATAATGAGAGCCTTTTCGATCAATTCGGCCCTGGAGAGAATGTTCAAGGCTCAAGGGGTAGAATTATTCTCAGCCTGGTATGCGCTTGTTAACAGGAAAGACTGCTTCTACAGGGATGGGATACACTTAAATAGAAAGGGTGCAAGAATATTTGCTGATGCTATCGAGGCAGTGTTAGGTGAGTCAGAAAACTGATAGATTGGGGGAATACACAGACTAATAGATTAACAGTAGCTGCTGGCAGAGGTGAAAGTGATTCTTGCACTGCTTCTGTTGGAATGAGCAGCAGCCTGGAAAACAAGATGCAGGGGATTTCAGAGACTACTGGGTGTCATTTTGGTACAAGTAAACACATGTGTTGTGTTAGCGTAGCTAAGAATAGGAACAGGTGCATGTATACTTGCATGTACACCAATGCTGTGAGTTTAGTAAATAAATTTGATGAATTTGAGGTGTTGGTCAAAACATCAAAGGCTGATATTGTTGGAATATCAGAGACATGGTGTCACACAGAGATAAGGAATGCAGAACTGGAATTTGAGGAGTACAATGTGTACAGAAAGGATGGACAGGATAGGAAGGGAGGAGAGGTTATATTATTAGTTAAGAAACACATAAAATCCAAGGAAGTACAGTCATTCGACATCACTGGACAGTGCACTATCGAGTCAGTTTGGTGTGACATAAACACTGGGAAATCAAAATTGAGGGTAGGAGTGTGTTATAGGCCTAATGACTCTGATGAGTATAATAAAAAACTGTACAGGAAAATAGAGTGGCCCAGTAAATCAGAAAGTCTTATAATGGGAGATTTTAATTTCCCGGATATTGACTGGAATTTGTGGGTTGGTCACTCACACATTAGCAAGGCTTTTGTGGATTTATTGGATGATTGTTTCCTACAGCAGCACGTTCTTGAGGCAACTAGAACGAGTAATAGTCTTGATCTGATTATCAGTAGTGATTCTTCATGCATTAAGAATCTGCAGATAAAGGAACCACTAGGTGGCAGTGATCACAGTGTGCTGAAGTAGGATTTACTCAAGGAGATAACTATTATCAAGGGTAAAGGGAAGGGTTTTTGCTTTCGTAAAGGTGACTACGGAAGTCTGAGACAGTATTTAAATTCCATACAGTGGGACCAACTGATGATGTTACAAGCAGCAAATTCAAAATGGGAAGCATTCAAAGAATTAATCTTGGAAGCTACTAGGCTTTACATACCAACTAAGAAATATCGTTCAAGGTTTAGGCCTAAATGGATGTCAGATGAACTAATGAGACATGTGGCAGAGAAGAAAAATGCATGGGATACATATGGATGTATGGATGTAAATGAATGGGTGACATGGAAGTCTACAATAGATATAAGCTGGTCTGTAACCAAGTCACAAGCAGGGATAGGAATGTGATTATTCCCTTGTATAAGGAAATGGTCAGGCCACACTTTGAGTACTGTATACAGATCTGAAGGCCTCATTTCAAGAAGGATGTTGAGCTGCTGGAACAAGTACAGAGAAGGGCAACAAGATTAGTGAATGGAACACACCAGGGTTGCTCTTACAAATTAAGTTTTGCAAATTACAGTGTGTGGATTCTTCCTCTGGCTAAGAATAATCGCCTGAGAGGGCATAAATTCAAATTGAGGAAAGACAGTTGTAGGATAAATGTGCTGAAGTTTGACTTTAGCCAGTGGTTGGTTGATTGCTGGAACAAACGTCCATCAGAACTATACAAACATTTGGACCGAGTGGATGGGTGAAATGAGAAGGGTGCGTTTTATTTATTTTTTTTGGTTTTTTTTTTGGCTGATGTTATATATGCTTGCTTTCTTGCATCATGTGTCCTTGCTAATAATAATGTTATCGGAATTAGGCAAAGTAAGGCACATTTCAAGAAGTTTTTATATTAAAGATGTGAAAAAAAGTAGCAAAGACTTTTTTGTGTCTGCTAATTCTGGAAGAAATGCAATGAAAATTTTATGGTGGAGATACCAGAAGGATGCCAAATTCTAACTGGGAATTAAATGTTTTTGTGATAACTAAATGGAAAGTGGAGAAAATGCAAAGCTAAAAGTAAATAAGGAACCTAGGACTTACTATATCTATTCAATTACATAAGCAGCAGAAGAGGCTTTACCCCAGTGGTCGGGAACCTTTTTTGAAGGATCAAATCAACAAAAAAACCTATAAAGAGTAAAATTTGAATAGCTGCAACTATAGTTCAAGCTGTCCAGGGGCCTGTAAAATTTTTAAAACATTGAAACTTAAAATAAGATATTTTATTATTTCAGTGTTGATATAAACACTAATTCTATAGTTATGACATTTGAAAAGATGTCTGATATCTGTACAGTTATTTTGTTTTAATAGGTATAATAAATAAAAGAACATTTTTAATAATTTTTCATTTTAATAGGCATATTCAAGTAAATACAATAAATCCGTTTTGCAAAAATAAAATTCATTAGTGTGAGGAACAACATATTTGATAACAATTTATTTTAATAGGCATATTCAATTAATATTATGAAATAAAATTCATTAGTGTGACTTTTGAAGTTGCATGTAAACATTACTAAATATTTATATTCACTAACCAGTTCTAAAAGTTAGGCAAACAGTTTGCTGTATAACACTTGGGTGAAATTAATTACTTGGTATATTAATTTCAATCATCATTAAATGCCGATCTCCAGGTAATTCTCCAGTGGCGCAAAGACAACT
The DNA here is from genome assembly GCF_048544385.1 of Mastigoproctus giganteus. Classification (NCBI taxonomy): domain Eukaryota; kingdom Metazoa; phylum Arthropoda; class Arachnida; order Uropygi; family Thelyphonidae; genus Mastigoproctus; species Mastigoproctus giganteus. The sequence continues at coordinate 44,323,341 of NC_143583.1, forward strand.
TAGTTGATTTCAGTCCTTCTAAAACTCATCTCACAAAAAGGATTCTTCTGCTCCTGTGCTTATATTTGGTGACACTGATTTCTAGGCAAGATGATATATCTCTTTTTGGGATTACCCTGACTTCTAATCTCTCTTGGCACAAGCACATTACAAATATTGCTTCCTCTGCATCAAAAAAACTTGGTTTTCTCTATCGCTCTCGGCATTACTTTTCTTCCAAACTGTTTTTTTTTATTATTATTATTATTATTATTACCTATATGGTGCACCAGCCAAAAAAAAAAATGTCTGAGTTACCCTGAAAGAGAGAGAGAGAGAAGTAGAAGGGAACCACCAAGAAAGAGAAGAATGATGATATCCGGCTCAAGACCCTGGGTGTGCCAAGCCCAACTCACCAGATGTGAGCTCCTGGGGTTTGTTCACTCTGTACAAATTGCAAATCTGCCCTGCCTTGGAATATTGTTCCCATATCTGGGGCAGTGCCCCCAAAACCTCTCTCAGGGTTGGCTTCTAGATTCCATTCAGAAGCGGGCAGTTAGATTAATTAATGACTCATTTCGAACAATCTCTCCACAGACTAGTTTTCTGTCTCATAGATGTTCTCTTTCTGTTGCATGCCTTTTCTACAGATAATTCCTTGGGCACTGTCCTTCTGAATTGACTTCTACAATTCCCGCTCTCTCTCTTACTCTTTCAAAACAGTCCAAACACGTGCCGCCACCAGCCAATATCCATTTACTGTCCAATTTCAAACTCACAGAACCAACTTTTCATCTTCCTCGTTTGTTCATTCAACTGCCATTTTCTGGAACAACCTTCCTTCATTCTTATTTCCCGAAAATTACAATCTACAGAAGTTCAAGTCTAATGTCATCAAATATCTTCTTTCGTTTTCTCAGCCTCCAACCCAAGCACAGTACTAAGTTCTATAGGTTCTAATATCTCTCATGTTTGGGGTTTTCATTAAAAAAAATAATAAAATAAAAATACTCGGAGAGCCATTTTAACACTTTTCCTCTTGACAGCTGTTGTAAAAATATAAATGTAACTAAATCTTTATATTCACTACCCAGTTCTTCTAAAAGTGAAGCAAACAGTTTGCCATATAACACCTTTAGATTGGATCAAATTGATTACTGGTACATTGACACCCATTACTTTTTTCAGCTGTGATAATATTCCTAAAGATTTTGCAACTAAAGTTTCTTGATGCATAATAGAATGAAATGAAATAATTTCATGAAAAACATGACTTGAGAATAATTAAACAAAGCCTTTTTTTTTGCAATTATAATTGGTGCTCTGTCTGTTGCAATGAATACTATATGATCAATAGTTCTATTTTTAATCTTTAAACATTAGCATTAGCATTAGTAGAAGCATATGATGCAAGAAAGCAAGCTTATGCAGCATCAGCCAAAAAAAAAAAAAAACACCCCCATTTTACCCCTCCGTTCATTCGAAATACCTGTCCAGCTGAGCCTTAAATTTATTTAGACTATCAACTTCCACAACAAGGGATGGAAGTCTGTTCCACCAACCACCTACCTACTGGCTAAAGGCAAATTTCTGCACATATCTATCCTACATCTGTCTTTCCTCAATTTGAATTTATGCCCTCTCAGGTGATTATTCTGAGCAAGTGGAAGAATCCCATCAGCATTGGGCATGCTCAAACCATTCAAGGCTTTATACACCTCTATCAGACCATCTCGCCGGTGCCTAGTCTCCAGACACTGTAATTTGCAAAACTTAAGCCTTTCTTTGTAAGAGCAACCCTTTGTTCCATTCACTAATCTTGTTGCCCTTCTCTGTACTTGTTCCAGTAGCTCTACATCCTTCTTGAAATTAGGCCTCCAGACCTGTATACGTACTCAAGGTGTGACCTGACCATTGCCTTATACAAGGGAATAATCACCTCCTTATCCCTGCTAGAAAAATTCCTGTATATCATTGACAAGGCACCATGAGCTACTCTTGCAGCCCATCTGCACTGCTCAGAAAACTTCATATCTGCCTGCACAATTACGCCCAGGTCCTTTTCATTCTCTACCACTGTCATTGTAGCACCACAGAGTTGATACGTTGCTGTGGGGTTACTGTTTCCCATATGTAGTACTTTACATTTGTCAATGTTAAACTTCATTTGCCACCTCTCAGCCCATCTGCTCAAACTTTCCAGATCCTGTTGCAGCAGCATAGTGTCAGTAGTGTCCTTAACAACCCTGCCAACCTTTGTATCGTCTGCAAGCTTGGACATTAAGCTTGATATACCATCATCAATATCATTTATAAATACAGAAAACAACAATGGACCCAACACTGAACCCTGAGGGATTCCACTAATAACATTAGTCCCCAATGAGCAGTGTCCATTGATTACCACTCTCTGTCTTCTCCCCCTCAACCATCCCTTTATCCATAGCAACAATTTGCCACCAATGCCACAGTGCTCCAATTTGTGCAGCAGTCTTCCATGTGCAACAGTATCAGAAGCCTTTTTAAGATCCAAATATATTATATCAAAGTTATTCCCTGCATCCAGTTATTTTGTGACTGCATCATAGTATCCAATCAAGTTGGTCAGGCAAGACTTTCCCTTAACAAAACCATGCTGTGTCCAAGCTATAACTGAAGTCTTGTCTAGATGATACTGCAGTGGGTCTTTAACCAGTGCCTCCATTAATTTTCCTGGAACAGAAGTTAAACTCACAGGTCTATAATTACTTGTGTCAGCCTTTGATCCTCCTTTGTGAATTGGGGTCACATTTGCACAACTCCAGTCTATGGGTACCTCCCCTGAGTCCAAAGAAGCTCTCATAATTATGGCTAAGGGTTTGCTTACTTCCTTTGCTGCCTCCTTTAATATAACTGGATAGATCCCATCCACTCCGGGTGCCTTTTTTATGTTTATCCTTAACAATTTCTCCTCCACTTTCCTCTCAGTTATTACAGAATCATCTAGCTCACTGTCAGAGTTTACTTAACCTCTGGCATTTCCCATCCTGAATAACTCCTCATCTGTGAAGGTAGATGCAAAATACTCGTTTAGTTTTAGTATTTTAGAGAGTTTCTGAAATATCTTCACCTGTAATATCTCCTTTAAGTGCTAATAATTCAATAAGTTCCTCTTGAATACCGGAAGGTGTTATACATTTATCCATCATGCAACACTGTGCTCTGTCAATAATATCAGTTGATTCCTCAATTGCAAGGGATATAAATTCAGCAGAAATAAAATCAACAATTTTCATATTTGATACTTCTGCAGAAATAGTTGTGATTTGTCCTTTCACAATTCTAGTTGAGTGAGGTAAGTCTAATTTTTTTAAGATATCCTTATTTTTAAAATCTTTATAGAGAATTTTAGAAGCATTATAATTATTGTTTTTTAGAAATTCACCATCTGCCCTAGGTTTCTGTGCCACCTGATAATTTATATGCATCCCACACATTTTTCTTCTCTGCCACGAGCCTCATTAGTTCATCTGACATCCATTTAGGTTTTTTAATCTGTGAAAAACGGCCTCCGTAGCCGAGTGGGCAGGAGCGGGAGTGCAGTAGCACACGCTCTTTGAGTAGACCGGGGTTCAAGCCCCTGACTGCTGAATACGGTCGATCTGCCAACCCGCACTGGACCAGCGTGGCAGATTATGGTCCATTTCCCTCAGCATGAATTGTTGAGGAGGCTTCCATCCTGCAGTGGGTTGATAATGGCTGCACTTTACTTTACTTTTTAATCTGTGAAAGGTATTCCCACTTTTGTGATTTCCAAAGGTAATAAAAAAACTTGCTTCTTTTGTACTTGAAGGCTTCACCAATTTGAAAAACAACTTTGCTGAAGTAGTGTTTTCTTTTGTAATTCTTCAACAGCTTTTTTCTACTGACACCACAGGATACTTTTCAGTGACCGAAATGTTTTCCTTGAAAATGTCACTCATTATTGCTTATTTTATTGATCTCAATCGTAAATGACAAATTAAGCATTGAGGAGTCCCATTACTTTCTATAAATGCAAATTTCTTAGTCCACATTTTATTGAAGCCTCTGTTTACATCAGTGATTTTTCTCTTTCTTGAACGCATGGTAATTTCAAGGGTTATATCACAAATTTAAAATACTCTGATACAAATATGTGCATAAAACAAGAGTAAAACTACTAAATAGCACTGTAAATATGGTAAATATGAAATTATACACAACCAGTTCATGCAACCTGGCACAAAGAAATAGCACCTGTGTGCTGAACAAATCCGGATATGCATGTGTGCTACTACTGCTATCCAGCTAAAATTAAATCGGTTACAATTCTGACAAACAAACGCACAGATGGCATGATGAAAATGGTCAATATGGATTTGGGGACACAGAAAATGGATGTTTCCATGAAAATCCCGATGTGGAGAATTTTCATGATTACAGTACTTCCTTATTACTACATGTAAGAAAGTAAGTGTCCAAAAACAGCATGTCCAATAAATGTTAAAAACATTTAAATAATAAATTATTTTTATTTGTGTAATGTATTGTATAAAATTGGGCGAAATTCTGCTTGTTTTTTTAACTCAAAAGAGCAGCAGTTTTATTCAGCATGAGTCGCCATTCTCCAACCTGTGCATATGCATCTGAGGGGGCATAAATTCAAATTGTGGAAAGACAGTTATAGAATAATAGATGTGCAGAAATTTTCCTTTAATCAGTGGGTGGTTAAGTGCTGGAACAAACTTCCATAGCTTAAATTAATTCAAGGAACAACTGAACAAACTTTTGGTGTGAATGGATGAGTGAAATGGGGTGTTTTTTTACTTTTTTATTTTTTTTATTTGCTGATGTTGTATAAGCTTGCTTCCTTGCATCATTTGCCTCTACTAATGCTAAAATCTGCCTTAGCTTGCCTAACCTCCCTTGTGACTTGATTACAGACTAGTTTATATCTGCTATTTGCTTCTGAGTCGCCTGATTATTTGTATGCATCCCGTGCAGTTTTCTTCTCTTATTAGTTCATCTGACATCCATTTAGGTCTAATCCAGGAACAGTATTTCTTAGTTGGCGTGAAAGCCTAGTAGCTTCTATGCGTATTTCCTTGAATGCTTCCCATTTAGAATTTGCTGATGGTAATATCATCAGTTGGTCCCACTGCATAGAATTTGAAAATTGTCTGAGATCGTTATAGTCACCTTTATGAAAGCAGGGCACCTCTATAACCAGGTGGGCAGGAGCAGCAGTATGTAGCGCACACACTTCTTGATTAGACCCGGGTTTGAGCCCGTGACCACCAAATACGGAGGATGCGGAAAGGTCAGGAAATGACCACCGCATATCCTCGGAGCAGTATGGCCTTAGTTGCTAATGCTCCTAAAAAAAAAAAAAAAGAAAGCAGAACCCCTTCCCTTTACCCTGGATGGTAGTTACATCCTTAAGTAAATCTTACATCAGTGCACTGTGATCACTGCCACCTCTTGGTTCTTTTATCTGCAGGTTCTTAATGCATTAATTGAGAGGGACTGGGTACACTACTGCAACAAGACCTAGAAAACTCAGGTTGATGGGCTGATAAGTGGCAATTGAGGTTTAACATTGGTAGCAATAATCACAGGTTAACAACATACTAATTGATTAGTAGCACACATGAGGTAGTGAAGAACACAAATCACATAGGAGTAATTGTATAATCTGACATGAAGTTCTCTTGAGTTGTGCAGACAGACTTCTAGGACAGATCATGGGCTTTTTTTGCTGACATTGGGAATTTTGCTAGCAGGGACAAAGAGGTGATTATCTCATCGTTTAAGATAGTAATTAGGCCACATCTTGAATACTGCATATAAGTCTCAAAGCCTTGATTTATGATGTAGATCTCTTGGAATGAGAGAAACAAAGAGACAAGATTAATCAAAGGCACAAAAGGATACTCTTGCCAGGAAAGCCTTGACTTCAGTTAATTGCAATATCTGAAAAAAATTAAGCACCCGTGAGGAGACTTGATTGAAATGTTTAAGGCTTTAAATGGATTGAGTGAATTAAATGCTGATGGAATCCTCATTCTTTCATAAGGGGATATAAATTTAAATTGAAAAGAATTTAAATTTAAGGTGCGAGGATAGATGTATGGAAATTTGCTTTCAGCCAGGGAGTAGTTGATTGTTGGAATGAACTGCTATTTTATGTGGAAGTAAGTAGACTGATTAAATTTAAGAATGGATTAGACAAGTTATTGGATGGACAAATGTTTAACTAGACTAGACTGGTAGAACAGTGGCACCCTGTGATAAGTCTGTTTTAAAAAAGAGATTAGAAATGCTCAGAAAAGCGATAGAAGCACTTTACAAAATTACCAAATTTTAAAAATCCAACAAGCAGTCACCAGTGAGTGACACCAACTCATGTCCAGATTCAGTTGAATGTTCCAAAATAACTTTTGGAAAAAAAAAAAAAAAAAACACAAGTTAGTGAAGTCCCCAAGTTAAAGATCTGAAATCACAAACTATTGGTCCGAATAAAGACATTAAGCATGATGTGCCTTCATCAATATCATTAATAAATATAGAAAACAACAATTGGCCCAGCACCGAATCCTGTGTGAACTCTGTTAATAACATCCTTCCAAGAACAGTAGTGTCCATGAAACAACCCTCTGCCTTCTACCATTAACCATCCCTTTATCCACAGCAGTAACTTGCCCTTAATGCTACACTGCTCTAATTTGTATAGCAGGCTTATGTATTGTTCTTCTAACTCTGCTAATTAGTTGGAACCTTTTGACTTTCTTTTCTTTGAAACTACTTTCACCGTCTAACTTTCACTAATAGTGAAGTAATTTTCCCTCTGTGTTTTTAATACTCCTAACTCTAGCTGGCTGCAATTTTGTGGTTACACTGACCCAGTTGGTGAAGATGCTGAAACTTTTAAAATTGCTAATTATCTTACACATCTTGTTCGTTTACTTATCACAATCTGGTCATTGCCATCAATTCTCTACCAGCCTTGTCAACTGCCGGTGATGATGGAGTTCCTCAATTCATGCTTCAATGCCTAAGTCCGTACATTATTCAGGCCACTTATAATTATCTTCAAGCAGTTACTCTTGAACCAGATTTTCCCACAGCAGTCAATGGAAAAACTATCTCATCAAACCTTTACCTAAAGTTCAGTCGCCATTGCAACTTAAACACTACCGACCCATCTCTCAACTCCTCCAGCCTGCTGAAGCTTCTGGAGGCCTTACTCTCCATCCTCACCAAGCAGATCTTGCCCAGCAATCCAGCCGAAATTCACTACTCCCTTCCAAACAGATCAGTGATCACCAATCTGCTAGCCACCACGATTACTATCTTGTTAGAATTTGAGAAAAGGCAAGAACTAGCTGTTACTTACTTAGACATTGAGGCCGCATTTGATGCTGTCCAAGTAAACCAACTTCTTACTCTCCTGGAATGCCGCCTCCAGATCACAGGGAACATACTATGCTTTCCCTCCTCTCTTCTGCTTGACAGAGTTGTAAAGCTTCATACAAGAGATCGCACCCTTGCAAGATCCATTGCTGCAGGAGTCCCACAAGGAGGTGTTGTTTTGGACCTTCTGTTTTCATCTATCATCTCCCCACTGGTTACACATACTCGGTATCTACTGAGCTATATGGATGATATCAAGATTCTCCCATCATCCCCAGTCAAGACCTAGATCTGGTAAAAATGGAAATTAATGAAGCAAACTCCTTCATCTCTCCAGCCTTCAGTCAGCAATACCCTCATCCCAATTGTGCCCAGCCATTGTGTTCTAGTCTTCGTGTTCAACTCCAAACTTCGATTTAATGCCCACTTAGACGTGCTCCTCACATGTGCTTCAAGACTCCGGTGGATAGCAAAACAACATCTCCTACCTATCACCGATAAAAGACAACCGTGAAGTACATAAGGACAGTTATCTTTCCACCTTTACTTTATGCTGCTGAAATTTGGTCCTCAGCAGCACTGTCAATAAAGAAACGACTCTTTGCCTCAGAATTCTGGCTCCTAAAGTGGACCAACGTGAAGCATAGCCTTCCAGCTCTGCTTCGCACCACGCAGCTTGCTGACTCTCTTGGGATTCCACAGCTTCCTTAATCGATGACCAACACCTCTTAGCAACAGTCAAGATGATAACAGGCATAATTGCAACACCTTCATTCTGGGATACCTGTAGCTGGAGGATTTCCCCCTGCTGCCCTTTGGGGGCCAATCCTGAGCTCTGCCTGTGTTCAGCATGACTCCATCTCTCGGACAGGTTCCTCCCTCAAGCAAACTCAGGCACTTGATGCCAACCTGAACAAATTCATCATCGACTGGACATACCGGAGAAAAATTATGACTAGCAGGACTAATCAGCAGTGACTCATCTGTACCTTTGCATCTGCTTCCATCTGATTGAGCTGGTGCTCTTATCTTAATGTTAAGCCAGCTCAATCAGACCTAACTCTTGTGAGGAGTTCTCTCCTTTGTATTGAAATATATTTTAATTTGTATAGTTACCTTTTTCATTTTGTAAATAATTGTTCGAGTATCCTGGATCTGGGAGGCTGTAAACTTATGGCTGTGAAGGGTAATCAAGATTCTCTCTCTCAAGCTTTTCTCACTAATAACCCTTCAAAGTACATGGTCAATGTTAGTGGTCCTCTAGGTTCCTCATCACAATTTAGGATAGTCTTGTCTCCGGTGGAGCCTTTCTCTCATAGTTATTCTCAGCATCATTTGACATTACAAGAATATGAAAGGAAATGATATGCATGATTTTTATTCCTCTTTTCCTTGGTTGGATTATTATTTTAAATCATCCAATCCTAACTATTTTCTGAGATTTCATCAGTGAAATTATACTTGCAGGGATAAAATCCTTTATTCTACTCTCACCCTAAAATCTAATCCAATAAGTTTGCTAAGGCTATTCAGGATAATAATTTAGCAATTGCAATTGCCTTGTATCAAAATCTTCAGCTTCATTTTCTGCCAATAGTAAAGCCCATCACAATTGTAAAACAGTTATTAATCAGTCCAAACTTGGTTTTGAACAGGCACAGAATAGAAATCTTGCTTCTTGTCCCAGATGTAATTCAGAATTCTGGTTTCTTGCCAAAGCTGTTGGTTGCAACTTCTGTCCTCCTACCTCTGTTACAATCTTATACTGTAGTTCTATTGCATCCTTAGCTAACTATGGAGCCAACTTGTATGCATCCTACTTTTCTTCTAACCCTAGTATGATAATGTTGGTAAACCATCTTCCATCATACCCAGTACACTACATTCAAGGCCCCCCCCGTGGTCTTCTGACAGAAAAAGATATTAGAATTCTGAACAAGATTGATGCCAAGAAAGCTCCAGGTCTTTGTGGCATTTTCCACTTGTTCTTGAAACCTGTGCTTTTGAGCATGCTCCTGTTCTGTGTCACCTGTGATTTTTTTTTTGGCTGATGCTGCATAAGCTCATACACTTGCTTTCTTGCATCACATGCCACTACTACTACTACTTTTTAAATTTTCTTATTCCACTGGTGTTTTTCCTTCTGCTTGGAAATTTGCTCATATCTCCAGCTAGTTCCTAAAAAAAAAGGGTAATAAATTCCTCCCTTTCAGATATCATTCCATTGCACTTACCTCTAATCGTTCCCAAGTAACGTAGGAATTTATCAACTCTTAAACTGTCTCAACACCTTCCATCCAATTAATCATCAATATGGATTTCATTGGTTTTGGTTTATTGATGATATTTTGGCTTATGTTACTCATCTTTGGACATATTTATTGATAAAATCTGGTGAAATTCAAGTAGTTGCACTTGATATTTCTAAGGCCTTTGATCAAGTTTCACATGAACATCCTGTAAACAAGTTCCCCCATTTTATGGATTGCCAACTAGTTTTGCAGTTGGGTATCGAGTTTTCTCTCTGACAGCCCACTGCTTGCTCTTGACCTTCTGACTTTTCCACTGATGTTGGTGGTTCCAAAGATTTAGTTCTTTTAACTACTATTTTCCTTTTGTATATTAATGACCTTCTACCACTGACTGGAAATCTTATCCATAGTTTTGCAGATGATGGCACACAACATTCCACCTTCTAATTTGAGAAATATGACTGCACAAACAGCTTCATCTTCTTGAATATTCACCACCAATTCCTTAAATGTTGAACTCCAGGTAAATCTCCAATTATTGGACACGTTGGAATCCCAGGAAATGAGCAAGCAGATTTGGCTGCTAAAAGTACTACAAATGTGATGCCATCTAATTTCAGGACTCCTTATACTGATCATAAATCCATTATCAAACAGACTTGTAAAGAACAGTGGACATGCATGTGGAGAGATCAAAGAAATAATAAGCTACTTGAAATTAAGAGAGAACCCAAACAATGGAAATCCAGTCTGAGATGAAGCAGAAGGGAAGAAACCATACTATCCAGATTATGCATCGGGCATACTTTCCTTCATAGCTACCTACTAACAAACGATGACCCTCCACAATTCAGTAACTGCTTATGCTCATTAACAGCAAAACATATAATCATAGAATGCCCGCAATATCTAAAAGAATGGAAAACTGCCTTCTCCTCTCATTTTCATAAATGCAACGAGTTATCATTACAGTGTGTTCTAAGAGATCGCAAAGACATGGATGATATTTTTCTCTTTCTAAAATTGAGAAATAAATATCACATTATCTAAACCATATTACTTGTAAGATAAAGGAAGAAGATATTAGACAGTAATTAGTACATTATAGCCTAAGTTGCTGATGCACCAACAAATCTAACCAACAACAACAGTTCTCCAGTTGGGCAAAGATAACTTAATTAACTTCAATCTTTTAAAACTCTGTCCTCTCGTATCATCACAAAAAAGTCTAATGATGCTACGCTCATCTTCAGTGATACTCAGATTTACAGCAAGATTACATATCTCTATTATGGATTACCCTGACTTCCTATCTCTCTTGTCATAAGCACATCACAGATGTTCCTTCCTTTGCATCAATAAAACTGTTTTCTTTTTTGTCCTTAGTATTCTTTTCTTCTTAATTCATGAAGAGCAAATTTGTTTTATCATGGAATATTATTCCCATGTCTAGGGTGGTGTCCAAACACCTCTCTGAAATTTGATTCAAAGGAGGACATTTAATCTGGCTGCCCTATTTTGAATCACACATTGAATATCATGTGATTTAGTATTCATTGTGTGATTTGAATTGCATATTGAATATTGTTTCTTACAAAGTCTCTCCATTCTCTGTCTTATAAACTTTCAGCTACATGCCTTTTCTATATATACTTCCATGGGTACTGTTCTCAGTTGGCCCTGAATTGGTTCTAATACCAGTCATGGTTGGAGTTTTCATTAAAAAGATGAAGAAAATTAATAAATTTGATATTTTACTCTTTCTTACAACATTTAAGGAAACTGTTTAAAAACTTAAAAATTCTGAAAGCACTGGTTTATTTATAGTTCTAATAAGTTTATTTTTCCATTATTATCTTTATTATTATTTATTTATTTATCTTTAAAACCCAAAATGTTCCAGTTGCTGCACTTCCCAAAACTCCCAGCACATTCATAATTATTTTTGGAATTTGGTTATCAAACCAGTAAGAACTGGTGTATCACATTTGCATGTATTGGGTAAACTTTTGACAAAACATATATTTAATCTTGTGTTTCTTATCAAATTTTACTATTTTCTAGTTTGAGTACTGGTTGCAAGTGATGATTTGTTACCTACACAGCACAAACTATTTCAGAATAATTGCTGTTAATGGCACACAGTCTTTCATTTCTTTTAGTCGGGATTAACGTTTATCCCAATGTTTTGTTTATATTAACGATTTGTGCTGTACTGCCCCCTATTTTCTCTCCCATCTCATTTGGCTGTTTTGGTAAATAGATACCCTAGTTAATGGAAGCTAAAATAATCATGGCACTGCTTTATTATATTTCAAAAGATGTGTTACAAATGGAGAGTATTCTAAACTTTTTTAGATGAAATTTGTAAAATATGCTTTTTCTATGTAGGCGATATCTTGAATCTTGACGTATACCATCCATGGGAGTTCAATGCCAGTATGCCTATCAGGAGTATTACAGTTCCATACCTTATAGCAGGTATTCCCTATATGTTAATGAAGATGGCAAGTAAATACATTGTGTTTCAGTCAGAGGTATACCCATATTTACTTTGTGTGTTACCCAGAATTGTAATGACTTGTCTCTCTCTTGTTCATGATTGGTGTTTATACAAACTTTGTTACTTTTTTAAGAAAAATCATGTGTATTGTTTAGTAGTATTTGCCACATCCTATGTGACATTAGTGTTTTATACACGGACTTTAACTAATTCAGTAGAGTCTGTTCTGTTTGCTTTATTGTTATATATTGTAGCTAAAGCTATGTACAGAAATACAAGAATTGATGATATAAATGACAAATTATTTAAAGAAAATATGAAAATACTACCAGGTAAAACTGCTATAGGAATTCTTTTAGCAATTGGATTTTTCAACAGACCAACCTTCTTATTCTTTGCTGTCACACCTGTTTTATTCTGGCTTCAATGCAATATAGGCTACTCACTAAGTTCTTTCATTGAAATTTTTTGTAGACTAATGACTTTATTGCCTTCTTTTATAACTGTGTCTTCTTTTCTGATAATGGTGGATACTGCATACTACAGACATGTTTCACTACATAAACTTGTAAGTGATAACAATATTCAAGAAATCTTAGTCAGTGCAGTGTATACTCCGTTGAATTTTATTCAGTATAATCTAAATGCATCTAATTTGGAATTGCATGGACTACATCCACCTGTCTTGCATATAATGGTGAACGTTCCCCTACTCTTTGGGATACTGGGAATTGTGGGTCTTGTGTACTATTTTGAAGTTATGATTAATCTTTTAAAAGGAAGATTGGATGATAAGTTTTCACATATCAATGCTATGATGGTAGTTAGTTTTATTTTACCAATTCTGTGTTTGTCTGCTTTTCAACATCAAGAACCAAGATTTCTTATACCAGTACTTTTTCCACTTGTATATTTATGTAGTCAAAGTGTGGTTGGATATTCATATCAAAAGAAATGTGCATTCTCATTATGGATAGTGAGTAATCTTGCTGGTTTGCTATTTTTTGGCTTTTTTCATCAGGGAGGATTATTACCATGCCTTTTCTCATTACACAGCAGAGTTTTAAATATAGAAACATCTGTTACAACTAATGTTGTATTTTACCACACCTATATGCCACCAAGACATTTCTTGGCATATTACAAACCAGAAATGATACACATTCATGACTTGGCAGGTAAGAATGATGCACAACTTAGGGAAACTTTGAAATATATTAAAAACGAGAAGAAACATTATTTAGAACCCATTTATATTGTTTCTCCGGGTAGTCTTAATTCTTTGTTTTATAGATGGAATGATTCTTTAAAACCAGATTATGCAGTAATTATTTGTGACAGATTTTTTCCCCATTTCAGTTCTGAAGATCCTCCTTCACTGTTCTTTCCAAATCATTCTAAAAATTATTACAAAAAGAGCTATAATACTGTGTTGAAAAGCCAAAATTGGGAAAATATTATAGCTGATTTTAGTTTGTACCTATATCAAGTTGTTAACATGACTCACATTTCTTTATGACTGTATCACATCCATTTCATTGTATTGTGTTAATGTAAGAAATGTATTTATTTTTGCTTATTTATTTATGCAGAAGTATTGTCCCCACCTTTGATGAGGTCATACATATATATACATATATATATATATATAAGTTTCAAGGTCATTTCAAATAAATGGACATTATTTAATATGTTTATTTATGTATGAATTTTCTTGAACGCTTCTAGTAGGTTTTGCTGCCAAAAATAATAAAAAAAAAACAGTTATTTAAAAATAAGAATTAGCAATACTATAAAAGTACAATGCTGGAATTTTAGTTTAGTTTGCTATTTGCAATATATTTCTAGATTGCATTACTTTGTTAAACTTCTTGATAGATATTTTCATTGTAGACTTCTCTTGATAGAGGTCCTAGTCCTAGTCCACTTGTAGTATTTACTTATAACTTTAATTTGGTAATAAGTTTAACCGAAGTATGCATGTTATTAATTTATGTTAAATATGAAGAGTTAATACTTGAGTACACATTTAATATACTTCTGCAATGCATACTTGGAGTGATTATTTTACATTTACTATAAAATGTGGACTGGTTATGTATAATTATTATAAATATCATAATAATTATATATATATATCCCTTAGGCCTGATACGAATCTCTAACATGAATTTTCCAATGTGTATTCCATAGATTTAACTAGATATTATCAAGTATTCTCTACTCTTCACTAATGTTATGCCGTAACGTATTGTGTTTCAGATGTTTAGGCATCACTCAATAAGAAAAAAGTTCAATTGATATTTAATTTTCAGCGTATGTTCTATTAGTCCCTGGGAAGGTTGTAGGATCACCTGCATTTCTACAGTCCCTTTCTCCATCCCACCCTCATGGATAGCGCAGGTGGTATAATCATCGTTCTCCCCACACTGGGTGGAAAAGACCTCAGTTCAAATCTCATCAATGATGTGAGGAATTTTTATGTGCCTTTTTCACAATATGACTACTGAGTTAGTCAGTCTCAGGCAAGGGTAGCATGGTTTTTCCTCCCAGAAACTCATGGTTTTCAACTAGCAAAACAGCAAAATCGACCACAGGACACAATTTATGGACATATATATGCTGCAATATGGCCTAAGCTGCTGATGCACCTACAACCACAACAACATTCCCCTACAGAAAGAAATCTGTATATGGTTTTAGATTTTCATACCACTAGAAATGGAAAGTTGAATCAAAGCAATAATTTCAGCATATGTTTCATTGATCAAGGTGCATCCGTAGCCAGGTGGGCAGGAGCAGCAGTGCGTAGCACATGCTTCTTGATTAGACCGGGGTTCGAGCACGGGACCACCAAATACGGAGAATGCGGAAAGGTCAGGGAATGACCACCGCATATCCCCGGAGCAATATGGCCTTAGTTGCTAATGCTCCTAAAAACCAAATAACAAACAAACAAACAAGTTTCATTGATCTCCAGGAATCTTTGGAATTTTTTAAGACCAATCAGAGCCTCCACTTGGTCCCTCTCCCAAACAAATCTATTTATATATGCAATTAAGTTTTTCAGCTTTGTTCTGTTAGTCCAGTTCTGATTCCATAGCCTTCTCCCTACAGAAATCAGTATAAATGAAAGTATGTTTATATGTTACTTGATAAGAAAAAGTTGGATAGGTTCTAAATATCTAACATATATTCTTTTGCCCACTGGAAATGGTCTAGGTTCAATTTCAGTTCTGGTTCTAGGTTCAATTCATAATTCCTTTTCACTTCCGAATTTCCTCTATAGAAATAGAGAATATGTACTTAGTCAAGGCTTAATAAAAATGGCACTCACCTCAATAATCCGTTATGGTTACATGAATTATGAAACAGGAATGTGGGAAATCTGTAATTACAACTAAAATTGAGAGTTAAGAGTCTGGAATAAGAAAGCGTAATTTTAAATAGCTTAATTTAAAAAACTTAGCCCAGAGGAAGGTGCACCACATCGTCCTCTAGTTGTCGGTTACAATACCGTTTAAATAATAATATGTTAAAATTAAAATAGGAATAAGGCCAATAATTGTGAACGACAGACTTTCGATAGGTTCATCTTCAGTTGGTTAAAAATGAAGTACAGAAGGTTGCTGTGGATCTTAAGTATCTGGAATGTTTTGCTGGACACGTAATTTAATTTGCATGAGATTCCAAATGGAAGATAAAGAAACTGGAAGTTTTGTGTTTAAGGTACTCTCAACATGTCAAGGTCGGTGTTGAGACGGTACCATCCATTATAAGGGTTTCATATTGAAGAAGTTTATAGCTTGAATTTAATTTGATAATGGTTATTGCAGCATCATCTGAGGAGTTATGGTTATGAGTGTGTACATGCTGAGAGAGCTCTGTATTTCCTTGATGTGTCCAGAAACTATTAACGCGGTAGTAGGTGCGTGTATTTGCGATGGTGGACAATCCAAATTTATTGGTAGTACTCCCAGTGTAACGTGTGTTACAATTGGGTTGACATTTGATCAAGTAGGCTATGTTATTAATATCCTTAGTGTCATATATGTGGGTTTCTTTATATTTATTAAAGGGAGTTCCTAATTTATTATAAGTGGAAAAAATTATAGAAATATCAGTACTGTGATTTTAGTGTTTTGCACCAACCTTGCGTAGAAAAAGAAATAAAAACACCAGGGAAACTAAACTTTTGATAACTGTATTTATAATAAATCAAATACCCGCATCTACAATAAATTTAACTTTAAAATAAACTCTACATATAAATTATTAAAATCTGCTACATTACAATCAATACAATGCATAAAATATAGATTAAAACGATAAAAACCCGTAGCTTTCAAAGGCTCAGCCTTCTTCTTCAGCGGTAAATCCTGCTATGCAGTACAACTTTGAATATCAGCAGGCTAACGGTACTCCTCACGTGTTTCCATTCTCGTGTGCTTCGTTCTCTCGCGTTGTGGAACTGGAAGTGGCTCGAGTGGAAGCCACACGGAATCGTTCATCCCTTTTGAGGATAGTGGTCTCAAAGATGGGATGAATCCGCGTACCTCTATCCCTATTTATGTTAATGGTAGAACAAATCCGCAAACTCTCGAGCCACTTACGGTCCCAGAACTTATGCGCCCGATCGGTGATGATAGCATCGCCCGGAGAGATCTGGTGTTGTTTCTCCCAAAAATGCTCGGCCACGGCGGACTTGCCATATTCCGCATTTCTTATTGCCTTAGTGTGTTCCCCCAGACGATCTTTAAGACGGCGTTTCGTTTCCCCTACATAACACTCCCCACAATCCGGGCATCTAATGCTATATACGACCCCACTAGTGTTCTCTTTTTCAATGGGGTCTTTAACCTGAGACACGATTGTGCGCAGCCTCCGTCCTGGAAGCTGCACACACCGCGTCTGGTACTTTCTCAGTATTCTAGCTATATGATCAGTCAAACCCGGATAGTAGGGAATGTATGCAGTGGCTATCGGTGTAAATGGCTCGCCTCTCCTCTGATTTCCTTTAACATATTTCTCTATAATCCTCCGGGGGTAACCACATTTTGCAAGATCCGTCGCGACCCGTTCATACTCTAATTTTCTATCATCGGAGGCACTGCAATGTGATTTTGCTCTCTCAACTAAAGCTCTTACCACACTGTTCCTATGATGGTTGGATTGGGCTGAGCTGTAATGCGAATACTGCCCTTTACACATGGGCTTCCTATATACCCTAGTCCTCAGCTGTCGACCTTCTCTACAGACCAACACATCTAGGAACGGCAAAACTCCTCCTTCTTCCACCTCCAATGTAAATTGTATGAATGGGGAGAAGCCATTTAAGCTGTTCAGCACTTGATCCTCACTCCCCTTTTGAATGATTGAAAACGTATCATCCACATACCTTTTCCAGGGGCGCATAGGGAGAACACTAGCATTAAAAATTCTGGCCTCGAGCTCCTCCATAGCTAAATTAGCTATAATTGCGCTGATGGGGGAGCCCATGGCTGCACCATTAACCTGTTTATACATAGTATTACCAAACACCATAGTGGTACTTGAGAGGCATAACTCTATTCCTTTCTCAATATCCTCTAGCTTTAGCTGTGTTCTAGTACTTAGGGTGGTGTCCCTCTGTAATGCCAAGCGTGCACACCACACCCCATGATCAATCGGAATACATGTAAATAGCGATTTCACGTCGAAAGAAATCATGATCTCATTTTCTTCTATGGGTTGTCTTCTAATAAACTGCACAAAGTCTTTACTATCTTTAATACTGTATTCTGAAAGTCCCACTAGTGGGGATAATAATTTGGCTAAGAAACCAGAAAGTGCATAGGTTGGACTGCCTATAAATGAGACTATGGGTCTAAGCGGCACATCTACTTTGTGAATTTTAGGCAAGCCATAAAATCTTGGCATTTGGCTACCTGTAGCGCGCAACGACCAATACTGTTCCTTAGAAATTTTGTTGGACTTAAGCCAACCCTGTACCATACCGTTCACTTGGCGTTCCAGACTAAGAAGAGGACTTTTCTGAATAACTTTATAAGTCATCTGATCTTCCAATAAACACAACGCTTTACTTCTATATGCTTCCTTATCAAGAACCACAGTTGCTCTACCCTTGTCCGCGGGTAGGACTACGATGCTATCATCCTGTTTAAGGCTTCTTAGCGCAATTCTTTGCTTCACATTAAGATTGGAGGGGGCATCCTTAGCTTGACTCAGGATCGCTGCTACTTTTACTCGAACTTCATTCGCTGTAGCTTCGGGAAGCCTGCTTATAGCCCTTTCCACGCCCATAGCTACTTCTGCAACGGGTAATCTGGGCGGCACCATGGCAAATTCCGGTCCTAAATTTAGAACCTCCAACTGCTCCTTAGTTAATTGTTTATTGCTCATATTCACCACAAAATTCTTGGCGGTGCTATCACTACTGCCCCTAGGCTTGGTTCGTTCTTTAAGCTTGTCAAACTTCCCCATTTGTCTCCGTCTATAACTGTCCGAAATTCGTTTTGCTTTAGCTGTTACTACACTAACCACTCCTGCTAAGTGTATCGGAGACAACTTATCACTTAACTTACCCAAGCACTGCCTTTTACCTCTCCTAATGTGGTATAAATCATTATGTAATTTTCCGATCCATATGTTAAGGATCTTCCTTTGATACCACTTGGTAATGTTAAACACTCGTTCATCCTCAAAGGGTAGCTTTGTTTGAAAGCCTCATGGAATGAGATTATGCGTCTTGCATCGATGGGCAAACCTCAAGTGCTGTTCATGTTTCGCCTCCCTAACACTATGCCTCTGAAATTCTCTAACGCACTGCACAATTGGACGGCCATAACATCGAAACAATTCTTCAAACAGGCCTCTGAGGTTGGGTATATCCATACTGTGATTTTAGTGTTTTGCACCAACCTTGCGTAGAAAAAGAAATAAAAACACCAGGGAAACTAAACTTTTGATAACTGTATTTATAATAAATCAAATACCCGCATCTACAATAAATTTAACTTTAAAATAAACTCTACATATAAATTATTAAAATCTGCTACATTACAATCAATACAATGCATAAAATATAGATTAAAACGATAAAAACCCGTAGCTTTCAAAGGCTCAGCCTTCTTCTTCAGCGGTAAATCCTGCTATGCAGTACAACTTTGAATATCAGCAGGCTAACGGTACTCCTCACGTGTTTCCATTCTCGTGTGCTTCGTTCTCTCGCGTTGTGGAACTGGAAGTGGCTCGAGTGGAAGCCACACGGAATCGTTCATCCCTTTTGAGGATAGTGGTCTCAAAGATGGGATGAATCCGCGTACCTCTATCCCTATTTATGTTAATGGTAGAACAAATCCGCAAACTCTCGAGCCACTTACGGTCCCAGAACTTATGCGCCCGATCGGTGATGATAGCATCGCCCGGAGAGATCTGGTGTTGTTTCTCCCAAAAATGCTCGGCCACGGCGGACTTGCCATATTCCGCATTTCTTATTGCCTTAGTGTGTTCCCCCAGACGATCTTTAAGACGGCGTTTCGTTTCCCCTACATAACACTCCCCACAATCCGGGCATCTAATGCTATATACGACCCCACTAGTGTTCTCTTTTTCAATGGGGTCTTTAACCTGAGACACGATTGTGCGCAGCCTCCGTCCTGGAAGCTGCACACACCGCGTCTGGTACTTTCTCAGTATTCTAGCTATATGATCAGTCAAACCCGGATAGTAGGGAATGTATGCAGTGGCTATCGGTGTAAATGGCTCGCCTCTCCTCTGATTTCCTTTAACATATTTCTCTATAATCCTCCGGGGGTAACCACATTTTGCAAGATCCGTCGCGACCCGTTCATACTCTAATTTTCTATCATCGGAGGCACTGCAATGTGATTTTGCTCTCTCAACTAAAGCTCTTACCACACTGTTCCTATGATGGTTGGATTGGGCTGAGCTGTAATGCGAATACTGCCCTTTACACATGGGCTTCCTATATACCCTAGTCCTCAGCTGTCGACCTTCTCTACAGACCAACACATCTAGGAACGGCAAAACTCCTCCTTCTTCCACCTCCGATGTAAATTGTATGAATGGGGAGAAGCCATTTAAGCTGTTCAGCACTTGATCCTCACTCCCCTTTTGAATGATTGAAAACGTATCATCCACATACCTTTTCCAGGGGCGCATAGGGAGAACACTAGCATTAAAAATTCTGGCCTCGAGCTCCTCCATAGCTAAATTAGCTATAATTGCGCTGATGGGGGAGCCCATGGCTGCACCATTAACCTGTTTATACATAGTATTACCAAACACCATAGTGGTACTTGAGAGGCATAACTCTATTCCTTTCTCAATATCCTCTAGTTATAGCTGTGTTCTAGTACTTAGGGTGGTGTCCCTCTGTAATGCCAAGCGTGCACACCACACCCCATGATCAATCGGAATACATGTAAATAGCGATTTCACGTCGAAAGAAATCATGATCTCATTTTCTTCTATGGGTTGTCTTCTAATAAACTGCACAAAGTCTTTACTATCTTTAATACTGTATTCTGAAAGTCCCACTAGTGGGGATAATATCAGTGTTGGTGAAGATTTGACTTAATCATCTAGCTATTTGTCAATGGTAAGAAAGGACGACGCAAATGTTGGGCATATTGGATTTTTTTTATAACTGAGTTATTAGAAATATTAGAATTACTAATTTTTAACTTTAACTATTGAAATAATTTGTTGAATTAGTTTGACGGGATATTTTCTAGCTGTGAATTTTTCAGTAAGATTTTAGCTCAAGGATTAAATCATCCTGTGATTGGCAGTATTTAAAAGCATTAAAAACTTGTTTGTAGAGAACCGATTTTTTTACATTGAGGGGATGGTGTGAATGAAAGTGTAGATATTGGCCTGTATTTTTTTTGTCTTATAGATTTTAGTCTTTAACCTGTTATTTTGTTTATGTATGGTTAAGTTAAGAAAATTAATTGCATTATTGGTTTCTAGTTCTAAGGTGTATTTTAATCTGGGGTGTACTGTGAATTAAACCTGGTAAAAGATTGTTGATGGTGTTTTGGTCTCCGATTATTAAAATATCGTCTGCATAATGGATGTAAAGTTTAATGTTTGCTGGAAATGGTTGAAGAGTTTGATGTTCAGCCGTGGCAATGTATATTTCAGATAAAGGAGCTGAAATTCCTAGATCCATAGGGAGTCCAAAAATTTGTTCATACACTTGGTCTTGAATTAAAAATGTCTAGCTCTGATTAGCATAGTAATAAGCTCTAAAGTACTGTCAATGTTAAGTGATGTGCAGCTGGTTAAGGTATTGTCCAAGGTTAAAAGGTCACATAAGGCTTGTAAAGTGTAATCTAGGTCTACATAGAGTCTGTATATAGACACTACGTCAAAGGAAGCTAATAAATCATTTCCGGATATCGTGATGACGGCTTATACGTTCAAAGGCTTGACATGTGTTATTAATTCGAAATTTGGAAAATTTCATAAGTGGGAAATGATCTTTACCCAGGAGGAAGATAAATTTGCAAAGGAAGATTTGCTATAGGAAATGATCGGACGTAAAGGGTAATCAGGTTTATGAAGTTTGATAATACCAAACATATGGGGTAAAATGTTGTAAGGTGTGTAAGTTTATTTCATGATTTGCTCGTAGCTTCCTAAGCAGGGTATCTAACTTGTTTTTTTAGCTTTGAACTGGTGTAATTGTTGTCTGTTTTATAGGATTGGGTGTCGGAAAGATTTTGTTGTATTCCCATAAAGTAAAAGTGCAGCCATTATCAACCCACTGCAGGATGGAAGCCTCCTCAACAATTCATGCTGAGGGAAATGGACCATAATCTGCCACGCTGGTCCAGTGCAGGTTGGCAGATCGACCTTATTCAGCAGTCAGGGGCTTGAACCCCGGTCTACTCAAAGAGCGTGTGCTACTGCACTCCCGCTCCTGCCCACTCGGCTACGGAGGCTGGTTTGTATTCCCATATTCCTGTTTATCTAAAATAACGATGGTGTTGCCTTTGTCAGCTTTTTGGATAATAATATTTGAATTATTTTTTAACTTACATATATTAATTTGTTGTTGTTTAGTTATATTAGACTGGGATGTGAGGCGAGTGTTTATGCTAGCATTAGTTTAATGGAAAATGCAGTTTTTATCTGGGTGATTCCAGAGTTTAGTTTGTAGTTCTGTAATGCAATTCTCAATAGAATAGCGTCTACTTTTAACAGCAAAATTGAAACCATACTCAAGGCCGGAGAGTTCAGAGGGAGAGAATGCTTGGGATGAAATATTAACAACAGAAGGTGTGTAAGGTTTGTGGTGTACTTGAGTAAGCCTATTCAATTTCCTGGAATGTTTTTGGCTGACTTGATAAGTTGCCACATTAATACGTGTATTGTTTAAATCGGCGAACTCGGTCCATTCTGCTGGGGTCATGCTCCTTTTTAAATTAAATTTTAGATAATGTATGTGGTATAAAAACTTATGTTTGTTACGAAACCTATTTCGTAACTCTTCTTTAATGATAGCTAAAGAAAATTGATGAGTGAGGTATGGACATATTTACTGCTTGCATGGGTGAATTTAGGAATTGTGTTATGTGAAAGGCATTTTTGGAGAAACAAAATATGCAGTTTGGTCACGAAATATTTGACAATTTTTGTAAACAGAATCTGTCTGTTGACCGTGTCAGCATTCAATTTTGGGGTTAGGAAGGGATAGGCAGTCCGGATGAAGTGTGTTAGATTAATGTTAAAATATCATCAGTAACGACTGTGATTTAAGTTAGCAAGAGCTTAAAGTGCCGAGAATATGTACTCTGTCACAATTCTCGGCACAGGGAATATGTACTCTTAACTCCCAATTTTAGTTGTAATTACAGATTTCCCACATTCCTGTTTCATAATTCATGTAACCATAACGGATTATTGAGGTGAGTGCCGTTTTTATTAAGCCTTGACTAAGTACATATTCTCTGTCAAGATTCTCGGCACTTTAAGCTCTTGCTAATTTAAATCACTATCTCTACAGAAATATTACTATAAATTTGGAACAAGTGGTGTGATCCATTTCAGAATTTTAAGGCTTATTTAGAATATTTTATAAATCTTTTTAACAAATTTCGTGGAAGTGGGTTAATTCATTTACTCCCTACATTCCTTTCTGCCATAAGGAGTAGTGATGTACTCATCCTATCTCGTTGTATGCTGAAGCACATTTGAATACAGCATAACAGTATTCAGTGATCTTATTGCAAGATCATTATTATGCCATTGAAACTTTTGATCTTCTTTAAATACTTGCAGTAGCATGTTTAGTGGTGTTAAACACAGGGAAATTTCATTTGATTATATTTTGAAAACTTATCTCAAATTATACTGACTGGATTTCATTAGATTTCATGACCTATATACTTGGAGTTTGCATAAAATTAATTTAGTAAGTGACATTACAAAAAGTTATTATATTAAGAAAAAATCTTTCTCATAGAATAAATTATGGTCTAAAGTACTTAATGGTATTGACGTGTTTAATAATACAATGTAAATCCATATATGTATTAGTAAAAAATCTGTTTATTAGTGTGATTATTGGAGGAATGATTCAGAATTATGGCAGATGTGCAGAAAATAAATATTGTCTGTTAAACATTGTACATTTACTACGAAGAGGCTGTTCTGTTAATTCTGAGATAATTTTTAATTTATTTCTTTTAACATACTCAACTATTTTTAAGCTGTTTAGAATGCTACATAAAAATAATTTTAAGAAAAATGAATTATAAAAGTGTCTGAAATTTAGCACAATATACTACATTAGTTTATCTATCATCATGACAACAGCAAAAAAAAACCCAAAAAACATGGCATTTCATTCACATATATTTATATTTTTTTGGATTTACTGCAGTATTGAATAGTTTTCCAAATGTTTTTGCTTGAATTTTAGAATTTTCTTTGGAACATCTAAGTAGGACTTTAAATATTTACTCAGTGCTTGCTGTTGATTGCAGCATTTTTAAATGGGTCTAATATTTGGATCTAATATGCTTATCAAAAGTGCGAAAAGCTTAAGACAAAATTAGAAACTGAATGAACAAAATTAGAATGGAGGAAAATAAAGTACTGGAGCAGGATATTTGCACAGTGCTTCCTATTTTTTATAGCATTTTTAAATCGCCCTAATATTCTATCTAATTTGCTCTCATATGTGTAATTCTCGTGTGTTGAAAGCCAGACAGAATTTGAATTTAAGAAAGGGAAAATAAAAAATGGCGACTTGAATGGGATTTTATTTGTGGCAATATTAGTGTACTTTTTCCTTTGTTATTTATTGGCTATAGTACATTTAATAAAGATTTATTTATTTTTTTTTTAGGAAAAAAAAAAAAGGAGACACTAAAACAAAAATTGTAATTGCCTTAATAGAGTCAATCCTGGATTTATGGCTGTAAATATCTTATAGGTATTATCACAGATTTACTTTTTAAAAACAACCAATCTAAGGCATGCACATGTACACTAGTGTAAAGTGTGTTAGTTATCTGATGGCACCAGGGGTTTTCCCCATCTCTGCATGTATATTGGTATGCAAAACTTAAGGACCAACACTATTTCTAAAGGTTACAACCACAAAATCAAACCAAACAGCCTGTGGCAATTTGCATAACTGTGGCCATTCAGTAGAAAGCTGGTGCACATGCAAAAATTTGAATTGTGGTGAGAGGGCTCACATAAACATATAAAAGCAGCAGTTATGTGCAAATTATTGAATGGTGAGCACGATTGTTACAGATGTTTGTTTGGTTTCATACAGTGCTACAGACAACAAAATGGCCAATAGACAACATCTGGATGACTTTACCCGGGATCGAATAATTGGGAAGCTCGAGGAAGGTAGAAGTGCGAGGAATGTGGCTGCAGAGTTCAGTATCACCCATAGCATCATCTCATGTGCGTGGTTGGCCTTCAGAACAACAGGTACAGCTGTTCGAAGGACCAGTGGTGGTCGTCTACGAAAAACAACACAAGTGATGACCGCTGTATACTCCTACAGGCCAAGAGGGACCGACACCAGACAGTGGGATTCATTGCAAACAGCTGCACAAAAGCACAGGACACAGAATATCGTAGTTTATTGTGGCCAGGCGATTCCACAAAGGTGGACTGTTTGCTCGATGGCCAGTATGCTGTGTCCCTTTAATACCTGCCCATCGGAGACACCGTTTACAGTGGTGCATTGAACACAAGGAGTGAACAGCAGCACAATGGGGTAACGTACTCTTTACTGATGAGAGTAGATTCAGTCTCAGCAGCAATTCTGGACGTCAGCTAATCTGGTGAGAGGTTGGCACACGGTATCACCCCGCAAACATCACTGAAAGAGATCAATATGGCAGCCGAGATGTTCTTGTCTGGGGATGTGTTATCTTGGATGGATGTACACAACTCCATATACTGGAAGGTGGTACTGTAACCAGTGCACTCCACCGTACTGAGGTAATCCTTCCCCATGTGCATCTGTTCCGAGGTGGCATTGGCCCCGAGTTCTTGTTTATGGATGATAATGCCACACCCCATCGCACTGCAGCTGTTGATATGCTTTTGGAAAGTGAGGATATTGTCCGTATGGATTGGCCTGTCCGTTCCCTCGACCGATCTAAAATCCCATCTAACTCATATGGAATGCTCTGGGCAGATGCCTAGTGGCATGTCCACACCCACCAGAAAATGTTCACCACCAGCTGAAGATGGCGCTGACAGAGGAATGGATGATGTTACTGCAAGAACTTATCAACTACATTGTTCTAAGTAATAACAGGCGGTGAAAAGCCTGCATTGACATTAGGGGTGGCCATATCTCCTACTGAGGATCACCTTCCTTTGTTCCATCTTTGGCTGTGATGCATCTGTATCATGGCAGACAGTGCTATGTTGCTATTTTTGAATAAAGCCCCTCTGTACCGTTTTGTTTCCATTGTGTCGGTATTTTTTCCTTCATTATTTCTGTATCTCACGAGGTTCCTTTGGTATGCTTTTCCCATATCCAGGCCACTTCTATGAGAAGCTACAGGTGAAAACCTGACTGGTCCTTAAGTTTTGCACACCAGTGTATTATACCTCAAAGCCATTGGTTTTTCCTGCTTTATTCAGATTCTTTTTAGACACGTAGAATACCAAGCAACCATTTGAATAGAGGCAATGATTTATCACTTTTGAGTAAGCAAATATATACAGTAAATATATATATGTATGTATTATTATTATTTTTTTTTACATTCTTTTTCCTTCCAGTTCTTATATTAAATAACAGTTATGACTGCAATGCCTAATTTGCAAATTATATAGTAGAGTATTACAGAATTATATAGTAGAGTATTACTATATAGTAGAGTATTACTGAACATCTCATAGTAGAGTATTACAGAAACTCCGTTTCTGTAATAATCTACTATGAGATGTTCAGTGTGCCTCCAGATGGAAGACAAGCCCTGTATAGCATTTTCTTTCAAATAAGTAAATCCTCTCTAGATTATGAGACATGAGAAGAATAAAGTTTACATACTTTTGTGTCTTCAGACTTTACTTCTCGATGGCTCAGAATCAAGAGTTATTCTTCATATATTGTTATAACTGTGCTGAGAATGATCTATTTTAATGGTCTAATCATACAAAAGCACTTCATATCTTAATAATAGTTTTAACTTCATTAAATTCCATTAATTGTCAGCATAAAAACATATATTCTGCAATATTTACTTAACTTTAATTTTCTCACATAAATAACAATTATCACACTTTGATTCTACCAGGACATGGTTTTGTGCCATGATAATCATGTTTGAGAGAGCTTATTTTACTTTTTCATAGCAGGAACGGATGCTCACAGTACAAAGTGTCATAAAGGAATGGATAATAAAAACCTCATTCATAAATATCTTATTAAACACAATGAGTACAAAAATTACTTTCTTTTATCTTTATAATGATAAATTCCCACATAATAAGACTCACACTGCTCATCGTGGACTAATGTTATTAGTGGAGTCCCTCAGGGTTCAGTGTTGGGTTCATTATTGTTTTCTGTATCTATAAATGATATTGATGATGGTAGATCAAGCTTAATGTCCAAGTTTGCAGATGATACAAAGGTTGGCAGGGTTGTTAAAGACACTACTGATGCTATGCTGCTGCAACAGGATCTGGAAAGATTGAGCAGATGGGCTGAGAGGTGGCAAATGAAGTTTAACATTGACAAATGTAAAGTACTACATATGGGAAACAGTAACCCCAGAGCCATGTATCAACTCTGTGGTACTACACTAACAGTGGTAGAGAATGAAAAGGACCTGGGGGTAATTGTGCAGGCAGATATGAAGTTCTCTGAGCAGTGCAGATGGGCGGCAAGAGTAGCTCATGGTGTCTTGTCAATGATATACAGGAATTTTTCCAGCAGGGATAAGGAGGTGATTATTCCCTTGTATAAGGCAATGGTCAGGCCACACCTAGAGTACTGTATACAGGTCTGGAGGCCTCATTTCAAGAAGGATGTAGAGCTATAAAGCCTTGAATGGTTTGAGCATGCTCAGTGCTGATGGGATTCTTCCTTTTGCTCAGAATAATCACCTGAGAGGGCATAAATTCAAATTGAGGAAAGACAGATGTAGGATAGATGTGCGGAAATTTGCCTTTAGCCAGTGGGTAGTTGGTTGGTGGAACAGACTTCCATCCCTTGTTGTGGAAGTTGATAGACTAAATAAATTTAAGGCTCAGCTTGACAGGTATTTCGAACGAACGGAGGGGTGAAGTGGAAGTTTTTTTTTTTTTTTTTGGCTGATGCTGCATAAGCTTGCTTTCTTGCATCATATGCCTCTACTAATGCTAATACGGGTTCTTGTCCAGCAAAGTAGACAGATTGGCCAGAGAACACATGCAATTCACAAAGGGTAGTTGAAATTGTCATTACAATTGAACCAAAGGAGTAGTTTAATTTTTTTTTGTAACAAATTATGCAAGAAAAAAGAAGCTTATAAAGCATCTGCCAAAAAAAAAAAAAAACCTAAATGCTTCACCTATCCATACCCTCTAACAATTTGGCTAATTCTTTCTTTAACTTGTGTAAATTACACTGCTCAACAAAACAGGACAAAATGTTTCATATTTTACTGTGATCAATATCACAAGGCGAATATTTGTTATAATGGACATCCTGGCATGCAAATTCCAGGTATTCAACATAAATTGATCTACACCCTTACAGAGCTACAAATTATTCATGACTAAATATATGGGTTGCAACTACATCACTTCCTTCTCATTTTTTGTCTTGTGCAGTTGGACAACCATATCTCCAGTATTCATGATGGCAAGTCATCATCGTTTAGATGATTCTTTGAGATGGCAGGTCATTGGGTGACTTGAAGCGGCACTCACAAGGGTAGGTGGCACATGTGTCAGGAGAGAGGAACCATTACATGACAAGTTGGCCAAGGTTGCCTGAGGGTTGCATCAACCAGAACGTACTGCTCTTTAGCCCCAACAGCAAGACGGATCCCTATGATTTCTTGTCATCAACTGTCTCGAGGTTACTGTGGACATAAGTGAAAACATTTCCAACTGGACTGTGTTAAGAAGGCTCAGTTCAAGTGGACCAAACAAGAAAGCCAGTTGTTCCTATCCCATTAACCCCAAACCACTGCAGAGCTTGAAGCCGCCTCCGTAGC
This sequence comes from Mastigoproctus giganteus, assembly GCF_048544385.1. Taxonomy (NCBI): domain Eukaryota; kingdom Metazoa; phylum Arthropoda; class Arachnida; order Uropygi; family Thelyphonidae; genus Mastigoproctus; species Mastigoproctus giganteus. Next base: position 44,352,218 of record NC_143583.1, read on the forward strand.
CAGGTGGGAAGGAGCAGTAGTACGTAGCACACGCTTCTTGATTAGACCGGGGTTCGAGCCCGTCACCACCAAATACGGAGAATGAGGAAAGGTCAGGGAATGACCACCGCATTTCCCGGAGCAATATGGCCTTAGTTGCTAATGCTCCTAAAAACCAAAAAAAAAAATAGTACGTAGCAGAGCTTGAAACTGGTGCCACGAACATTGAAGCCCTGAAAAATGGGTATAGCTCTGTTCTCTGATGAGTCCTGTTTTAGCCTACAAACATTCTAGATATTCTTTCATACAAGGCAATGGTCAGGCCACACCTAGAGTACTGTGTTCTCTAGGTGTGGCCTAGAGAACACAGATGTCTGGAGGCCTCATTTTAGGAAGGATATAGAGTTGCTAGAACGAGTACAAAGAAGGGCAACAAGATTGGTGAGGGGAACAAAGGGGTGCTCTTACCAAGAAAGGCTTAAGTTCTGCAAATTGCAGCACCTGGAGAGTACACACCTGCAAGGTGATCTGACTGTGTATAAGGTCTTGAATGGGTTGAGCAAGCTGAATGCTAATGGGATTCTTCCTCTTCTTCAGACTAAGAACCTGAGGGGACACAGTTTGAAATTGAGGAAAGTTAGTTGTAGAATAGATGTGCGGAAATTTGCCTTTAGCCAGCCTTTAGTTACAAAATACATATTCAGTTTGTCAGCAACTAAGCAGGATCAACAGTTAAGCCATCACTATCAAGTGGACCAATGCAATTCATTGCCTTCTAGTATTTACATAATTCAAGAAGTCTTTTCTGTTTTTCTTTGTATCCTTTGCCAAAGATTTCTCATAATATACCATGGCTTGACAAACCTCATTTGTGACTACGCTGCAGACTAGTTTAGATCTACCATAAGCTTCTGTGTCACAATTTATATGCTTCCCTTGTATTTTTCTTCTCTGCCACAAAATTCACCATTTCATCTGACTTCCATTTAGGTTGTTTACAGGTTGATTGCGGGGAGTTTTATTTTATCTAGCGATTCATAAATTACTGGAATAATACCAGTAATACCGGAGATAAATGATTTTGTAATAACAGAGCAAAGTGGAGGAGAAATTTTTGAAGTTCAATATAAGAATGGATGGATGGGATGTTTCTAGTCATATTAAAGGAGGCGGCAAATGAAGTAAGCAGTTGGCCATAATTATGAGAGCTTCCTTGGACTCCGAGAAGGTAGCCATGGGATGGAAATGTGTCGCCAATTCACAAAGAGGGATTAAGGGGTAACAAGTAATTGCAGTCCTGTTCTACTTCTTTTCTGGGGTAAATGAAGTTGCTGGTTAATGAAGCACTGCAATATTATCTAGACAAGACTGCAGTTATAGTTCAGACACAGCATGGGTTTGTTAAGAGGAAGTTTTCTCTGACCAATTTTATTATATACTATGATGTGATCAAAAAGGAACTGAATGCAAAAAAAATCCTCCACTGCCCACACTCAGGGCAGTGGAGAATGAAAAATACCTTAGGGTAATTGTGCAATCAGATATGAAGTTTCTGAGCAGTGCAGAGAGGCTGGAAGAGTACCTCGTTGTGTCTTGTCAATGATATACAGAAATTTTTCTAGCAGGGATAAGGAGGTGATTATCCGTTTGTATAAGGCAATGGTCAGGCCACACCTTGAATACTGCATACTGGTCTGAACGCCTGATTATAGAAAGGATGTAGAGCTGCTGGAAAGAGTACAGAGAAGGGCAACGAGATTGGTGCATAGAAGAAAGGGTTGCTGTTACAAAGAAAGGCTTAAGAGCAAGCTCAGTACTAATGAAATTCTTCCTCTTGCTCAGATTACTCACCTGAGGATATAAATTCAAATTGAAGAAAGATTTGTAGATGTGCCAAAGTTTGCCTTTAGCCAGTGGGTGATTTATTGTTGAAACAAACTTCCATCTGTCGTAGTGGAAGTCGACAACTTCAAGTTAAAGGCAGAACTAGAGAAACATTTGGTGTGAATGGGAAAATTTCTTTTTGGTTGATTCTATATAAGCTTGCTTTCTTGCATCATATGCCTCTGCTAATGCTAATGCTATTGCTAACTTTGAACATTCTGCCAGTACCTCTTTCCAGACCTCAATCTGTGTACTTCTAGTTATGGATACATCCAGAATTTAATAAAAAGAGGCAATATTGAGTCTCTGACTGATATGAAAGTAATCATCGCAGGCATCTTGCAGATGTCACTCCCAACCCTTGCATATTACAAGAAGGTTGACCGTGCTCTGTTGCTCTTGCATCACATTTCCAATACGAATTTCTATCACGTATAGTATTATTTACATAAACTGTAGGTTCTTCATACTATTTGCACTGTAATTTGATCAAATAAATTGTACTGTTTCTATTGTGTGGCTGTCTGAATTCCCTAAAGTTAGTGATGGTTTAAGTGACATGTCCTTTAGTACTTTTTATTGTTTTGTTATTGTTGTGCCTGTGGGTGCACGTGTTTTCTGCATGATCTAGATGCTATCTATATACTATTTTTATAATTTCATCTCTGGTAAAATTATTATTTGGAATTAGCATTGGCTGTGGCAAATGATGCAAGATCATCAGGCCAAACTAAAAAAAAATAATAATAATAAAAAAATGACATCTCCCATCTCACTTATTCATTCCCTCCAATAATTTGTATAGTGCTTCCTTGAATTTATTTAAAATATGAACTTTCACAACAGATGGAAGTTTGCTTGCTCCAGTAATCAACTACCCTTGTCAAAAGGCAAACTTCAGCACATCTATTCTGCAACCGTCCTTCCTCAATTTGAATTTGCGCCCCCTCATGTGCATGTGGTCTGAGCAAGAGGAAGAATCCTATCAGCATTGAGCTTGCTCATTTCGAGCGTACATGCAACTAAAATGACGCACTTTAGTAACATTCACCTTGTACTTCAAGTTTTGAGAGAGTGGAGAGTGAATAGGTTGAAATTTGACAAATAAGGGGTCAATTGTTCACCTCTTTTCCAGAAGCTACTATGCAGGTAGTGAGTTTTATGTTTTCTCATTATGATATTGAGGAATTAAATCAGCTAGACGAAATTTCATTATATTGTATACATTATCAAGAGACGTACTCTCAAGCATGAAGGACTCAGAATTCTCAACTTCTTTTTCTTGTGGGAAGCATAATCATGAAGCAAGATAAATTTTATAATAAACATACCTTCTCTGAAATAAATGAATTTTGTCTCATACGTAGTCAGTTCACTTCAGAAGTTGAACACTTTTGCCAAAGATATTGAAAACAATTCTGGAATTCTTTTGGGTTCTTTTCCGAACACATTGCAGAGACGTGTTCTAAGAGAAAGAAGTTGTTGGACGATTGATGGGTGAAAATGTGATAAATATAGAAGTGGGAGAATGTAGGGTGGAGTATGATGAATAACGGGATGACTGAGAATGTATTTTCGTAATTTCTAGATGCTATCTTGTGAAGAGTGCAATATAACTTCAGCATATTACGATGATGAACAATCAGTTCTGTCACCCGATCGTTCCTTCTACATTGAAGAAATTCGCTTAATCTTTAAAGAATTTCCAGTTGATGAAAACGCAACTAAGTGTTTGGAGGAGAGTTGGGCATACACAGATGACCCGTGATACTGATATCACTGGAAGAAATCAATAATATTGATTTCACTTTTACTTTTCACAAGAGTGCTTCCAGGAGGGATTTTCTGTTTAAGGCGGTGACTGAAACGAAAATTTTGCGATAAAGAACGCTCTTTCCAATGCACTCCAGTCCATCCCAATCACTGGTTTAAGGTTCTTCCCCCTCCCCTTCGGTTATACTTAAATATATATCATTCGTGGTGAGTTATAATTTCTCTAAAACATTACTATCTCCTTAAACATTACTTGAATAGAAGAAATTTCAGTTTCCAGGTATTAAATTTTGTCTAGGTTAGCGAAAATTTATAATTTCCTTCTCGCTCTCGACCAAAATGGTGCTATGATTTTTATTTACAATTATGTGATGTGCATACATATAAGAAACAAAATTAAACTGGTAGACATGATGTTACATGCACCATTAATGAAAGAGGTAGCAATTAAAGAAACTTTTCAACATGATCATGACGAACATTTAGTGATATGTATATACAGCAGACTCTCGATTAACCGGGATCGGATTAACCGAGACACTTCAAGACTCCAAATTAAAGAAAAAAAAAAAAAAAAAATCAACCAGAAATCAAAAAAACGCAAGTACATGTAATAATTAAAATAGGTATAAACAAATATTTTGCAAGTCGTAAATAAGCGACAAGCGGCATTATAAGTCGTCATTCGGAGATCAGTGTGCCTATTATCTTACAATCTCCGCTGTCTTCACACTCGCCGCTCAAAAAAAAAGAAAAAACTGAGACCACACGTTTAGTTTGTTTTTTCGTGCGTCGATTGTTGTGTTCCGTTGCAGCGCAAAAGGACAATCTTTTTTTTTTGCTCTTTTGTTTAGAAATTACGAAAATGATGGGTAAACGCAAAAGAGTTTCGTTTTCAGTTAAACAAAAACTTGAAATTATTCAAAAGTTTAAAACGGTGCATCTGTTAAATCTCTAAGGAATCGTTATAATAAGGATGTATCAAAATGGCCAAACATTAACAAGTATCGCGCGGAATTCAGATTTGTCAATAATAATATAGTAGCGATATGTTATTAGTCATTCCCGAGTTACGTAAAACTCGACGAAGCAAGAAATCCTGGAACGTATGTCTGGGACTTTTGTATTTTTGGATTAACCGGGAAATCGATTATCCGGGATTTGTTTTTTGCTATCTGTCCCGGAAAATCGAGAGTCTGTTGTATATATAAAAGTTACCATAAGTTGGTCTCTTTGGACTTATATTTATTTATTTACTTATTAGACTTATAAATGCTGAACGTTTCTGATATGTATATATAGGTACGCTCAAGTAAAAAAATAAACAATTAAAAAATAAAAGCGCATGATCATTCAAAAACGTAGAAAACAGAGTAAAGGGTGTGGCTTTTACCTTATGTTTTAAAAATTCTATTTTTTTAATTCAAACTAATGCTTCCGCTGTATTTACAATATAGACTACACAGTAGAATTCGTATTTTTCCATAATTTATTTCTTTCACTGTATACTAATTCGTTTTAGGCATACACTTTAAGTAGACCTCGAAAATATTTCTTTGTACTGAATATTTCATTAAGACAAAAACAAGACTTATGTATAAAGCAATAAAGCACTGGTAATAAGAGACATATTCATATATTTCTTTCTATCTTGGGAAATCCTTCGACCGTGTGTTCCCCTCCCCCAGAGTATAAACAAAACCCGCAACTTATATTTTAATATCTCAGCACGAGATGGCAGCACATTCCGTCATACTTATTTGCAAATTCCCTTTCAGTTTGAAGTTTATACAAATGTTTTACCGTAGATTAGAAGAATAATATATAGTCTGGAAGTTATTGCAATTATATTATTAACTAAGGGCGTAAATGCTCTAAACCATGAGTGACCATCACCCAACTTCAGCAGCCTTAATATCGCTTCAATGAAAAAGGAATAGATACGGATGCGGCACCTGGAGCGAAAGGAAATGGTAATTTGCATCATTAACATTAAATATTTATAACCATATTGTGTATCGTAATCGGATTATTGCATATATAGTGAGTGCCGACGTTCTGATAATGATACTTTAAAAAAAGAAATAAAGAGTAAATTGCATGAGTACAACTGGCTTATGGTCTGTATTTGCAAATCTAGTAAAATAGCACTCACTTTTTGATTTTTACTGATAATTTAAAGTTCTGAAACACGAAATCAAAATGTCATCTTACCTTCACTATGTTGTCGAACAGTTTACGACTTACCACTGCTTTATGACCACAAAAGAAATAAGCTGGAGATATCAAATTCTAGCACCGGGTGATTTCATGGTCATACTTGCTATAAAATTCACAGTTATTACGAATATTTTATTTTAGAGAAAACCAACTGTATGTGCAAATAAAAACATCTGGAAGAACACAAAATTGTTTTCTTAAATCCTAAGGAAACATTGCAATGAAATAAACTGCATTTGAGGACCACGGTAAATTATCTTTGACCACAGTAATGAAGCATTTAAATAATTATGCTAGGATTTCTATTTTGCAATCTAAATTGAAATTACACGCCGTGTATGTGTTTAGGGCCAAAGCAACTACGGCTACGAGGCGTCAGTATATATATATATATATATAATTACGTTTTTTCTTCGGTCGATTTGCTGTTTGTGAAGGGCACTATCACGCAATGGTGTCAACAGTAACCAAAAGATTTTCATGAGCAGAGTATAAAAAAATCGTATTAAGATGCAATAATTGCTTACTCCGTGAGGATTTTTTTTAATAAAGTATTGGCAAAAAAAAAAAAAAAAAAAAAAAACCTCGTTTTCATTGATATTTTTTTTCATATACTAAAATTTCATAGTAAAATTTTACTTATAATTCCATATTCTTTTTGGAAAGTGAAGTAGTATTTAATCTGTTTCTTTTTTAATGTATTTTACATTCTCCCTCAAAATTACGTCCTGAATGAATTTGTGATGGCATTGTACCCGCCAGGAAACCCTCTGCATTTCTTATTTTGGGATACAATTGAGCTGCTCATCGCATTTCTAGTGATGTTCTCCGTGTTCTCAAATAATTGTTCGTTAAGGGGAATTTTCAATTGTAAATGCAAGAAAAAGTCACAGGATAGTCAGGTCTGACAGAAGGCAGATGAGGACACCACAAGAGAACATTCTTTTGATTTAAAAAGAAGGTTTTTGGAGCAGTTTGGTTGTCTTAGTGTGAAAACCAGTTTCTCGATTGTGATTACTTTTGACCTTTTCAGGGTAGTTATTTCTCTTCGAAACCTTTTTATAAAATAAATGTGGTTGATAGTTTCCAAAGAACAGGGAAACTTGAAATGTACCACACCTTGAAAAAAAAAAAAAAAAAAAATTCTGATTGACTGGATGTCAGTGTCTGAGTGGAAGACCAATGTGGTCTTTCACTCAGATAATATTTCCGATAATATCTGGATCCTCTGCTGTTGCTACTCGTTTTACTGTTTCCATTTGGTCTTTCCTGAGACTCTCTTAATTCCTAACGCTTCAGTTAAGAATTGCTTGACGTAACTGAATGAGAATATCCGTTGTACAAGGTACAACTTAAATATTATTTTACTCTCGTTCCAAATTGTTTCCTTCACTCACAAGCGACAATATCGTCCGTGTGAAGTGGATGGTCGGCCAGAGCGAGGGCCATCGTCATTTGTTCTGCCCTCATTAAATTATTCTTAAACTATCTCTTAGACCAGCGTTTCCCAAACTGTGGTCCACAGACCTCTGGGGGTCTGTGGACTACAGACCCCCAGAACTGTAGATCAGTTCCAGGGAATCTGCGAAACGTTCAGAAAGTATCAAGTGATATGTGTTTATTTTCTTAAAAAAATATATTGATAGAATCACAACGAATTTCGTTATAGAACATTACTTATTTTCGATATTGATTAGTATATATAATTGTATACATATTTCAAATTATTCGTTCTACGTATAGCAAATTGATGATAAATAAAGTTATTATTATATATCGGTGTAAGTTGAGTTGTTTCACACCCGACTTTGAATTTTCTTTTCAGAAAACTGTGTTCTGAAATAACCTGTATACATATACAGGTTATTCAGGAGGAATAATAAATATTTTGGGAGGTTATAGCATCGATTATTCTGAGTAAAAAAAGTTCATATAAACATGTATCCAATTCTCAGTGGATACGGAGATACAGCTGTTTGAAACTGGGGCGCACAAAGCCATTATGAGAGATATTAAAGAACGATAAATGACTTATTGTTTGCATTTATTGACTTTTTGAATGATACTAAACGCAAATAATTGACAAATTTTTTACAGTTCACAATAAATATTCAAAAATCCCACCGCCAACCTCAATGCACTTTGCAACTCGTGGTAATATGACGTGTTGTTCTTCTGAGGTCGTCTTGGCGTTCCTTTATGAGGGTAGCAGTATCCGAAATGCGAGAGAGCGAGCAATTCGTCTCTTGCATTCACCTTTTCTTTGTATACTGCGCTTTTCATCCAACCCCACAAGCAAAAATCTAACGGAGTGAGGTCTGGAGACCTTGGTGGCCAATGAACGGGACCACCACGGCCGATTCATCGTTCAGGGAAAGTTCGATTTAGATATTGTATCACCAGATGGGTATAATGTCCAGGAGCTCCGTCATGCTGAAAGCACATACCAATCCTTGTAGCCAAGGGAACATCCTACAATAGTAGTGAAAGTTCGTTTTGCAAACATTCAAGGTAAATGGGCCCTGTAAGACGATTTTGTAAAACAACAGGCCCAATCAACTGATTGTCGATGATACCGCACCACAGAGAAGCGAAGTTGAAAATTTGTTTCTACAATGGCATGGGGATTTTCGTCTGACGACCTATGAGAGTTACTGGTGTTTTTGATACCGTCTTGGGTGAAAGTAGCTTCATTGCTGAGTAGTATTAATTCTAATGGGCGATTAGCATTTACCCACCGACGAAATTCCAATCGCTGGGCGTTGTCTCTTGGTTGAAGGTGTATGTGAAATAGATACAAGCCGTGCTCACGTAATGTTCGCTATACTCCTGTCTGTGGAACACCAATACGCATAGAAATTCTTCGTGTGCTAATAGTAGGGCTACGTTCTACCGACTGAAGAATGTGTTCTATTTCATCCCCATTTTGTTCATTTGCACGTTCAGAAGAAGCGCTGGGAACTGTATCAGTCTTACGCAGTTTAATGTAAACGCTCTTGAACCCGGTATTCTGCGGTTAGGAAATCGTCATCGATATTCTCTACAAGCAGCAGTAACAGCACTTCCACCACAAAAACCGTAGACGAACACCATATCGGCATATTCAGCGTGTGAAGATGTGCGGCATTCTTAACAAACTTCTGATTGCAAACAGCGTCAGGTTATAATTGCTTCTTGGTCACATCTGATTCAGGGAGCTGTGCGCGCCAGTTTTTAACAGCTGTATCTCCGTATCCATTGAGAACTGGACACACACGTTTATATGAAATTTTTTACTCAGAATAATCGATACTATAACCTCCCAAAATATTTACTATTCCTCCTGAATCACCCTGTATATATACATTCGTCCTGAATCACCCTGTATACCCACAAACATATGCGCATATATAGGGGCCCGCAAACATGTTTTGATTTTTGAAGGGATCCGTAAATCTCAGTAATTTGGGAACCGCTGTCTTTGACTATTTAAATATATTGAAACAACTGAAGATTTCTCCTCGAATGACTTTTTAAGCACTTGAAAAGTTTCTTAAGCATTTTTATCCAAAGTTTAATACAAAAGTTAAGGTACAGTCATTTCTCATTCATTTCGGAGATTGTAATACAACAACAAACACACGGCCATCCTCAACAACGCTCAAACTACGACTGGAATTTGGTGAAGATGATTGTGTTATTTTGAGAAGGTCTTGCTGTTTCATATCTGTTTAAATAACAAGAATATATATATATATATATATATATATATATATATATTTTTTTTTTTTTACTGCAATGGAAAATTTTAATCATGCATCTTAAAATACGAAACGCACCCATAATAATGGATGACTTAATTTTATTAACAGGCTACCTATAAATTATCAGAAATTATTATAACTTTTTGTAAATTTTGATAATTTAAAAGCTTCCTTTGATATAGATTTTTGTTAATATTAATTTTATCAAATTGAAACATCGATATATTACTTTATTTGAGTATCATATAGGATTAAAAAAATTATATTTTTTTCCTAACTTTTTGCGAGACTCCGTTTCATATAATTATAGGCATATTTGTAACAACTACGATAGATAAGAGAGGCGAAAGCTGAGGACTTTTATTTAATTTGCTTATTATTTTTTATATTTTTAATTATTATGTCATTTTTTTTGCTTTTAAGGGTAGCTTTTATTTTTTTATTATCAGTGTGTTCACCCCAAAGTTTAATACAATTATTGTATTTTATCTGCAGAGTTTAATCCTTCAAAAAATAATCTTCAGGTTGGGCATCAAAGCTTCCACAGCTACTTTTAGCTCTTCATCATCTTTAAATAACTTTTATATTTTATTTTAATAGTTTAATAATTTTTCTATTCTATGAATTTTAAATTCGCTATAGATGAAGAAATAATAATCCTTTGGACCAGTTTGGACTATGCGAGGGTAGTTTAATTTTTAAATCCACATTTTTGAATTTTAGGCTGCTTAGCCTAGCTTTGTGCATTCGTGCGTTATCATGGAGAAGAAAAACCCCTTGTCTTTCTTCCCGAATTGAGCTTTTACTTTGGAATTTGTTATTATTATTTTTTTTTTTTTTTAGGAGCATTAGCAACTAAGGCCATATTGCTCCGGGAATATGCGGTGGTTATTCCCTGACCTTTCCGCATCCTCCGTATTTGGTGGTCACGGGCTCGAACCCCGGTCTTATCAAGAAGCGTGTGCTACGCACTGCTGCTCCTGCTCACCTGTAATCGATTAACAATTAATCGATTAGCAAGGTAATCGATTACCCCAAAAAGTTTTTATCCATTCCTATGAAAATTACATTGTTTATGTATTCATATTATTGAGATTATAGTTGGAAGAAGAGTTCTTGCCGTACTAAACTAATCTAGTCACAAGGTTCTAAAAATATGATGTCATCATAGGTTTATAGTTTACTGAGACTTTTTAGTGTTACACTGTTTCCATCATTTCTTTTCATGTTTAGTAAATATGGATTCAGGATCATATTTCATTTACTTCAGAGCGCTCTGTTTTTTGTCCCCTCTCTGAAACGAGTAATAGGTGTACGGTTTCTCTTTAAAATTACAGTACAGTTTAAGTTTTCAGTTTTCCAATAATGGAAATGTTCTTGTTTATTCTCGGACACGACCACCAGGTCAGTGGAGTTTACAACAAGTCATTCAATACAAATGTTAATCGTATTTAGTAGTCATTGAGCTTGAACCCCGCTCCGCTCAAAGAGAGCCTGCTACTGCATTCGCGCTCCTGGCCACTTGTCTACATACGGCATCTTACAGGATTATTCATTTATTGAGCAACCCATTTGTCACCAGTGTGTAGTGAAGTAACTCAACATGTCAACATGCTGTGACTGATATAGAGGAAGATGCTTTTCAACATGTGGCAGAATGCGGTTTCATTGTGGCAGAAGTGTTTGAGGAGCAGTACATCAATTAATGGGAGAGGGGCGGGTGTGTGTAACACTTAACGATTTATCTAAGAAGTATATTTGTTTATTTTTGAAAATTACTTTGCCTCCAAATAATGTTTGCCAAAAAATAAACAATTCAGTAATTAATATCCAAACAAGCCTATGCTTTTTTCTTAGAATACATTAAAAGAGTGAAATCGAGTCAATACGGAAAAGGTGAACACTTCCTAAATTTATGTAATAGTATTATTTAAACTCTACATTACATTTTAGTTAAATTTTATTGTATTGTAGACTGAGTTATATTCAGAATTGAATAGGCGCATTAAGAAAATAACACAAAACTTTGGACATAGTTTCTAGTTGGTTACTTGGCAATATATCAATTGCGTAATCAGCTACATATAGGCTATTAAGAGATGTTCTTTGTATAAGAAGCTTGCTTTATTTCGATTTAACAGATTTAGTAAAGAAATTGCTTCGATTTAACAAATGAATTCTGATGAGCCACTAAAGAGCAGATCCACTCGCATCTCACTTTTACCTAATAAAAATCCCCTAGGTTACCAGATTGGAATGAGAGAATACAAAGTCTCCACTTTGGGGTTGATTACATGATACGTTTCCAAATGTGAGTGAAATATATTACACAAGAGATCTTGACAAATCTGTTAGCGATTTTTTGAAATATTTATTATGGTAAGAAAATGCCTTTAGGACAGGAATTCTTACAAATATAAAAGTAGGTGGAGTCAAGAACTCCTGACATTTCCATAAATCTGATGATACTGTGCCACCGGTTCAATTTTACGACATGTTTAGGCGTATTTTTAAGGGATGTTTTCTGCTCGCTTCCGAGTTACTGTTCGCCTCTGGTGGTGAGCTTTGCATTAAAGATCGCTACGGTGTTCTTACGAGACAGATTGTTTGGTTGATTTTGTGACAAGGCAGCTAAGGCCATGAGACATAAGCCTGTAAGTTGTGTGTATTAAAAAACGCCTAAGATAGTGTTTTTGTGTTCACTTTGGTTCTATAAGTAACGTCAGTTTCGTTATAAAAGTAACTCCGATAATTTTCTCTGTAACTAACCCAGTACTCAAAAGCTAAGGAACAAAGATAGCACAAATAAATCACAAACCATTTTATGAGATTATTTAGATAAGCATCCGTTTTAATATATTTTATTAAAACGGATGCTTAAGACTGAAAATTTCTATCTTAGATTACAAAATTATGCAAGTGAATCGTGAGCGACCAAATGTGGCACTTCGAAACGCCATGGAAACACGCCCTAATAATGCGTATGATCTCTGTGGATAGCAATATTCACATCTACTCTTCATTAATGCTGGAAACATTATTTCCTTTTCTTGTGTAATGACTGATGCAGCTCGGTAAGCTTTCTAGGATGAGACATGTAACTAGCAACCCTCCTGCCTAGAGTCTTTTAGGCATGCTCTATTGGATTTGGATCTTGGAATCTAGGTGGCCATTCCAAGTCTGTCATGGATACTTCTAGTGAAGATTAACTAATGAAAACTACTTAGGAGTCTAAACGCTGCTGGAGTTACTATTCTAGGTCTGTGAATGAAGTGCATAGAATTTTGAATAAATATTTTTAGAATATTTTTTTTTTCATTTCAACAGCTGCGTCTCCATTCGTTAGAACACTGGACTGTACGAGGGAGTATTAAAAAGTTTTTCCCATGACCTTCTTCTGTGTATTCTATGAACGTTATGGCTTATTGATTGTCTTGCTTACTTATCTAGTAATATATGCCAGACATTTAGTAGTTGCTCTAACTCATGTTTCTTTTGTTACGGAGCTGAATGTGTGATAGAGTGAGTGTCATTATGGATAAAGTTAAATATCGATCAATTATTAAATTCGTGTTTCTGCAAGGCGAACAGCCAAGGACTGTGCTCGCATGTCTTCAGAAAGAAAAAGGCAATCTTGCTTGGCTGAATCGATCGCCATGTATGACAACAACCATGTTCCGTTTTTTGACTCATTAGTGACTACAGATAAATCGTTGATAGAAACAAATAAGGTTTCAAAACAATGGAAACATCTATCATCACCACCAACTACCAAAAAAAGGTCAGAGGGCAACCATCTGCAGGGAAGGTGTAGCTGTCCGTTTTCTGGGATGAGATTTGCATTATTCTCAAAGATTACCTGAAGAAGGGTATCACCATCAAAGCACATTACTACAGCAACTTACTGAAGCAATTACATGCAGAAATTAAGGAAAAGCGACACGGAATCAGATCAGCAAAGACGCACTGTTGCTTCGCGACAACGCACCAGCCCACACCGCTGTCGAGACCACTAATCTTGCCCGGAAGTTAGTACTTCATATCTTGCCACACCCGCCTTATTTGCCTGACTTGGCATATTCTGACTTCTTCTTCCTTTCTCGGCTGAAATCATTTTTGCATGGAAAGCATTTTTTTTTTTTTTAAGCAATGCAGAGGTTATTTCTGCGAAAGAAACATGATTTCAAGAACAAACTGAGACCTTCTACTACAAAAATGTCATAAGGACGTTCCTCAAAAGATGGGAGAAATATGTCGTTTTGGGTGGTGACTACATAGAGAAGGGATAATATATGTTCCATATCTCAGTCTTCTGGTACACGTAGAACATGGCAAGAGGAAAACTTTTTGACATCGCCAACAGACCACGAATCTTGGTTATATGATGACAGCTCCATTGGAGAACACCGACACAATTTTTTATATTCCATTGGAGCGTTGGAACGTTTTTGTAAGTACGTCATACTATGTTTGGTTTCTAGTTCTGTCAAGCTTTTAAAAAGATAATTTGCTACTCCGTCAGCTCTGTAAATGGGATGAAAAGGTTCGAAAATCAGTCATTTATGTACTCAGAGAAGCTGGGAAAATTCCTGTCCTTTCTTCTGTGGCGCTTTACCAACTTATGAAAACAGCTAATGAAATTCATATTCATCATATGTAGATCAGTTTGGCGTGCGAGTTTTCTATTAACATTTCGCACTGCTGTCTTTAGTATTGTAGTTTTTGCCTTAAATATTAAAATATTACAGCTATACATGCTGGATGTAGTACAGAATACGCAAAACAGCATTCTGACTTTGTGCTGTTTCTTGATATCTTTTTACAAAGGTAACCGAAATGCATTCAAATGACGCACGACGTCCCTAAACACTGCATCTTTATTTTCAATACCAAGGGTTTATGGTAAATAAATAACTGCCTATGGAAAATACCTGTCTAACTACATGCCTTTCTTACATTCATATACCGTGGGCGCTTTATTCGATGTACCTTTTTCGTGAAACGGAGTGCTATTTATGTAACGGCATCACATTATCGTGCGATGCCCTTTAAGGCAAGTAGGCAGATGCGTAGAAATAACAAAAAATAAATAAGTTATTTTATTATAAGTTAATATACTAGTAGTAACAGTCCTCAAGTGTAACGTAAGAATATTATATCTGTAGAAATGTGTGTTCACAAGCGGATTTGTATAATGTGTGGGCTGAAAAATCAGCAAATGAGATTGGCTAACTACGGCCTCGATTGAAGAGAACTTTAGAAATTCCTCCGTGAGGCATTTCTAAAGTTGGCACGGAGTGCTCTTCCAATAGGATAATGCACCGTGTCACAAGGCTTACGCTTCTATAGAACTGGTTCCAAGAACATGAAAATGGATTCGGCATATTGCGCTCGCCAGTCACCAGATCTCAATCCAATTAAGAACTTGTGAAGTGAAGTGTAAAAAGTTCTCTTTGGAGTACAGATCCGCAGTCATCCAATTTGTAACAACCGTGGGAAGCAATTAAGTCGCCGGTGAGCAGCATCCCTGTGACGACACGCTTTCAGCACCTCAGTGAGTTCATTTTTTAAATAAAATGCATTCAGTGCATACGATATCCAAGAAGTGACTTGATCATTTTAAATGAAAATGTATCTGACACCTAAGCACATGAAACTAGTGATACCATAATGTCTGGTGTCAGGATTAATGGGCATGAAAATGCTAAATCCGTTATGTTTTGTCATATTTACTAGTATTCAAATGAACGAAAAACTCCTAACAACAGATGAAAACAAAAAAAAAAAAAAAATAATAATAATAATAATAATAATTTTCCAAAATTAAAATACTTCCCTATAAAAAGTACGTTTCATTTATAAATGTATTCCGGGGCGGATTATAAATAGAAAATATTCGCTACCTAGAGTCGGAGTTTACAGAGAGTACAAAAACCTTATTTTATTTTAGAAGGCAATGTTTTTCTATTATCTTGAGCTCAAACGCTCGTATTAATGACACCGCGTTCACCATCCAGATATCAAATCATAGAGATGGTATCAAATGGATGCAACCAAATGGATATAACCAAATGAAATATAAATTGTTGAAGTTAAACTTAAGAAAGGCACTTGAGGTGGATGGGATTTATTCAGTTATATTAAAGGAGGCAGAAAAGGAAGTAAGCAAACCCTTAGACATAATTATGAGAGCATCCTTTGATTCAGGGGAGGTCCCCACAGACTGGAGATGTGGAAATGTATCCCCTATTCACAAAGGGGATTCAAAGAGTGACACGAGTAATTACGGACCTGTTAATTTAACTTCTATTCCTTGGAAAATAATGGAGTCACTGGTTAAAGAAGCATTGCAGGATCATACGAACAAGACTGCAGTAATCATTCAGACACAGCACGAGTTTGTTAAGGGAAAGTCTTATCTGACCAGTTTGATTAGATACTGTGATGTGGTCAAAAGGAACTGCATGCAAAAAGAAATATTTTGATATCATATACCTGGATTTAGGAAAGCTTTTGATACTGTTGCACATGGAAGACTACTGTACAAATTGGAGCAGTATGGCGTTAAGGGCAAGTTGCTGCTATGGATAAAGGGATGGTTGAGTAAGAGAAGACAGAGAGTGGTAATCAATGGGCGCTGCTCTTCGTGGATTAATGTTTTTAGTGGAGACACACACAGTTCGGTGTTGGGCCTATTGTTGTTTTGTATATTTATGAATGATATTGATGAAGGTATATCAGATTTAATTAGCATTAGTATTATCAAGGGCACATGATCAAGAAAGCAAGCTTATATAGCATCAGCCAAAAAAAAAAAAAAAAAACACACACATCCCCTTCTCATTTCACTCATTCCACCCGCTCCAAATGTTTGCCTAGTTCTGCCTTGAATCTGTTTAGATATCAACTTGTACAACGACAGATGGAAGTTTAATCCAGCAATCAACCACCCTCTGACTAAAGGCAAACTTCCGCACATCTATCCTACAACTGTCTTTCCTCAATTTGAATTTATGTCTTCTAGGGCGATTATTCTGAGCAAGAGGAAGAATCCCATCAGCATTGAGGATGCTCAAACCATTCAAAGCTTTATACATCTCAATCAGATCACCTTGCAGGTGCCTGGTCTCCAAACACTGTAATTTGCAAAACTTAAGCCTTTCTTCGTAAGAGCAACACTTTGTTCCATTCACTAATCTTGTTGCCCTTCTCTGTACTTGTTTCAAATGCTCTACATCCTTCTTAAAATGAGGCCTCCAGACCTGTATACAGTACTCAAGGTGTAGCCTGACCATTGCCTTATTCAAGGGGATAATCACCTCCTTATCCCTGCTAGAAAAATTCCTGTATATCATTGAAAAGACACCATCAGCTACTCTTGCAGGTCGTCTGCACTGCTCAGAAAACTTCATATCTGCCTGCACAATGTTCAAGTTTGCAGATTATACAAAGGTTAGCAGGGTTGTTACTGACAGTACGCTACTGTAAGAGGATCTAGAAAAGTTGCGCAGATGGGCTGAGAGGTGGAAACTGAAGTTTAACATTCACAAATGCAAAGTACCGCATATGGGTAGTAGTAACCACAGGGTAACGTACCAACTGTGCGGTACTACACTCAGGGTAGTGTAGAATGAAAAAGACCTGTGTTTATTATACAGTCAAATGTGGTTTTTCGAGCAGTGCAGACAGTCTGCAAGAATAGCTCATAGTGTCTTGCCAATGATAAACAAGCATTTTGCTAGTAAGGATAATGAGGTGATTACCCCCTTGTATAAGGCATTGGCCAGACCACACCTTGAGTACTGCATACAGGTGTGGAAGCCCCATTTTAGGAAGGTTGTGGAGCTGCTGGAACGAGTACAGAGAAGGGCAACGAAACTGGTGAGGGGAACAAAGCGTTGGTCATACCAAGAACGGCTTAAATTCTGTAAATTGGAGCGTCTTGAGAATAGCACCTGTGAGGTGATTTGATTGAGGTCTATAAAGTCTTGAATGGTTTGAGCAAGCTCAACGTTGATGGGATTCTTCCTCTTGCTCAGATTGCGCACCTGAGGGGGCATAAATTCAAGTTGAGGAGTGACAGTTATAGAACAGATGTGCGGAAATTTGTCTTTAGTCAGTGGATGATTGATTGCTGGAACAAACTTCCATCTGTCGTTGTGGAAGCAGACAGCTTAAATAAATTCATGGAAGAACTAAACAAACGTTTGGAGTAAATTGATGGATGAAATGGGATTTTTTTTTGGCTGATGTATAAGCTTGCTTTCTTGCATCAAATGCCACTATTAATATTAATACCAAATCGGGTTTTGTCTTACAAAACTCTCTTGCCTGAAAAATAGAACAGCTGAACCAAACGGTACAGTTGCATTAAGCAACAAAAAATTGAATTCATTGCTGTATGAGCAAGTTTGACACTTCTAGCACTTTCTGTTCTTTGTGACATTATAATAGTTTTCCTACTTGTAACTCGTTTGGGGACGTCCAAATGCAATTCCTGTTTACTGGAGGAATTTCTAAAAGTCCTCTTCAATTGAGATTGTAGTTCGTCGATCATAGCCGGAGGGAGTAGCGTCTTTCAGCCTGCACAATGTGCAAATCGGCCCTTGAACACACACAAACACTCTATAATCATAATACATTCGTATGGATATAAGTTACGCTTGGTACTCGTTAACATAATAGTAATTCTTATTTCGGCATATTCTTTAATAGTTTTATTTGAATTCTGCATTCATTTTTAATATAATTTTGTTGTATTTCAAATTGGGTTTCCTTTTAATTGGATAAGTCTGTATTTAAAAAATGTATTCACGTTTTTGTGTTTCTTCCCTAACCTTTGAGTGCCTGTGTACAGTGGAAATGTAATCTTTCATACTAGCTTAAGATAAATTTCTCTCGCTATTATAGAAGAGTAGGACATCGCAATGAGATGTAATTTAACCACTTAAACAAGTCTTACTTAAAATAAAGACACCTCTTGACAATCGCTCTTAACAGAAATCAAATAACAAATGATAGGATTTTAGTTTAACAATTTGGATCTGAGTTATAAACCAATTGAAATGAGCTGTCTGTTGGGTGGAATTAAGCGGAACAGGAATTACTGGCTTCGTGGCATAGAGTCCACTCTTATTAAACCTTCGTATAAGTGTTCTCAATGAAATAGCACTTACCAGGCCATTGACGGTTCGAGAGACAGCTAGAATCATATCATCTCACTATTTCGCCTTGTCAATAAAGCGAGATAAATATCGTTTTGGGTTGGAATAATTACTGGGTTGTCGTGTACTGGTCTCTTGACAATGGTCCCTGTCTCTTCAAACTGTTTCTGAAGTGTCGACAACACTGTTCACATGAACTGAAATCGCGTGGCATTTTATAAGCTTCAGTAATTTGTATGTCACAAAGCATGTAGATCCATTCAATTGAATATTTAGAATCTGCACAAAATGAAAATATATTTAACTTCTAATGTACTGATTTGTTAATACGTCGACAGAAAACAAATTTACCTTAATTCTTTTTTATTATTGTATATATGTATTATAGGAAGAATTCATTTTTATGTATATGTTAGCTATTTATGTATAGCCATATTTATTTATGTGCTTTTTATGCCTGTTCTGTTTTTTTTTTTTTTTTTTATTTGGTTGTTGTTGGCGCATCGGCTTCTGTGGCCATATTGCACCTCCCAAGGTTTTTGCAGTACTTTGATCCAAGCCCGAGGCGGAATCGAACCCGCGACCTTTGGGTTGCCGGGCAGGTACTTTACCCACTCGGCTAGCCCGGTCGGCTGTTCTGTTTTAAGGCGCGTTAGCATAAAGGGCCTATCGTCTTCACCACGTCTATTCGTCCACATGTAAGAACCCGACTCCTAGTAGATGAATCTTCATAAAATTTATATTTTTCTCTTTTAGAAAAAAATCTTTCGAGCTATTCCAAATTTCATTAAAAGTGGACCAATAGAAACCCAGAAATTATTTTTCTTCGTCCGTATGTCTGCAGGTAACAATTCTCGGTGAATGGATTTTCATTAAATTTTATATTTACTCTGTTAGAAAGACTTCTCATCCTAAATTTCATTAAAAGCAGTCGAATAGAAATCTGGAAATTATTATTATTTTTGTCAGTCCATCCGCATATAACTTTACGCTCAGCGGACGGCTTTGCGTGAAATTTTATATTTTGCTCGTTTAGAATGATTTGTCAAATCTCCCCAAATTACATTGAAATCGAACAAATAGAAATCCGGTAATAATTATTTATTTTTCATATATATATCATATTGGTTGTCCATATACCATATATTGTAGCTGAAGCACTGGATATTATTTTTCTGTCCATGCGCTAATTGGAAGAAATCCAACAATATGGCGGATTGCAGAAGTGAAATGCTTTCGGTTTGTGTATAAATTCATTGATTTTTTTCCCTTTTTTAAAAATAACTATTTGCTAATGCGCCTGAAATGTAACGCACTGCATAGATTAGCTAACTTATTTCTTATTTTTTTCTTGGATAGTCCGCAAAAATGCGTCAGCACCTAATAACTTAAACGTGTCCGTTCGTCCGTCCATCCGAACATATAACTACACAACTGCCAACGAACGGATTTTCATGAAATTTTATATTTGAACACTTTTAGAAAAATCTGGAGCACATTCAAATTTTATTAAAATCGAAAAATACATAAATCCAGCAAATTCGGAATATGTCTTCGATATCTAAAAGTAATAATGATTTAAAAGCTTTCAAAAAACAGCTATTATTAATTTTTTTTTGTACGCGTTTAAATTATGAAATGTTACGCTTTGCGTGACATTTCACAACTTGTTTCAGACTGTTTGAATTTATACTAGAAAGAAATTAAAAGAAAGATTTCCCGCAGGTTGACAACACTTCAACTAATTTATTTTCTTATCATGTGTGTGTGTTAGAACGTAAACAAGCTTCATGCTGGAGGAAGAATGCCGAAATAGTAAATGTCGTCAGGTCAGCAAATTAATTTCTCAGCTGTGTGGCGAAGTTTTTCCTGGTAGAGAAACTTTTTCGAACATTGAAACTTCGCCAACAGTTTTCGTGACATAACCACAATTATCTATCTTTGTTCAGGCGCGTGGACATTTTTCTCCCTTTTCGTTCATTTTTTTTTATTTTGTTTTTCATTTTGTGTGAACTGTCACATCCAGAAGTTTGTTGGCTAACCGAGAACTATATTTCCTTTTGTTGCAATGAGTTATCATCGCACTGGTAAACTAATTGGCTGTATATATCTTGCTTATTCCATGATTCCCACTGTTACCAGCAAAAATGTAGACAATATGTATCAAAAGCATAGTGGCGTGCAATTTTAAGCTGAATATGAATATAGCATTTAAATGCAGATTCAAACCAGTAAAGTGCAGTGTTTACAGGAGATATTTCTTTTTAACATTAACAACAATAAAAAATGATCAAAACTAAGAAGAAAACAATAGTGAGGGTTTATAACTTACACTCACTAGCCAAAAAACTTAGAAACCTTTATTTGGTATCTAATAGGGCCACCTTTTGGGCGAATTATAGCCCGTACACATCATGACATGAATCCCACTAGGTATCTCAAGGAGTACAACTACAGATTTTACCATTTACATCAGGATATTTGTCACTTTCTGTTTGTGATCGGTAGAGTACAGCGAAGCCGAACTACCCATTCCGACATATTCCAGACATTCTCAGGTGGATTCAGATCTGGAGAATTATGCGGCCATGATAGATGTTAGTAATAAAATTCCATGGTAGATGTTAGAAATTTTGTAAATGTCCTTCGAACCATTCAGATGCATTGTCGTCTTGAAACATCCATCGCATCCGAATAACAACGAAGACTACATGCTGAAATTGGTCAAATACGACAGAAAGATATTCATTGGAGGTAGTACGACCTACTGGTATGAGCTAACCAAGTCCTTACCAACGGAACATACCTCATACCACGATACCACCTACAGTCGCTTGAGTGGTGGGCACGAGCCATTTTCAATGCATGGCCTCATGAGGTTCACTTTCCTACTTTCACCATTGGTGCGAAAAAGGGTAAATCGCGACTTATCAGGCTACATAATTTTTCCTACCGTTCCACAATCCTGTTTTAGCAATGCTGGCACCACTCTAATCTTTCGATATTTTGCAGAGAGAAGTGGCTTTCGTATAGGACCACCAAATCCCAGATTCTTTAACTCTGGTCGTGTAGTTCGACTGAAAATGGATCTTAGTTGCGTGTGATTTTTCAACCATTTGCCGCACACTGGACCTATTCATCTCTTTTTTTTTTTTGCTGCATTTTCCTTTCATCTTCCACTTATTTTATACTTTGGTGATGGATTTTTTCAACACAACAGTGATTTCCTTTGTTTTTTTTCAATTTTGGATCCCGTTAAACGTGCTCCAACGATAACATCTCTCTGAAAATCGAAAATATCACCTGTCTTTTCCATGAGTAAGGCAGACAGGTGATATATTCCTGGGGCTTCTTAGTCAAGCCAGACCAAGAAGCCCCAGGAAAGCATACAATATTTATCATAGGCTGCCAAGGAACTTGTGATCATGCCATGTTTCAAATTATAACTGCATACCGTACATTTCGGTTTCTAATTTGCCAGTGAGTGAATTTCATCCTTCTTAATATCGCTGCTGGACAAGCACATTATTTATATTTCAGTATTCTTTATTTATTTATATATATATATATATGTTTTTTTTGCATGCTATATTAATACGAAACTTTTTTTATTTATTTGCATATTTTTATATTTTTAGGGCATATATATAGGTTATTTATTATATTTTTATAAAATAACAACAACAGAAAAACTCCCTTCTGCTAGGCAGTCGTCATAGCAACACCCTCTGTTGCCAGCAAGTCCTCCGTTTTATTTTTCTCATAGGCTACAGCATTTAAGCATTATCCGAATCCGAATCACTAAAAGTTTTCTGATGTCATACGAACCAGTCCTTACAGATATTTGGTAAGGGGGGGGGAGAAGACGTAAATTCTACTGATTCGCTATTTATTGACAAAAAGAGACTCGTAATAGAGCTACTATAAGTTTCCATTCCTTTTTGTAACTGAACATGATGGTGCGTTTATTATTATTATTTCATGTATTTATTATTAACAGTTATTGATACTAAGGCAGAAGGAATCTTTATTTGCTTTTTTCTCACACCTTGGCCGAGTTATTCAGTGTTCGATAAAGGTTATTTTGCGCAAAATTAAAAAGAAAACAAAATATGAATACTAATATTTGATTCGTTGTTTTCTAACGTAATTCTTAGGCCATTCGGAAAGATGACCCTGTGTAGAGGAATTTTGGAGTTGAACAATCAATGATGAATAGTTCGTAATGAATATTTCTGCTATAAATGATCAACTCTGTTAGAGGACTCCTAACATTTCACACTGAATAAAAGAAGTAAATAAATAAGTGAGCTTTACTATGAATTTCAAACTATACGTTACTGCAAGTTACAAAATGGTCTTCAGTGGTTGTGAATTTCTTTGCTGAGGTTCGAGGCTATATTATACGGCATGTCCGTTTGAATATTCTATTGAGTTTCTATAATTCACAGTAGATTGAAGTTGAAGGAATTACAGTAAGGACAAAAACAGTTGGCAGATCAAGCTCATTCACTAGGCCTACTTGCTCTGTACTTGCACTGTGGTTGAGTGAGGAAGACAGAGAAACCCAGCAAATGACATTGGGCCCCCTATTGTTTTTTCCTTACTATAGTTAGCGTAATCCACTTTCCTAACAATGTTAAGCCGTTAATATTTACGCTTTCCTTTGAAGATTACTGAAGCATCTATAATTAATATAGTGTGCAACCAGTCATTTTAAAACGAGTTGCCTCGGTATTGCCAAATAATGGGGTAATTAGATTGGATAAAATATCTTAGTCGGGAATATGAAGAACCCTTGACTTGCTTCATGACTACTCAGGCTATAGTAGCTCAATTCTGAGCACCTGTGCAATGAAATGAAACAAGCTCTTCGGATTAGATATCCGCAACCATCCAATTTGCAATAACTGTAGGAAAAAATTGAGTCAGTATGGACCAGAATCCCCTTCGGCACCTCGTTGAGCTCATGCCACGACAAAATTCAGGCTGTTCTGACGGCTGAAGGGGTTGGACCCACTCCCTATTAGATAAGTGTACCTAATAATGTAACCACTCAGTATATATCATCATTTCTTTTTTTATCTTGCATTGCTTTTTATTTTTTGCTGTCACCATTTTATATATTAGAAATTTAATGAAACAAATAAGAAGTACAAAGAATTCCTTTTGTTCGGAAACGGCAGAAAGAGCAGCTATCTTACAAACTTTTTTAATGCGGTAGAATCCTTTCACCTAAGAGATATCTCCAAAAATTATGATATTACCATTCTTAAAATCTTCTGTGAGAAAAAGTTTAGAAAGTAGATACAGTTATTTTCAGTTTATTAAAAAATAATGCAACAGTATCGGTAAGCGATTGGGCTGTCACATAATAAATTAACAAAAGAGCACACATCATTATTTTGCTAATAGAAGCGCGACTGTTATCACTCTTTTCCACTTCATTAATTTCTCCCATGAACTGCAAACTTGTTCGCTGTGTTGACTTCATCTTGGACCAAGAGTAGTGTCACTACCAGAACCATTTTTTGTCTTTAACATTTCTTTCGCGATGAGCTATTGCCATCTTTTTTGTTTTATCAGTTACCCTTCTGTGTTTATTCTTGCGAACGATTCCACGATTAGATGAACAACCAGCACTTTAATCAGAATTCTAATATTATGTTTATATGATAAAATCTGGCTTGGCCAGAAAGTATTATTCTCCTTACAATAAGCCGCAGGTTTCTTTCAGCCTTTAACAAGAAGTATCGATTTTGAGAATTGCCATTAGCAATGTTGGTAAGGTGTCGCTTGCCAGGATATTAATTTCCTTTGGTTACATGAGTCTACGAAGAGGTGAATTAAATCATATCGTCAGGAGCTGCTGTGGATATGCTTCTGTAGAAAGGATGTTGAATAACTGTCTTGAAAATGGGTATGGCTATCATGCTCAGGAGAAATTTGAAGATCGTATACTTGTATTTTTAATGCAGTACAGGTAGTAAAAAAGAAATTTTCTATTATTGTTGATTCAACTCCTGAAATTAGCCACGTTGATCAATTAGTGTTTATTATAAGATACATGTTATAAAATGGTATTATCAAAGAACAATTTTTAGATGTCCTTCCTATAGAACATCACAATGCTGAATATATAGACAATGCTGAATATTTAAACACTAATTTAAAACGATTAGGAGATTTATCAATTGATATTACAAACTGCAGAGGACAAAGTTGCGGTAATGCTCCAAATATAGCAGGAAAGTGTTCAGGAGGCTTAGGAGCCTAAGCCAGATTGTAGCAACATAGTTCTACTGCATTTTATGTACCGTGTACTAGTCACTCTCTAAATTTAATTGGAACTGTTGCAGCTGAATCTTGTTCTACTGCAGCGCATTTTTTCCACTTTATACAAACTTTATATAATTTTTTTCTTCTGTCCCAAGAAGATAGAATGTCTTAAATTAATATTTAGGAAGAAATTCACTAACACTGAAAAATGTATATGATACAAGATGGTCTGCTAGGGCTGATGCTGTCTCAACTCTTCGAAATGGTTATAAATTAATAAAAGAACCCTTAATTAATTTATCAAACAAGTGAACATGAAAGATCGATAGCGCATCTAGAATATATTAAATTAATAAAAAAAATTGAGTATGAAACTGCATTACTTAGTGTCCTCTGGGATAAAATATTAAATAGATTAAATAAAACAAGTAAATCGTTACAAGATCCTGCAATAAATTTACTGCGTGCTTCTGATCTTTTGAAATCATTATATTTTGCATATTAGAAACGATTTTAATATTATTGAAAGTGAAGGTAAATTATTAACTGGCGAATGGCAATACAAAGATAAATAAAAAGCCGAATTTAAAAAAGAAAAACGAAACGAGAGATAATGAACTAATTTTAGATGGGAAAGAATGTTTATTATGAATACAATCAATGTTGTTTGTGATAGATTAATTGCTTAAATAAATAGACGAACACCAATATTTTAGATACTTAAAATGTTTATAAATCTTGATTTATATGAAACTAAATTCAACACTAATATCGATAAATTAATAAGTACAGTATTTATAAAAATGACATTGACTCGGAAAAGTTTAAAGAAGAAGTATCCAATTTTTACTGTTTATTAAAGAAAATATTGACAACATATGAATGAAACGTATACTATCATTAATAATGGACAAACTTTCTCGGTTCACGGCGCCCTTAGTGTCTCAGTAATTTTTTAAAGGCGCCCTTAGGCCAAAAGAAATATCTAACACTTCCGTTTATTAAATATCAAAGAGAAATATCAAGAGCTAGTAGTTCGCGTGGTGTCCGACAGATGTCGAGTATTGCTGTGTTTTCCTCGAAAATTTAAAATATCCCGCGGCGCCCCCGGGCGCCGTGGCGCACAGTTTGGGAACCGCTGGACTAAGTTCTACATTTCCCAACATTGAAAAAATATAAAAATATTTTTAATAATGCAAGAGGGGAACGGCCATTTTCTGTTCTCAAACGAGTAAAAAACTATTTCAGGAATAGTTTAATTCAAGATAAAATGAATAATTTGCCATTGTTATTTATTGAATCTGAACTAGTAAATAGCATTAATTACGATGATTTAATGGATATTTTTGCCAAGGTAAAGCGAAGGAAAAAATATTTATCCAAATAAATTGTATGAACTCATAATGTATGAACTCACCTGCTATTATTTACTGCTGACAAACAAGATGTGAATGTTTTTTAATATTTTTGTAAAACAATTTTTGATATTGTTTTTGTAATAAATTATTAATTTATAAAGTGTAATACACAAATAAGTGTAATTAATAATTATACTTATTTGTGTATTACACTTTATGTTGTTGGGCCTGATGTTGAGCCCCCACCAGAATCGAACCCAGGTCACCTGGATTCGATTCTGGTAGGGGCCCAAATTTATGGTGTTCACCTAGCACCATGATGTAAAATGAGGAGCTACTTGTGAAAGGGCAAGTGGATGCTGTTCACGGAACACGGCGATGGAAGTCGATTCGCTAACCACGTGATGACCTGCCAAAGCCGTGTGGCTGGTAATTATACCCTCACAGGCTGTTGCGATACAGAGTTTATTCTTAAGTACTCTTCTTTATATTTCCCAGCATTACAACGTTTGTGTTTAAATAGATCGGTAAAATTAATTTTTTTTTATGATTATATTTATTATATGCTTTTTTTGACTTTGGTATCTTTAAAGGAGGCTCAGCAAGAGACTAGCGCCTCGGGCCACGAGAAGTGTAAGTACGGCCATGGTCCAACACACCACGTCCAACACACCAGTTTGTGTGTTGGACGTGGTGTAACTCGTGCAGCTTGCGATAAACCGGGACAAAATTGGGTATAGTTCTGTTCCCTGATGAGTCCCCGTTTTAGCCTACAAACAGATTATAGACGTTATTTTATCTGTAAATTTCGTGTTTTGTGGTCGATTTTCTGGACGAAAAACCCGAGTTTCCGGGAGAAAAAACTATGCTACCCTCGCGTGAGACTGACTAACTCAGCCAGGTTAAAAAAAAAAAAAAAAAAAAGCCCATAAAAATTCCTCACGTCATCGACGGGACTTAAACTCATGTATTTTCCATCCGATGTGGGGAGAACGACGATTCTACCAACTCTGCTACCTACGAGGGCATTTCTGAAGGACAGTGCCCAAAGAAATATCTGTAGAAGAGACATATAGCAGCAACTGAGAGTGGTGAGTTTGCGTAAGGGTGATGGTTCATTAATTATCCTGACTGGCTGCATTCGAATCGAGTATAGAAGCTTGAGAAAGGTTTGGGGACACAGTGTGCATAGTGTTAGGGTCAGGCGCCACCTGTGGTTTCCCACATCTGCACCATATGCACGCTGTGAAGAAATTCAGTATTCCTGTAAATGCCAGAAAGGTGTTGTGTGTTGAATGTGTAGTTTTGTGTTACGTTCTGTTGTGTGTCCTGGGCATTTGGCCGTGGGGCCCTCAGTGGGATTCTAGTGTAAAAGATGCTGCGGAGGTCCTCATAGAGTGGGCAGAGGTATAGTAGATGGTTTCAGTCCTCGATTTATCCACCAGAGCAATAGGGATTATCTATTATGCCCATGGAAGTCAATTTTTGATTCATCGAACCATGCCCAGTTTTTAGATAAGTTGCGTAAATACCTGGGAGAACAACGGTGGAGCTTTGGGGAAAACAAGTGAAATGTCGGGAATAATTTTTTTTATAATTACACCCTTGTCTGTCCATCCGGCCTGCCATGTCTGTAGAAGCTTGGCTGCAATTAGCCTCTTCTCTGTCTTGCTTTCATTGAGGATGTTGATGGTATAATCAAGAATGGAAGTTGGTAAACCCCTGGACAGGCAGTAATCGAGTCCTCGACGAGCTACATTGATCCGCAACCAGCTTGCGCTGATTGCGGATCAATGCATCTCGGTGAAACCAGACACCGGAGCCATATGTAATGATTGGTAGAAAGATGGATTTGTAGTGCAACTTAAGCGTGCAGCGGTTTAATCCACAGTCTGACCGGCTGGTCCGAACAATGAAGGCTGTATAATTCCTGACCTTGGTATGGAGATGAGAAAGATGCGGGAAAAAGGTGAACTTGGAGTCCAAGACAATGCGCAGGTGTTTAAGTTCTGTGACCAGTTTGATGGTAGTTCCTTGGATTTTAATCTGTGGAGGTCTTGTTGTCTGCAGGGATCCCTTAAGGAGGATTGACTGCGTTTTCTGTGGGGAGATACGTAACTTATGGAGTTCGGCCCAATCCTGCAATATCTGAATGGCATGATTTGCGATGGCTTCAAGGGATGCTCTTAAGTCTGCAGCGACCGATATGGTGAGGTCGTCAGCGAATACCTGGGTGGTATTCGCTGACGACAAAGCCCAGGTAAAGAGTAAGGAGCTCATCTAGAACAATATTCCAAACGAATGGACCCAGCACTGACCCCTGTGGACAGAGCGTGTGTGAGGCTTCTGTATGGAATGGAAATTGTGATATTCCGGTTATCCAAGTATGTTTGAATACGCTTGTACAAGTTTGGTGGGGTATGTGCTTGCCGCAGTCTTCGCAGGATGCTCGGCTATCAGAGCATATCAAATGCACCAGCAAAATCTATTACAATTACCAGGTAATATTTATGTGTTGTTGTGGCTGCAGTGACTATTTATTCAGTTTTCGCCCAGGTCGCTGGGCGAAAACTGAATTGAAGGTTAGATTGAAGGCCAGCGTTGATATAATGTGCTTGTAGCCGCGGCTGGGTGTCTTTCGAAGAGCTTGCTTATCATGGATAAAGGTCTGTGCGGGTAGCACAGTGGTATCGTTACCGTCCTCCCCACACCGGGTGGAAAAGGCCTGGGTTCGAATCCATGACGCGAGGAACTTTAATGGTCTTTTTTCACTCCGTGGCTGAGTTAGTTGGTTTCAGGCCTAGATAGCAAGGTTTTTCTCCCCAGTAACTGGGGTTTTTTCATCCAGCAAAACAGGCAGATCAACCATGGAACATACGCAATTTACAGACACAAATACGGATTAATGTATTTAATTACGGGTAACCCTAAAATAATAATTTGATTATTTTATTTTTTTTAACATGGATAAAAGAGCAATGGGCCGGTAAGAGTTGGGTTGCTCAGGTGGCTTGGATGGGTTCTTAATTATGAGTCGAACATTTGCAGTTCTCCATTCTTCCGGGAAGTAAACAAAATTTAAGCATTTGTTGAAAAGATCGAAGTGGAACTGTGGGTTGATTTGTGCTGCCTTCTTATGGTTTTCAGGTTCTATGAGGTCTGGTCCAGGGCATTTTTTGTCCTTCATGTGAGCGAGGGCCTGCTGCAGTTCCTCGATGGTGAATGGATCTTCAGTTGCCTCATTGTAATAAGTGCTGTTTGAGTGGCAGATTTCCTGTTGTTGAGCTGTTTGGGGTTCGACCTCGCTGATAAATAAGGTGTTCTTCCCAGGACGTAGTCATAACACCTTGGGGAGTGATAGTAGAATTAGTTATCGCGCCCTTGTGGAGCCTGCTAGTGGTGATGCGATATACCACTCCCAGATCGGAATTTCTAGTAGTGAATACAAGTCTCTCCCAGGAGGCTCTTTTCTGCTGTCTTATTAGTGAGATATAGTTATTTCTAGTACGACAGTATTCTTCACGGAGAGCATTGATTTCACTGAGAGACCACGACGAGCGAGCGCGCTGAAATGCTTTCCTCTTGGTGTGGACAGAGTGACAGAGGCGCTCAAGCTCATGGGTTCACTACGGGACGGCAGTTGGCTTAGGATATTTCCTCTGGATCGACTGGTTGCAGGCACAAGTAATTATTCTTGTTATTAACTTCTGATGTTCATCGACGCTCATATTAGAGTGAACAGTTGGGTTTAGCTCCTGGGAAGATGACCGCAGTGAACTATCAAATAAATCCCAATTGGCCTTGGTCGGGGCATATCGGTTGATGATATGATGCTGTGGTGGGGTTTGGTCGATGGATCTGTGGAGATTATAAGTGATTACCCTTTGGTTCGAGGTGGTCCATGCTTCATTGACATGCCGCTCTAAGATCTTGGTAGAAATAGATCTTGTTGCAATTGTTATGTCAATGGTGGATTCCCACGGGTACTGGAGTAGGTAGGAAGTGTATTAGGTCGATTCAGTATAACAAATGGCGTTGTGGCTAGGAAATCTTCCAAGAGTCTTCCATTTTGTAGAACCAGGCTGGGGAACGGCAGTTAACGTCTGCACCCAATATAATTTTACCGTTTGGGAGTGCTTCTAGAACTTCTTGGATATAGGAAATTGTTGTAGTGATGTCCTGGCCAGGTCTACTGTGTAAGGAAATTAGGTAGAAGTCACCGCGAGCGCCGATGACATGAGCACACACCGCCCACACTGTGCAAAGAGAAGATATCTTTGTTACCGTGATATTTGGGTTGCGCACTACTATGGCAGCCCAGGGGGTATCTTCGTCAGTTTGAACAATTTTATAACTTAATGGATAACTTTTGACTTTTTTTGCTTTGGTTTAAGGTTACTGTAGTAAAAGGATATCTATATTTTCCTCATCGACTTTGAGTCGGACTTGATCAGCGACTGTGCGTGCTCATTGGGCGTTTATCTGCAGTAATTTGGGGACATTGTAGTTATATTGCTTAAGCCTGCTGCCATAGTCGGTCTTCAGCTGTTGGTTATGCTTAGCTTAAATGTAAACGGGACATTTGTTATCTCTAATCGAGTGAGCTGCATCAATTTTAGCCGCCTTGCAGCACGCGCCCTTTCTGGGCACAATGACCACATGTGTGTTCTGACTGAGTGCAGGTGTGGGTTGTGTGTCCGAACTTGCAACACTTAAAGCATTTGGGGACTCCTACATGCTCCCTGAAACGATGGCTTCACCATCCTATGAAAATTCGATCTTGTTACTGGGCGCTTTCCAGGCTTTCGGAGAGAGCTCTATACCCATTTACAGCACTGTGGAGACTTGTAGTTAGTCTGGTACTTAGGCTTGAAGTGGTTTGTGGCATCAGTGACGTCAGAGGAGTCTTGGAAGTTGCGGTGAACTAAATCATCCATGACGTGGTCTGGAGTGTAGTCTTTGTCTACGTCGAATATGAGTATCGAGGGTTCTTTCCTCTTGGGAAACTCTGCAGTCAGGCCAAGGTAACTATCGAGTTGGATATGATTGATTGTGGCTCATGTTTTGCGACTGTCTCAATAATTACTCCAACGTTGCGAGTCTTCCTAAGGGACTTAATTCGCGTGATTTTCAGGGTTTTGGGACACTGTCCAAGATATGGAAATCATATTCTGTGATAGAGCGATTTGAATTTGTATAGAGTGAGTAGTTGTTTAGAGAAAAAGTAACGCCGGCAGCAAAAAAAAAAAAAAAAAAGAGTTTTTTAGATGCAGAGGAAGCTGTTTGTTTGTTTCGGGATTTATTGGGCACATCGGCAACTATGGCCATAGTGCGCCATCAGCAGAGGAAGCAATATTCATTATGTGCATATGCCGAGAGAGAGATTAATTAGAAGTCGGGGTAATCCTAAAAGAAATAATTTTGCGTAGAAATCTGAGTGTGACAGGTGATGACCATAGGGGAATTTGATTCTTCTTTGCGAGAAATAAGACAGGACTGTGTTTTAGGACTGAAGAGCGAAGAAAACTGCGTTTTCTGCGCACTTTTGAAGAACTACTTGGAAATCGGAATTTTGGGAATGGCGGTTGATACTCTAAAAGTTAATGACGATTGATATTCTAAAAGTTGGTGGCTTTAAAATTTCTCAAACTATAAAGTGAATTGTAGTGTGCTGTCATCTGCAAAACTATAGATAGTATTTCTAGTCAATGGAAGAAGGTCATTAATATACAAGAGGAAAAGAGTGAAAGAATTACTAAACCATTTGGAACACGAGCATTAGTGGAAATATTAGAAGACCAATAATAGTGCCATCTGCCATCACATGCAGTGAGCGGTAAGAGAGAGAAAACTAGATAACAGTTGCAAAACGCAGTCCACAAGTTATAAGATGGGAGCTTGCTGAGAACACGTTTATATGCTAAACAGGATCATAAGTTGTCAAGAGCCACTGCTTGAGTTTCAGCAAAATTTTCCTTCGAATTTGTTTAAAGATGAGGAAAACACAGTACGTCAATATCGCCCGTCGATCGTCACTGAGGGACTTCCTTTTTTCACTCATTGATTAGATGGAAAGTTTCAAGATAGTTTAGAAGTTTCCGGTTAATGGATTTTTCCATTACTTTCGGAAGAATTGCGATAAGCGCAAAGGTACGATACTTAGATGGGAAGGATTTGTCACCCTCTTTTAGGAACTGATAGATATGAGAAATTTTAAAACAGCAGGAAAAAACACCAGTGGAATAAGAACGTGTAATATATGATATAGAACAGGAGCAAGCTCA
Organism: Mastigoproctus giganteus; assembly: GCF_048544385.1. Classification (NCBI taxonomy): domain Eukaryota; kingdom Metazoa; phylum Arthropoda; class Arachnida; order Uropygi; family Thelyphonidae; genus Mastigoproctus; species Mastigoproctus giganteus. The sequence goes on from NC_143583.1 coordinate 44,384,902, forward strand.
GCTGGACAAGTCCAGAAAACAAGTGGATAAACAGGATCTCGATCGGGTTTGGCGTCAGGATTGTTCAAAATTCTTCTAACATCCTTCTGTCGGTAGACCAGAAGCATTGAGTAAAATGTACTAGGTATATTAGGAAGTAGTTTGCCAAAATAACCGATACAAGAGAAGAAAAGTAGGATTCTAGTAATTTGACTTTATTTTTAGCTGATGATGCTATATGAAAATCAGTTGTAACAAAGGTGGGACTAAAGATGGACAGAAGTGCGGCCAATAGCTTTGACAAGGGACAAGAATACTACGTGCCAGATTTTCTAAGCAACCTCCAGCTCTAATTAACCTGCCACTCTTCAACCACTCTCATCCCACTGATAGTCTCGCTACGATCTGAATTTCCAAGCAACAACTGATGCAGGACATTAATACTCTCCCTCTCACAGAAACCACCAGTGACGATGGCATCCTCAGTTCATCATCAAATGTTTAAGCGTTTTCATCATCGATTCACTCCTCAACCTATGTGTAGTATCTTATGTAGGACGGCACCTGAACGAAAGTTAAACTCCGTCTTTATACACTGTGATGGTTACAGAGCACTGTAACAGGCCAGAAATGTGTGTAATATTATGTTCGCGGTGTGTGTGTGTGTGTTGTTGTGTTGTTTAGTTGTTTTTGACCGTTTTGTGATGAGGATCCCCTATGTTTTCTCGTGCGTTCGGCTGGTTAATTCAGTGCTCCGCATTATTGTGTTTTTAAGTGGTGATCTCTTGCTCCATAGTATGGAATTTTTATACTGATAGAATCGAGATGTCATGCATGATCCAATTCGAGTGCCTTCTGATGTCTAGTATGATTAGGTAATTTTTTATATCCATATTTGTTCCTTAATTCTCTATACGGAAGCTCGCATTCCTTCCACATGATAACCCTGCAACGTACAATAGCAGTTGGAATAATTGCCTGAAGGGTTAACGTGCGAACTAACTCTACTTTCGTGCACCTGCAACAGAGATTGACCTTCATTTCACTATCCCTTTGAAGAATAACCCAGTTCCCACAGGGAATATTGTTTACTTCAGAAAAATACGTATCAGCCGATTACAGTGCCTGAGGAGATTTCGTGACATTTCTGTTAAGAAACTGAACGTTGGACAGTTTCAGAGTGCATTAATTTGATTAGTGTGTATAAATTTAAATTTGGAGCGGAAATAAGAAACCGTTACAAATAGGTTTGGTCCTGTATTTCGCAACTGGCCTGAGAAAAAAGTTTTAAGACCTGTAAGCTCGAAATGTAAGGAACATTGGATCTCTCCATGATGCCTATCATAACCTCAAAAGACATCACTGCATTGCTGGTGCTGTGTACTGGAGACTAAAATTGGGTTTCACCATTTCAACCCACCAATAAACAAAGTGGTGGTATTACACCGTATAATGAGAATCATCTACCACCTAGTATTTCCTGGTGACACAGAGACATTACACCTCGATCCCTGCTTGCGTTGGTTCACACTTGGGTGTAGCCTCTAGTACACTAGGTGAGGTGTTTTAAGCTTTGCCCATGAGACTTAGTATAACCATAGATTTAGTATACTCAGATTATTAACAGTCCCACCATTATGAAGGTGGAAGCAGGGAATTCATTTGTTGCAGAACGGCCGAACTTCACAGAAATTCGGTCCACTTGACTTACAAGTGGGACCTAAGTAGCGCTTCCAAGTGGGACCTAAGTTACACTTCCATGTAGCAATCCGTAAAGCGCCGTACCTAGAAGAATGTCTCTGACAATAAGCTTTAGGAACCTTTAAGATTATTTATCTTTTATAATGAATATTAATAAAAAAAACAAACATGTTAGACTACAATACTTCCCAATTTACGCTTTAACCAAAAAATACGCTCCCGCTTCGAAAATACAGCGAAAGCCCACTGCACATTCGCTAATAACTACGTACTAACCACTGATCAAAACTCTTCTGATACCTATTGGCCAACACGTGTCCTTACAGAATCGATGTCGACCGGGCTAGCCAGGTGGGTAAAGTGCCTGCCTGGCAACTCAAAGGTAAGTGCAAAGTGTAAAGTGTATTTAGTGTCAAACGGCACCAGGGGTTTCCCCTATCTCCGCGTTGCTTTCATTGTATGCATACCAGTTCACTGGGAAGGCCAGAGATTTAAAAGTGTATGGCTATTGTATTAGTGTGTTGTGTATCGTTGTTCTTCTGGCCATTTAGCCGCTAGACCCCTGCTGGAGCCCAACGTTGCCCACACTTGGCCCCGTGGAGGCAGACCAGGTACTACCTAGTTTCCTGAGATTTCAGTGGCTAGGGCCTATGAAAAAAAAAAAAAAAAAAAAAACATATATTCATTTTTCATTGTGTGGGCCGTCGCTGGTGATATAGGCATAGTAGGGAGAGAGACTGAAGACTGGGGGAGAAAGACAGAAGTATGGGGACGATAAAGAAGGCGACCCCATGGGGCATGCCCGTGAACCGCCAGGAGAAATATAGGGGGTGGCGAGGAGAGGAGGGGACAGGAGCACTGTCGCCTCCCCCCGCCAGGAAAGGGAATGAAAGTGTGTTGGCAGCAATTGCTGCTGTTCAGTTCGGTTGTGATGTTTGGATTTCCAGTCCACTTGGTTGGCTTATGTTTTTTTTTCTCAAAGGTTATTTCAGTCAGTTTCAAGTCTGCTTATCTCAGTTCTAGATATGAGCCCGAGTCGAACCCTGTGCCCCAGTGTGCAATCAAAGGGTTGAAATTTGCACTCCGTCCAACATCATTTGGGGATATCCTCCATTCATTCTTGTCCTAGTGGGTATGTTTTCTCATCAATTTGGATTTCTCCTGTACCTTTCAGTTTTGGTCAGGTAAAGTAAATGTCCTGGTTTGTCGGTCGTTGTGGAAGGCAAGTTCAATTCTTCTTCAGCTGTAGGCATTTTGCGCATATCGGCTGAATGGTGTGTGCTCATCTTCTGTGTCCAGGAGATGATGTTCTTGGTTCTTTGGTGGTGGCAGCAGAGCTGCGGTCTTAGTCAAGCTGTGGGAGTTCTAAGGATGAAGTCAGCCTAGCATCCAAGTTATACGGTGTTAATTATCTTGTTTTAATTAGTCTGGTCCGTGAATCGCAAGTAGTGTTCTTCTTCTTCTGGAGAACAACTCTTGGGCAAATCGCGAAAGTGCCCTGTATTCCTCCTCTGTGTCTAGGAGATATAGCTCCTGGTCCTGCAGCGTATGTCTAATTCTGGTAATTAGGAGGCATCGTAGATCCTCGTAGTATTCGCATCTATGCATCAAATGATGCCAGGTCTATGCCTCTCCACAGAAGCAGAGAGGGCTATTAACCAGCTCAAAGGCTGTCAATTTGGCATTAAAAGGGCCATGTCCTGTTATAAGATATGTTGTGTTTAGTCCTGGAGGGGGGGACCAGGGAGGAGACTGGGGGTACACCCTGTCAATGTCTGGGATTAATTTTCTTGTGACGACTCCCTTGGTGGAATGGGCCCATCTACTCAACCCAAAGGTCGCGGGTTCGAATCCCGCCTCGGGCTTGGATCATAGTAAAATGCAAAAACCTTGGGAGGTGCGTTATGGCCAAAGAAGCTGATGCACCAACAACTAACGAAAGAAAAAAAAAAACTGAATCGATGGAGGACCTTCTCGAGAGCCTTGTTTGGTCCACCTACCTTACCTATTCTAGACTCATCTTTGTCACTTCTATAAAATATATGTCTTAAATTTAAATATAACAACATCTTGCAATATTTAGAAATGTAATCAATAAATAACCAGCAGTTTTAAATTTTGAAGATAAAATAAAAAAAATCTCTAATATATAAAAGCTTTATTCCCTGTTTATCGTTTAAAATACACATTCAGTATTGAATATGAACTTTCCAAATCGGTTTAAAATTGATAACACAATCATGATACCGTGTTTCTCTTTTTCTTCTTCAATAACCATGCCAACTTCTAGAAGTCTTCAAAATAAAATATATATTGCAGAAACAGAAACTCGAAGTGTATTTCCATTCATCGGTATGAGTAAATATGTTGGAAATGATCCGTCCAAAAGTGCAGATTTATGTCCAACCAACAGAGAGAGAGAGGAAAGTGGTTACTATGCAATAAAGATATTCTTTTCTACTTCATTTATTCCACACATGAAACTCTAAAATCGCCCAGAATATCAAACATGCCTTAGAATCTGCCTAGAAAGTTTATCGGGAACAGTCCAACCCAAACCATATGCACGATCAAGGCCTAGAGATGATAAAAAAGGTAAGAATGTGAAATGTATCGAAACAATGCCTTTCGCTCTTGCAAATATCAGAAATATAGATTTCAAGGCAATATCGAGAGGTGAACTGTCACAATTTTTTTACAGAATTCTATAGAAGATTTTTATTCTTTTTTTTTTTGTTAAAAGTTGAATATCTTGTACGTAAGACTTCCATTCCAGCAGGGTTGTGAATGAAAGTTTATTCCACCACGCTGAAGTAAAAAAGAAGTCATTTTAAAGTTGTTTACGTCCTTACAAAGAATGTATACGAGTATCTCAGTGCGATTTTTCAATAGGTCAAAACCCAGTAGCATAACTCTAGAACTGTATATGCAATGGACGTCGCCACTTACTGTGATAATTTCGGGACTCAGCTTAATTGATAACAATAACCGATGAAACAGGAATGTAACTGTTCAGCATTTTTTTTTATTTGATTCAGAGTTAAAATATGTACATAAAAAGGTGTAAGTGGACAGAAAGAAAACATTAAAATCAATCAATATGAAATACTTTAATTTGAATCTCCACCATTCCTCTGAGAAAATCATCAGTAAAACTGAAACTGTCGTATTGTTTCTGGAAATCCATACAAACCATTAAAAACAAATAAAAAAAAATTAAAAACGCGCACACAAACACCCCATTGCCGCAACTCACATTTTTTAACAATAAAATAGTGATTTTATTCTTAAAAATATTGGACAAAATGATGTTTCTATCACCTTCTTAAGAATAAGACATTTCGGAAAATATTTCATTTCTTTTAGTGATTTGTGGATAAACTTTGAATATTTTTCTTACATTTTAACAGTATTGAGTATTTTAAATATTACGGTTGACCCCCTAATGCCATTTTTGTTTGCCATTTTTCACCTTCCCCCGGAAGGTGAAAAATGGCAAACAAGCTTTCACAAGTCACTTATTTCCGGTTGTTTAGGATGCACCTTGAAAGCATCTTAACGACAGCAGCAGCAGCTGCCATTTCCTCACCTAGGACAAGTAAAGACCATATATGTATTTTATGTAAGTTTACGCGAATTCCAGCGGATTCAGAAACGTAGCCAATGTAGCATATCGTATTTCAGATAAAACTGTTTGGTGGAAACTGTTAGAAAGCCATCTTTTAACCTACCACCGACTTCCATCTGTACTAAAAAGACCTATTTGAATTTCTTGGGTGAAGTGCTTTGCGAATTTTTTCATACAGCTCTTCACTTTTTTGTGTATTACATTTTTGTTGTTGATGTTCAGAGACCGGAACCACTATCGTCTCTCCCGAAGGACATACATTCGCTTTTGACCTATCTAAAACCTCTCTCTTGCTCTACTTATCTCCCTTGCCCACTCGCTATGATGTAGAAGACGAACTGAGCTCCCCTTTAATATTAAGGTTTACCGGAAACCACCCTTAATATTCTCTGCGCATTTCAGGCTTTAGATTTGACTGAAGGATATCTTTGATGCGTCATTGCCCCTTGTCATCTGAGGGCAGACCTATCTAGTTACCGTTTCAGCAATCTTTCAGATCTTAGCTTCATATTATTAAAGCTACTCTCAAAATATGTAATCCTACACTAAAGTGAAGAAAGAAGAAAATAATAATAATAATTTGATCGACTTCTACTTTTTGTGCTTCTTAAGTGCTCCTTTTATTTTTGTGCGATCTGCGTGAAGTGTCTAAAATATTAAAAGTAACAAATTATTTCACAATAACTGTTTTCCAACCTCAAAGTTTAATTGTAAAGAAAAAAAATTACATTCAATCTAAAAACACCAGGCGACTTGAAACCAGATCCGCTTTCGAATTAACGCATTTCCGTAAGTGTTTTTATTCTTAAAACCTTAATATTTATGTTTCTAAATTCCTTAGCTTTCCAACTATATGCTATACGTCCACATTATCCTGTTTATTAAGTGAGAAAATTTCCTTCATCACATGTTCTTATTTTCCACTATCCTGGAAAAACTACTGCACTTTTCCGAGGTTTGAAAGTTTTTCCTCTAGTATAAAGCTAAGATGAAGCTCCGTGCAAAATTTCATTAAATTTGATCCAGTAGAAGGTAAATTAAACTGGAATAAATTTTCGTAACGGTTTTTCGTTACAAAATTTTTGGAACAACGCCGGTAAAAATGTTTTTAACGTCAAAAGTAGGCTTAATGAACGTATGTTAGGTTTCTTGATATTAGTTATGTGAGAAAGGAATCGCCAGAGATAAGAGAAACTCCCTTATTAGAATCAAGATATGAAAGAAAGTTGGAGATAAAGTTAAAAATTTTTCAGCAAGAAATTCACTTTATCAAAATCGAGTGGTTTTATTGGTCAAACTTACTTTACATTATTATTATTTTTATTTATTTTAGAGTTCGTAAAATGTATAAAGTACAGACATAAAATTTAATTTAAATGAAATAATTGAAAGCAATAAAAAATAATCTAATAATGAAATGATGTTATGAAAACTAATAGAAATGCTTAATTTACCATTTATTGTGTAAAATGTCACATTTAAAAAAAAAAAACAGAAGTTGGAAAAATAATGGCATATAGTTTAAAATACAGTATATAACACGATTATAAATGAAATACCTCACTTTGGCTGCCTGTAGATGACAAACCACGAAACGTCCAGAGATGAATAGTGTCTAGACCATGCTGAAAAGATATGTGCACAAAAGAAAACAAATTCCAGAAATGATACAAGGCTACGCTTGGCGATGATGAAGTCAGTACACAAAGTAAGTATCTTTATTATAACGTGTAAGAAATGATATAAGCATACGAGGGCAGGGGGTCAAAAAAGATCTGTATTCATCCAGAAGTAGCTGTGATAGGATAGAATTTTTGTTAATTCTCAATATACTTCTGTCCTGTAAAAGTCCTCTGGCTGTCCTTCAAACCACGACTCTGCAGCAGAAATCACCTCATCATCATCAACAGCAAAGTGACACCTCACTGCAGTATGCCAGGGATGCACAGGGGCATTATCGTGGAGCAGGCGCACACCTTTTGACAGTTTCCTCTGTCTTTTTTTTTCTTTTATAGCAGCACATAGCTTTATGAGAAGGTTGGAATAATACTTCGCCGTCAAAATACTGCCCTTTTGAACTTGTTGGCATTATATCGTGCTGGTCCCCCCAAAAAAAGACAACATCGCCTGGCCAGCACTTGGTTTACACCTTTGCTTTTTTGGGGGAGGGGTGATTCTGCAGGCTTCCATTATTTTGAAATTTTTTTCGGTGATGGATCCAAGTTTCCAAGTTTCATCCATAGTGACTAGTCGTGAAAGAATTGGGAGGAGTGTAGAGGGAGGGCGAATACATGGCGAGTAGAATACCTTCAGAGCAATAATCACAGAAGGCATGAATGCACAAATACTATTAAAATTATAGCGCAAGGAGGATGCTGAGATGGGTGAATACGGTGCTAGACAGTCTAATAGAGCAGAAAAATATAGCAGTGGAAAGTTACAGAGCGAGGAAAAGTACTGAACCGTACAACAGATGGAAATTGATCTCTAATAGTGCAACAGATAAGCTTAGGAAAACCAAAGCTGAGTCTTTGGTCTTCCTAAGACCAAAAAGAAAGCACTGGATAAGAGTGCAAAGAATAAAGACAAGGAGTTTTTCATGTATGTGATACGAAGAAGAAAATAAATCACATCAGATCTTGTGTACTACGTGTGGGAAAGTCTTAGATAATCCAACTGAAGTTGCTGATAAATCGAATAGGTACTTTGCATCGGTCTTTACTGACGAAGATCCTTCACGCTGAGGAGAGGCTGAGACACAGGACGACTGTTCATTAAAAACAACTTTAAGGCTCCTAATGTTGACGACTTATACCCAGTAATTTTGAAGGAGGCAGCCAGAGAGTTCGTTAAACCATTGAGATTAATTATGAGAGCATCATTCGACTCGAAAGAGATTCCTCTGGATTTGCAAAGTACCGTCATATCGCCAATACACGAAGGCAGTTCTAAGAGCGAAGTCGGTATCTACAGACCGGTCAATCTGACTTCAATGGTAGGGAAAATCGTGGAGACAGATATTAGCATTAGCATTAGCATTAGTAGAGGCATTTGATGCAAGAAAGCAAGCTTATGCAGCATCAGCCAAAAAAAAAAAAAAAAAAAACCCACTTCCACTTCACCCCTCTGTTCGTTCAAAATACCTGTCCAGCTGAGCCTTAAACTTATTTAGGCTATCAACCTCCACCACAAGGGATGGCAGTCTGTTCCACCAACCAACCACCCGCTGGCTAAAGGCAAATTTCCGCACGTCTATCCTACATCTGTCTTTCCTCAATTTGAATTTATGCCCTCTCAGGTGATTTTTCTGAGCTAGAGGAAGAATCCCATCAGCATTGAGCATGCTTAAACCATTCAAGGCTTTATACACCTCTATCAGATCACCTCGCTGGTGCCTAGTCTCCAGACACTGTAATTTGCAAAACTTAAGCCTTTCCTCGTAAGAGCACCCCTTTGTTCCATTCACTAATCTTGTTGCCCTTCTCTGTACTCGTTCCAGCATCTCTACATCCTTCTTGAAATGAGGCCTCCAGACCTGTATACAGTACTCTAGGTGCGGTCTGACCATTGCCTTATACAAGGGAATAATCACCTCCTTATCCCTGCTGGAAAAATTCCTGTATATCATTGACAATACTCCATGAGCTACTCTTGCAGCCCGTCTGCACTGCTCAGAGAACTTCATATCTGCCTGCACAATCACCCCCAAGTCCCTTTCATTCTCTACCACTGTCAGTGTAGTACCACAGAGTTGATACGTTGCCCTGGGGTTGCTGTTTCCCATGTGTAGTACTTTACATTTGTCAATGTTAAACTTCATTTGCCACCTCTCAGCCCATCTGCTCAACCTTTCCAGATCCTGTTGCAGCAGTGTAGTGTCAGTAGTGTCCTTGACAACCCTGCCAACCTTTGTATCATCTGCAAACTTGGACATTAAGCTTGATATACCATCATCAATATCATTTATAAACACAGAAAACAATAATGGACCCAACACTGAGCCCTGAGGGACTCCACTAATAACATTAATCCATGATGAGCAGTGTCCATTGATTACCACTCTCTGTCTTCTCCCACTCAACCACCCCTTTATCCATAGCAGCAATTTGCCTCCAATGTCACACTGCTCCAATTTGTGTAGCAGTCTTCCATGTGCAACAGTATCAAAAGCCTTTCTAAGATCCAAGTATATAATATCAAAGTTATTCCCTGCATCCAGTTCTTTTGTGACTGCATCATAGTATCCAATCAAGTTGGTCAGGCAAGACTTCCCCTTAACAAAACCATGCTGTGTCTGAGCTATAACTGAAGTCTTGTCTAAATGATCCTGCAGTGCTTCTTTAACCAGTGCCTCCATTAATTTTCCTGGAGCAGAAGTTAAGCTCACAGGTCTATAGTTACTTGTGTCAGCCTTTGATCCTCCTTTGTGAATTGGGGTCGCATTTGCACATTTCCAGTCTATGGGTACCTCCCCTGAGTCCAAGGAAGCTCTCATAATTATGGCTAAGGGTTTGCTTACTTCCTTTGCTGCCTCCTTTAATATAACTGGATAGATCCCATCCACCCCGGGTGCCTTTCTTGTGTTTATCTTCAACAGTTTCTCCTCCACTTTACTCCCAGTTATTTCAAGATTCTCTAGCTTACTGCTAGAGTTGAATACACCTCTGGCATTCCCCTTGCTGAATAACTCCTCATGTGTGAATGTCGATGCAAAATATTCATTTAGTTTGTTAGCTACCTGAGCAGGATCATCAACAGTTGACCCATCAATATCAAGTGGACCAATCTGATTCATCCCCTTCCTTCTAGAGTTTACATAAGTAAAGAACTCTTTGCTGTTTTTCTTTGCATCCCTTGCCAAGGATTTCTCGTAATCCGCCTTCGCCTGCCTAACCTCCTTTGTAACTTGGTTGCATATCAACTTGTATCTATCATAGGCTTCTGTGTCATGTGTTAATTTGTAAGTATCCCATGCATTTTTCTTCTCTGCCATATGCCTCATTAGTTCATCTGACATCCATTTTGGCCTAAACCTTGAACAATATTTCTTAGTTGGTATGTAAAGCCTAGTAGCTTCCAAGATATGTTCTTTGAATGCTTCCCATTTTGAATTTGCTGTTGGTAACATCATCAGTTGGTCCAACTGTATAGAATTTAAATACTGTCTCAGTCCATCGTAGTCGCCTTTACGGAAGCAATAACCCTTCCCTTTACCCCTAATGGTAGTTACCTCTTTGAGTAAATCCCACTTCAGCACACTGTGATCACTGCCACCTAGTGGTTCATTTATCTGCAGATTCTTAATGCATGAAGAATCACTGCTGATAATCAAATCAAGAGTATTACTCCCTCTAGTTGCCTCCTGAACATGCTGATGTAGAAAACAATCATCCAATAAATCCACAAAAGCCCTGCTAGTGTGTGAGTAACCAGCCCCCAAATTCCAGTCAATATCTGGGAAATTAAAATCTCCCATTATAAGACTGTCTGATTTACTGGCCCACTCTATTTCCCTGTACAGTTTCTTATTATACTCATCAGAGTCATTAGGCCTATAGCACACTCCTACTCTCAATTTTGATCTCCCAATGCTTATGTCACACCAAACTGACTCAACACTGCACTGTCCAGCGATGTCGACTGGCTTCACTTCCTTGGTTTTTATGTGTTTCTTAACTAATAGCATAACCCCTCCCCCCTTCCTATCCTGTCTATCCTTTCTGTAGACGTTGTACTCCCCAAATTCCAGTTCTGCATCCCTTATATCGGTGTGACACCACGTCTCTGATATCCCAACAATATCTGCCTTTGATGTTTTGAGCAATACCTCAAATTCATCAAATTTATTTACTAAACTCCTAGCATTGGTGTACACGCAAGTATACCTATAAATAGCATACCAAAGGACACAGAACATGGCTTTGTTAAGAAAAAATCGTGTTTAACTAACCTGGAAAGCTATTTTGACACAGTTACTTATGAGCTAGATGTAGGGAACAATTCTGGCATAGTTTATTTGAATTTTAGCAAAGAATTGGACTAAGTCCATATTGAGATTATTGGAATGATTCTAAGATGAATTGCAGAGTGGCTGCAGGGCAGAAAGCAGAGGGTTGATTCAAAGAGGGATGATAAGGATTAATTCAAAGTTCAGCTGAACTTTGAATTAATGTGAGCCTCAACCAGCTTTGAATTAATATCAGCCTCAACGAAGACGTCAGCCTCAACCAACCATGCTGGCAACTTATTCCAGTAATTAATAAATAGCTAGCTAAAAGAAAACAACCTTCAATCCGGACTAATTATTTTCACCAAAATTTAAATTTGTGGTCCCTAGTTCTGGAATAATTTATAATGATTTTATTAAAAATTTCACCCTCATCCATTTTACTATCAATCACCTATGTGATCAGTAAACTTGATTAAAGTCTCCTATAAGGCGCTAGTTTCCACTATCCGAAGCCCACAAATTTGAAGTCTTTCATCATATGGGTGCCCTTTTTCCGATTTAACTAGATGCATTGTTGTGCGGTCTCCAAACTCCAAAATTTTTACGTGCGGTCTCCAAACTTCAGCACATATTCCAGGTGGTGTTACATTTGCCTTATACAGTGACCTTTTATGACCTTTCTATTTCTATTGAAAAGGTAGGATAAATCATCAAAAGAATATCATGAGCCTTCTTTTTGCCTGTCTACACTGGAACTTCATGTTCGTCCGTGTCATAAATCTCACATCCCTTTCTTCCTCTACTGTTTTGGATTCAATCCCACAACGTGTATAAGATATTTTGAGGGGTAGCTCTTTCATCCTTGCATCCTGCTACAAGGATGAAAGAGCTACCCCTCAAACTTTGCATCACGCTGCATTAAACATAGCTGCACTTTTCTAACCATACCTGAAGCCTATGAAAGTCATCCTGAGGGAAAACTGCTTGGTGCTGATCATAAACGCCTATAGCGATCTTTACATCATCTATCCCTTCGTCGATTCCAATTTAATAAAATTAAAAACAACAACGATCCCAGTACCGTTCGCTGGAAAACACCACTTCTTTTGTTAGCATAAGATTGCAGTTCTCTACTTCCTGCCCTGCAGCCATCCCCTGATCAATCTAAGGGATTTCTATGATTCCAACATGTTCCAGCTTGTACAGTAATTTCTCATGCGGAGCTGCGTCAAATGCTTTGCTAAAAGCCAATTGAACAATGTCGCTAGAGGAAAATTTTGGTTAAACACGATTTTTCCTTTATAAAACCATGCTTGTTTCATTCAGAATACCATTTTTTTAAAAATCTAAATGGTCCTGTTCTGCACATTTTATCATTTCTTTCGTCATATATTGGCTCTTTTCCAATCCAAGGGAATCACTCCTCACTTTGTTCTTTATTCCTCCTCAAAATTACTGGATGTATGTCAGCAACTCCAGGAGTCTTTAAAGTTTTTTAAAGAAATAATCTGAATTTTCAATATCACTAATTTCATGATTTCCAGCATCACTTGCAGAGCCGGTCCGTCTATTCGGCGATCCTAGGCGGTCGCCTAGGGAGCAAAAGTCCTAGGGGGGGGGGGTTCCAACAAAATGTAATTTTTTTAGTGGTTAAAAAAATAAATAATTAAATTAAAGGAAATAAGGTAATTGAAACCAGATGGTTCTGTTGTCACTTCAGCCAAGGATAAAGCTCACCTGCTAGCATCCCATTTTTCTTCCAACTCATGTATTAATGATCTTGGTAAAATACCTCCCACCATTCCCAACCCGCTCCATTCAATGCCTCCTGTGTTCTTCAAAGGCTTTTGATCGTGTTTGGCATAAAGGTCTTCTAAACAAGCTTCCATCTTATGGTTTGCCAACTGTTTTTAGTAATTGGTTATCCAGTTTTCTCTCTGATCTCTCACTGAGGGTGATGGTAGATGGCTCTCTGTCTTCTAACTTCTCCACTAATGCCGGTGTCCCCCAAGGTTCAGTTCTTTCCCCCACTCTTTTCCTCTTGTATATCAATGACCTTCTTCCGTTGACTGGAAATCCTATCCATAGTTTTGCCGATGATAGCATATTGCATTCCACTTTCCATTTTGAGAAACCTTGTCCTGCTCAATCAGCTTCAACTTCTCGAAAATCTGCTACCAATTCCTTAAATGCCGATCTTCAGGTAATTCTCCAGTGAGGCAAAGACAACTTAGTTGATTTCAACCCTTCTAAAACTCAGTCTTGTCTTATCACTCGCAAAAAGGATTCTTCTGCTCCTATGCTTATCTTTAGTGACACTCCGATTTCTAGGCAAAATGATATAACTCTTTTGGGGATTACCCTGACTTCTAATCTCTCTTGGCACAAGCACATTACAAATATTGCTTCCTCTGCATCTAAAAAACTTGGTTTTCTCTTTCGCTCTCGGCGTTACTTTTCTTCCAAACAGCTGCTCACTCTGTATAAATCGCAAATCCGCCCTGCCATGGAATATTGTTCCCATATCTGGGGTGGTGCCCCCAAAACCTCTCTCAGGCTTTTTGATTCCATTCAGAAGAGGGCAGTTAGGTTTATTAATGATTCATCTCTAACAGAGTCTCTCCACTCGCTGCCTCATAGACGTATTGTTTCTGCTGCATGCCTCTTCTACAGATACTTCCATCGGTACTGTTCTTCTGAATTGGCTTCTATAATTCCCGCTCTCTCTTTCAAAACAGTCCGAACACGTGCCGCCACCAGCCAGCATCCGTTTACTGTCCATCTTCAAACTCACAGAACCAGCTTTTCATCTTCCTCGTTTATTCATTCAACTGCCGTTTTCTGGATCAACCTTCCTTCATACGTATTTTCTGAAAATTACAGTCTACAGAAGTTCAAGTCCAATGTCAACAAATATCTGCTTTCGTCTTCTCAATCTCCACCCAAGCACGGTACTAAGTACTATAGGTTCTAATACCTCTCGTGTTTGGGGTTTACATAAAAAAAATAAAAAATAATAATAATTATTTCTAAATAAAGAAATAACATTATCCAAATATTTTATCAAATATTAAGTATATATTTAAAAAAAAAAGATTGATTTACAACATAATCCTTTTAAGTTTTATGATATTTGGGGTCTCTTTGTCGGTTCACCACCTTGGTATTTAATTAAAAAGTTCCGAAAATATTAATAGAAAAGGTAGGGAAGAAGGGATAATATTTTCAGTCATGCCTTCTCCCCGTTTCTCGCAGCAACTACAACAAACAAAGAACAAAAAAAGTTCAAAAATACAGTACAGCAAAAGTACAAACCTCCACGCCAAGAGTCCGATGCCGAAAACTCAACTATGATATTATCGGGATTCGTAATTATTATTATTATTAGCCATATGGTGCAAGGAAGCGTGAGGCTTTTGCTCCACCAGCCAAAAATTTTTTTCTGAATTACCCTGGGAGAGAGAGAGAGAGAGAGAGTCAGAAGTAGAACCGAGAAAGAGAAGAATGATGATATCCAGCTCAGAACCCAGGACACCTGAATCGAAACACCGGTGAAAAGTGAACTGTTGAAGAAAACTGAGAATGGTGCCAAGCCCACGGATATGCTTCTTCATTTGTTTCAGCCGAGTTTACCATGGTCGTGTCACAACCAATAGGAACGGAGGTAGATTAAAAGCTAGTAATGGAAACAAATCATTGGAATTTCCAATTCAATGGACAGACAGATGAATGGGTGGGAATAGGTAAGCTTGTTGGTAGGAAGGGTATAGGTATAGGTATAGGTATGTTGAGGGTCTGACGGCTCCGGGGATTTCTCCCATCTCCGCGTATGTTCTTCGTATCGAGTGACAGTACCCTGTCTATGCCAGAGGTTTAAAATTAATGTATGGGTCATGTGGTATGTAGTTTGTTGTGCCCATTGTTCATCCGGCCTGTTGGCCGCCGGGCCCCCAGTGGGACCCGGCGTTACCATACCTAGCGACGGGGACGCCGGCCGGGTGTACCAAGAGACTAATTATACTCTGGCAGGTCCTGCCACTTACTTTCCTGGGATTTCGGTGACGAGGACCTAAAATAAAGGTTGGAGTTATCGGTTTAAGTAAAATTGCATTTAGAAAGCGCTGCGTGGGGTTTTACGCTGAAAGTACTATTTCTAGAGAGCCTAAAAGGTCGGGCAAAATTTGATGTGATTTAAATTTGGACATGTGGGGCAGTCGCTGTACAAGAGAAAGTGTTGGGAGGGGAGGGTGAAGACTGGGGGGATGAAATAGGAAGAAGAGGGGTCGGATAGAGAGGTGACCCCCCATTTTCAGTGGGGCATGCCCATGCCCCACCAGAATGAAAATATGGGGAGGCGAGGAGAGGAGAAGAGCAAATACCCCCTCCCCCTCCCCGGACAAAAAAAAAAAACCGCACAAGGGAGTGCAGTTTTGGGTCGACAGTAGGCCATTCAAATCATCCTAAAGTCTTGTCTTTCTGTGGTATGGTGAGTTTTTTGCTTGTGTTTTTTTATTTTTTATTTTTTTATTTTTACCTGTTTGACCTCCTGCATTCTTTCTAGTTGGGTTGCCTTTGGTATATTTCTATCATTGTTTTCCTTCTAGAAAACAGATCCTGGGCATATTGACTGAGTGCCTTGTAGTCCTCTTGAGTGTCTAGCAGTCTGGGTTCTTGGTTGTCTGGGATATATTGGATTGACGTTATTAGCTGTAGTCGCAGGTCGTCATACAAATCGCACTCAAACATTAAGTGTCTCCAGGACTCCGGGTTGCCACAGGGACAGTCCGCGTTATTTATGATACCAAGTTGGTGTAGTTTAGCTTTAAACGGGCCGTGTCCTGTAAGGAGGAAGGTGGTATTTCGACCAGGGTGAAACCACACTGGCGCCTTAGGGTACAGCTTGGTGACAGTGGGGAGGAATCTTCTGGTCACTGCACCTTTTTCTGTGTTGCTCCATCTCCTCTGCCAAATCTGGATGAGGTGGTCGGTGATTCTTCTCTTCTCATGGTTGCGGTCATTAGTGATGTCAGTGGTGAGGTCATACATTGTAGCCGATGTGTTTCTGGCAAGATGGTAGAGCAGACCACAGCGGGTAGCTTCGAGATCCAGGGGTAGAACTCCTACCAGGACTTGGAGGGCAGCCGTGCTAGTCGTTCTAGTTGCTCTCGACATGGTAAGGAGGATGGTCCTCTGAATGGTTTCGAGGATCCGTTTATTCACTTCTAGTGCCGCCCTAGCGTACCAGACAGGGGAGCCATATGTGATGGCAGGGATGAAGAGAGCTTTGTAGTACAAAGACAGGGTAGTACGTCTGAGTCCCCAGTCCCTGCGAGTGACTCTAGCGAGGAGGGCCGCATATATTCTTATCTTTTGTTTAATATATTCTAGGTGTGGCTTGAAATTTAATTTTCTGTCCAGGATTATTCCTAGGTATTTAATCTGTTCGCACAGCTTAACTGTTTTGTTCTCAATCTTAATTTGTGGTGGTCTTCTTAAGTCTAGCGTACCTTTTAGCAGCACCGAATTTGTCTTGTCGGGTGCTAGTTTGAGCAAGTGTAGCTTCGTCCAATCTAGCAGCTTTTGCAGGGCATCATTTGCTTGGATTTCTAAGGAGGATCTGCTGTCAGCCTCAATGGTCAAGATCAAGTCATCTGCATAGGCCTGGGCCTCCACACCACCCAGATCCATGGCGAGGAATTCGTCCAGGACAAAGTTCCACAGGAGCGGCCCCAGGACAGAACCCTGGGGGCAGCCCCTGCGGACTGGGCGACTGAGGCATTTATATGGTGTGGTAACTTGCACTGCTCTATCAGCCAGGTAATCCTTCATGCAATAATAAAGATTCAATGGAAGGTTGGCAGCTCTGAGTCTCGCCAAGACGCTCGGCCACCAGAGGGTGTCAAACGCCCCAGCGAAATCCACTGCGATGACAAGGAAGTATTTCCTTTTACAATGGGCGACTCTAGAGAGGAGGTTCTGTATTGCTTCGATAGTGGATTTGCCAGGAGTAAATCCGTATTGCTTTGACATGTTAGGATTTGCTTCATTATAATGCCTTGTGATTCTTGTATGTAGCAGCCGTTCGAATATTTTACTGAGGGTTGGTAGCAGGGCTATGGGTCTGTAGGAACTAGGTGTCTCTGGTGGCTTTGTTGGGTTTTTTAGGATCAGTTTTAAATTTGCTTTTTTCCACTGTAGTGGAAATTTACCTGCTTCCAGGCAGCAATTGAATAGTTTTAGCAGTAATTCAGGTATATGTTCAGTTGCTTCTTTTGCCATCTCCGGTTCAATTAGGTCCAGTCCAGGGCATTTCTTATTTTTCGCGCGGCTTGCTGCATCCTGAATTTCTTCTAAGGTGAAGGGGAGTTCTATTTGATCATTATTATAGGAATTGTTTGCTTGGCAGATAGCCTGCTGCTCATCTGTTAGTGTTGTTGGCAGCTCCTGAAGGATGTTGTCCAGGATGTTCCCAATCGACTCCTCCCAGGTTATGGTTAAATTTCCTTGTGCTGTTTTGGTGGCTGTCACGACTTCCCCCCCTGGGGAGTTTGTGAGTGGTAATTTTGTATACCACCCCCCAGGGGTTGCTGTTTCCTGACCCTTGTACCAACCTCTCCCATGATTCCCTTTTATTTTTCTTTATCTGTTCAGTATAACAATTTCTAGCGATTCTATATTGGTTCCTGAGTTCAGTGACTTCTTGTTGCGGCCAATTCCTCCTAGCCCTCTGAAATTGTTTCCTTCTGTGTTGTACTATTTTCCTCATTCGTGTGAGCTCTGGAGTCCACCAGGGCGTGGCCCCTGCAATGGGGATTCTCTGCTGCTTCTGTTATTATTTTTGTTAAATCCTTCTGGAGTCGTTCCGGGTTTTCGCTCCCGCATTCCTGCTCCCTCAGTGTGTGCAGGTATTGCTGGCCTGCTGTGCGTAGAGTCTCTCGGAAGGTGTCCCAGTTTGCCTTGCTTAGGGCGAATCTATTTAGCATGTGCCTGTCGGCAGCTGTTCTTGTCAAGTTCCTTTCTAATGTGAAGGTTATTGTACGATGGTCCGAGGTCGTCCAGGCATTTCTAACCGTCCAATTTGTGATGTGGGTGTCTATGTTTCTTGTGGCTAATGTTATGTCAATCTCTGCTTCCCATAAGGTGTTGCAGAAGGTCGGGAGGCAGAAGGGTTGGTTTTTAACAACAAATATGGAGTTGGCCAGGTGCTCCTCGAGCCTTTGCCCATTTGTTGAGCCTCTTCTTTCAGGCGTGGTACTGTGCCAGAGGGGGGATCTGCAGTTGACGTCTGCCCCCACTATTATCTTGTTTCCGCTTAGTGCAGTTTGAAGATTCTCCAGGTATGTTATCGCATAGTCGATTTCTGCCCCTGGCCTGCAGTATAGAGCAACCACGTAAAGACTTCCCAGAGAGGTGACAAGGTGGGCACATGCTGCCCATGGTGTGCAGAATTGTGGGATTTTTGTGACCGTGATATGGGGTTTCCTGATTATCACAGTTGCCCACGGGGTTTCATCTGTGTACTGCACAATTTTGTATTTAATAGGATACCCCCCGTACTTGCTTTTGGTGCGTGTACGGTTCCAATATTATGAGGATGTCAGCATTTTCATCATCAGCTTTTAGTCGGACTTGCTCCGCCACCGCTCTGGCACGCTGTGCATTGAGCTGGTGGAATGTGAGAACGCTGGAGTTGAATTGTTTATGGTGTGTGGCCATAATCTATTCTCTGTTGGTAGGAACTCTTGATTTTTTGGTATGTCGGAGTGTGAGTATGAGTGTGGAGTGGAGTGGATGGAGTGTGAGTGCTCCAGTTTCAGACTCTTACAGTTTGCGCAGGTTGGTGCGTCGGTTTTGTTGGGGCAGGTATTGTACTCATGCCCTTTGCCAGAGCAGTGGCCGCAGGTCCTGGGGCGCAAATTTTAAGTCTCGCCTAGGGCGCATGAAACCCTTGCGCCGGCTGTAATCACGTGCACACCGTCTCCGTTAAGGGTATTTCGTTTGTAAAGATCGTTACAAAGTGTCTGTTTAATTCAATAGGCTTCTCCACTTTTCACCACCCCTTGTGGTAACTCAGTTGGTAGAATCACCATCCTCCCTATACCGGGTGGAAAAGATCTCGGCTCGAGTCTCGTCGATGACGTAAGGAATTTTTATCGATCTTTTTAACAGCATGACTGAGTTAGTCGGTCTCAGGCATGTGGGGTTTTTAATTGCGAAAACTCGGATTTTTCATCCAGAAAACAGGAAAATGAAAATCGATTAATGAACAAAAGGAGAAATATGGCCTTAGTCACTGATGCTCCTAAAACAACAACAACAATTTTCACCAACAACAATAATTTTCACCACTAGATGCATTTCCCATGCCAAATGCTAATTCACACATCAGATTTTTCTGAATTGACCATTTGTCATTCGCCACTGAGCATCTGCAGCATAAACAACTGAAAATAAACATCTTATAAATATATTTAAAAATATTTAAAACATATCTTAGTATTTCAGAAAACATTCCTGGGATGCTAAGATATATTTTAGTATCCCAATAATCTTAACAGCTGAAGTTTCCTAATAAGTTATGGGATGGCTAAAATAAAAAAAAAAGGTTGGATGAATTGGAAAGTCAGTGATTATTGATTAATTCGATAATTTATTTTCTTTCAAATAGGGTTGAAAAGGTTCAGAGATGTTCCTCCAAGGGAATCATTCCCGATTGTGGGGGGAAGGGATTGGCTGATTTAAATGAAGCAAACCTTTCCCAAGGTTTCATTATTATGCGGGGTCTCCATCAAAAATGTCGTATTCATAATTAATTATGGTCACGAAAACAAGACAAGTGATCGGTGATTTCTTTGCAAGCGCAGTTGGTAAATGAACTTCCTTCTACGGTGGACAGTATTTGGTAGGATAGAAGGGACAAATAAGTAAAGTATGGTTACACACACACACACACACACACACACACACACACACACACACACACACACACACGAAGAACCCGGATATTTAATATGCGATCTTCGCAGTCTAATATTATGTCTGTTTGCTTGCCCTGAGTAGTGTGCAAATTAATCTTTCTTCTTTTCTGAAGTTTCACCAAAGTAATCTACGTTTAATATTTGCAGAAAAACAATCGAGGAAGTCAATTCCCACCAAGAGAAGTGCCTTTGATATCTGAGAACATTCTGGACTCGAGAACAAAATAAAACTCTCTCTCTCTCTCTATCTGTCTGCAGACAAAGTTTCTTAAAATAACAATAAAAGTTGGGAACGTTACCTAAAGATTCAAGAGCGCGCAGATATTTCTAATACGAGTAGTTCGACATGCTGTTGGCACTGCCTATATTGATATAACGTAAGTTGAAGAAATCGGGTTTCCGTAGCTTATTCTGAAGTTTCCGCTCAAAGTAGATGATTTTGCGGCATTTATTAATCACGCAGAATATTTGAATGGTAATGCAGAGCTTCGTAAAAAGTCAATGCCAACGTGTATATTGAATTTTACCGCAATATCTACTATTCCAAAATGGCCTCATCCATAATTATAAATCGCGCTTTTGTGTTTGTTTGCCTATTTTTTCCCTGAAAATTCGCTCTAAAATGTTGATATTCAACTTATAGGAAGGACATGTAGTGGGAGTTGCTACACCACCTCACCAAAATATTAGGTAACATATATAATATTATACAGATCTGCTTTTTGCGGCGTTGATAACCGCAGTGCAACATTGATTCCAACTAAGTGTGCACAGCTTGTCACATTACTCTTCAAAAAATTACCTTTAGATAAGTCAAATTCGATGGTTACTGACTTGTCTTGAAATAGGACGTAGCTGTCCAGTTGCAATATCTAAATTATAAGAAAAATCTGGTGCTTAAGAATGTTCAGTTACAGTTACCAGTTTTTATACATCGTTGAAAAGAGTTTGATACACCGGTCGACAATGTTAGAGAATAGCAACCGACCTGCGCTTTGCAACAGCACGAGAACACCATCACCACCAGCGGGCTACATAGAAAGCAGGCTGTATTAGAGATCCATTGCTTAGCACGACTTTCCCAACTCATGTGTTCATCAGTACTCAGTAACATGAATGGTGATTCATCTACTTATTTTCAGGGATCCACAGATCTTGAGTTCAAATCTCGTTGGTAATGCGAGGAATTTCCTTTTCATAAGATGGGTTCCTTGCATCATATGCAAGGAACCCAGTTAATACAGAATCAGCCAAAAAAAAAGATATATATATATAGACACAGACACACATATATACAGAGATGGACAAAATAATGGGAACACCGTGATAAGAGTTACAAGTATGCAGTAATATGGTGTTAGGCTATCCTTTGCTTTTAAAACAGCTTGCATTCTTCGTGGAATAGAGTAAAATAAATCTTGAACTGACCATTCTTTTCCATTCCATGGTTTAATTAGTTGGTTTCAGCTGTGGATAGCCAGGTTTTTTCTCCCAGTCCTAATCAATAACACTATGTGTAAATTTCTTACTCCTAATGTAGCAACATTGGTTCAGCCTCACGTTCCTTGATCAGTACTTTTAAGATGCACTGCCATAAACTTTTATTATCTTGTCTCGTTACAATGATTAAATAAGGCAATGATGAACAGGTCTGATTCTTCGTTAGATTACATGCGGTTCAATAGTTAAATACTTGAAGAAATTTCAAAACACAATAATTGATATGCATTTTCAACGTTCCAGTTTTGCTAAGCGGGCTAAAAGAGACTGTTACAAACAATAAAGAACATTACTCGAACAGGAACAGGAGCTAAAAAACAGGCATTTTAAAAAGGGTCGTGTCACAGCAAGGGCGAATGGGACACTCGTTCCAGACGCGTTTCTTTCAGGGGAGCAAAAACAAAAACGAAATAAATTTTAAGTTGTTGAGGAAAGCAGTATTAACTGTTGCCCTAGCCCTCTAAATGGCTAATTTTTAACAGAGATTAGCAATCGAGCAAGAATTTTCTATAGTGAAAGTGAACAGACAAATGAACAAATACAGGTGACTCCCCACTGAAAAGATTCCTTCAATGTTTCAAAAAGCTTTTTTTGTTTTTTCATCTTTTGCGTCGCAAACAGCGATTAATGATTTCTCGTTAATTACTGAGCTCGTTAATTACGATGAAATCTAAAACTAAATTTACTCTTCGTGGTAAATAAGCTGTTTTTGCGAAACGATCTTATTTAAGTGTAATCTATACTGCTAGTACAAAATAACGAATTCTGATCGTTGCGATAACAAAGTTTATCGAAGTTGACATTTGAATTTTGTTGCCGGTTTTTCTATGGCTAACGTTCTTTCCTGGTTAAAATTCCACAGAAAGATTTTGTGTTGATGTGTGAACAAAATAATTCGAATATTTTTATTATTTGAATATTAAAAGCCTTCGGTTTTAAATATCAAGTATGTGTTAGTCTGCCCAGGACGACAAACATATCAAATATGATTTATCCCACCATTATAATGAATATCTGGTTGGCCCTAATCAAAAATAACTTAAGTTAAAAATCTCCCTCGCACCAGACACTGCTTCTTACTCTAATACCAATATTGAATTCTTTTTGCTGTTCACCAAAGAGAACCAAAGAGAAATTCTTCTTTCAAGCGTAATAGGAAATGTAAGACGACACAGAAAGAAGAGAAGATTCAGGAGGGGTGGGTAGGGGAAGATCTTTCTTTCCCAAACTAATCTGGTACCACTCGACTAGCTGTAGTATGTTTATCAATACGATGAATCTGCCATCTCTGAAAGGAATCTGCTATCGAAGGGAAGACGGGGCATCATATTAGCGATAGAGCCGTACAATAACGGAGCCCTGTTTTGATCTAAATTAGAATGCTTTACCAAGGATCCCGGAAGATTACAACGAGAGAGAGAGAGAGAGAGAGAGAGAGAGAGAGCGAATAAAACTGGCTTACACAGAACAGGAGAATGAAGACACAAACCTTTTAAGGAACCTTCGTATATCAGAAAATGTATAGTGGAAGGTATAGGGGAAGCCCACCCACACACATGATTTTCTTATAATGAAACAGACGTATATCTTTAGTAATTATAAACAAATTGCACTCTGGTAGCTTGAAAAATAATTAAAACTCGATATTATATATGACATATGAAGCGTAATATTAATATTAGTATTATTAATACTGTATTACTATTAGTAATAGTAAAATAATCTTCGTAGGTGAGACAAGAACTCCTGGTTCTTGTCTTTCAGCCCTTTCAGCGCCTTGTACACTCGATCAGATTCCCACCCTCCCTTAGATGTGCAGTTGTTAAACTTTGCAGTCCACACCTTTTAAGTCGTTCTTCATATGTGCATCGATTTGTTCTCATAACATATCTGGCCTGCCCTTCTTCAAACCTTCTCCAGAAGTTATATGTCGTTTTTTTAAATGTAGTCTCCAGACCTGAATAAAATATCCCAAATGAAATCTAACCAACTTTTCGCGTAGATGGATAATGACGTCCTTCTACTAACAAAGATCCTATAAATCATGGACAGGACACCAATGTCTTCCTAGCCGTCTGTTTGTACTGAATGGAACACAACTATTAGTTATCTATCCATATTTAAGAATATATTTTACAGAAGAACCTTGACATGTTTGCATACAACTTTCTCCATAAGGTGTCTATAGTATTAATAATGAACTTATCAATATTGTCTAGACACCGTCGACAGGTTTCTAATAAGCACGTCTGGAATATCTTCATCGTTCAACCTTACCTAGATGTTTTCAGGGTTTGATTGCTCATGATTTTGTTTTCGTGATGCATCACCTCAAACTTTGTTTAAAGGGATCAGAAATGATCCATAAGCAGGTAAATTGGACCTACTTCGTTATCTCTTTGAATTAGATAATAGAATTATAAATTGTTTAATAAATTGCGATATTCTAAATAATAAATTGCTCTTCTAAATACTAATATATATACTTGCAATAATAAGATGTCTTCGACATAATACAGAATCGAATATGGTCCTTTTTGCACTTTATCTCCATGTCTGTATATTTATCTAAAGTCATTATATAAACTCAAAATAAATTATGTTAGTACGAGTTATCTGATGTTATGTCCTGTATAGTTCTTCACGTGACTTCAGAGTCTGTAGTGTTATGTTTGATTACTTATTTATATTCCATAATCAGTGGGCAAAAATATCGCTTCTAAGAAGCATCTTAATTTTTACTTCCATTTACAAGAGATGATTGGAACAAAGAATTCTAATAATCCCTTCTAAAAGTAGATGTTTTAGTAATGGCATCGCTCACGAATTTCACCGAAATGACCGGAAAATTTATGAAACAGATAACTCTTATTAGCGCACATTGTAATTGATGTATATTAGTTTAACTTGTTTTCTTTTTCAATTTCCAGCTGGTGTATTTCTCAGGGATGATTATCTAAGGGAAATAAATAGTTGGAAAATGTTTAAAAGTGTAGGAATATATTATTATCTTTACCTTTAATCGGAAGATGGACAAGCCAAAAGATAATGACACTTCCGCGTTATACTATACTTCTAAATGATATACAGCTGGAGCATTCTCCACTACTGTATTAACTTGCTTTGCTCTTACTGCCTACACCATCGTCGCTATCTTGATTGATGAAGTTGAGGGGGAGAAGAAGATTACCTAATCCCTAACCACTTTGCGATACATGGAGAACAAGGTCAAAAGTCATTCGAAATAAGATATTAGGCTCGAAGGAGAAGATGGTTTTGGTAGACATTGATATGTACAGTAGGGTGGAAGGAGGGGATTCAACCAAAAGCAACAAGGAGTAGTTAATAGGATTTTTCTCCCTCCACCCAAAAGATATCCATACAGTGATAATGTCTTCTCTTCTTGTGAAATGAGATGAATACCCAGTGGAAAGTTATGGGCTAGCTAGGGATTTACGACCTGGTGTTGTTGCCTTGCCGAGCTGTAGATAGGATTAATAGCTTACGTAACTGCTTCAGGAGATTACAACAGATTATACTTCAAGTGTACGTTTTACCAATAAAGTGACAAATACGCTACTGGAGGATCAACTGGTGGTGATCCCAAATTAATAGGCTGTCGAATAAAAGAAAGACCATCAAATTGTGGTTACATGAAGCATTAACTTTTATAAGGTTATAATGTACATCTTTCATTACTACTTTTTATTTTTACAATTATTTTTTTACATCTTTAAAACTCAATAAGACAAAAAAGCAGAGCAGGAATTTACAGGGTATTTATATAACATTTCTCCGTAAAAAGGATTTCAAGACAGGTATAACTTCTTTAAATTTTGTTCTTTTCCATTTGTTCTCGTGCCTAAAAAGTCGGTTTTAATAAATATAATTTTTTGCAATGTTCTTCGTAGAAAGCTAGAGGTGATGCAAGCATCTATTAAAAGCAAACAAAAGCGTGGGCATTAAACCTGTCTAATATATTTGAACACTTTATGAAGGGCAGTTTATCGATTGCGCGCACTGTCTGTTTGATAGTCTGTTTCGGATACTTGATCGTAGACGTGACTCTATCTCTCTCTCTTTCTTCCTAGCTTACGAAATATCTGATGTCGAGAGCTATTAACCTCGTTCCAAACTGTGGTCCTTAATCCAGTTAGAGCTAACTTTATTGATATAAATGGCATTTCTGGCATAAAGGACACAAGTCAGAAAGTCTCAGAAGCAGCACAGCAAAAGGAATCTAATGCACTTCCGTTTTCCTGCTGTATTGTAAACACTCCGGTCTGATGGAAAGTTACCACAAAAGAGAAAGAGAAATTAGTTGTGGGAAAGAGAATTATTTTTCGCACGGAATTAGTCTACTTGTTGCTGTCTAAAAATATATTGAGAACTATAGATTATCTTGAAGGGAGTTTGTGATTACGCTTTGTTGGTTGCAATATAGTAAAAATAAGTATTTTGTAAAATTACAAAGAA
This sequence comes from Mastigoproctus giganteus, assembly GCF_048544385.1. Classification (NCBI taxonomy): domain Eukaryota; kingdom Metazoa; phylum Arthropoda; class Arachnida; order Uropygi; family Thelyphonidae; genus Mastigoproctus; species Mastigoproctus giganteus. Next base: position 44,411,114 of record NC_143583.1, read on the forward strand.
TATTTTTGTAATTTGACGTATTTAAATAGTTATAAATAAGGCAACGAAAGGTCAAAATCCTTCCATTTTGGTATGTCCTCGGGGGTAACACAGGTAGTTATAATCGCTGTCTTCCCTGCTACATATGAGGATAGCGATTTTTCTTTTATTTATTTTTTTTTCTCCCAGAAACTCCGGTTTTGTGTGTATCAAAACAGGCAAACCGGCCAAAGAACGTTTATGGACTTAATACACATGGGTAGATGGTAGATGACCCTACCATCTACCAGATGGTAGGGTCATCAATTTTTTTTATTCGGTGTATTGATCTTTCGGGCTATAAAAATCTGGAAACCTATTCGGAAGCATTTTGCAATTCTGTTCTTTTTTATTTTATTTTAAAAACAGCCTCTTTCGCAAATAATTTGTTTCTTTTAATAATTGAAAATGGTAAGGAATTTAGAAGCTATATTTAACATATAGCATTACGAGTATTGGTTTTCAATAGTGATAATTTAATAAATTAAAATTAATGAAATTTTATCTGTCATTTGTTTCTCTAGAAGATAGAGGATCACGCGAAATTCCAAGTCGTTATCAAATGATAACATAAATCACATGATCTAGGCTAAAAATGTAGAAGCCTGTTATAGTAGTTCATGAATATAAATTGAACTGCTGAAGACATCTCGTTCGGTTTCAAGGGGAAATACCAGGAGGAGCGGAGCTCAGCCATTTCGAACTCAGATAAGTAGTTGAGTGCCACATTTTAGGACTTAGCATTAGATCGATTTCGGAGTTCTCACGGACTGTAAGAACGTCATACCGAGCTAAATGAGGAAAGGAGATGAGAAATTTCAGTCGTAGAGTGATCGACTTAGCATTTTGACAGAGAGAGGCCTCAGAAAGAGGAAATGTCTTGCCAAACAAAATCTCCAGTACAGCTTCAGCAAATTTACTATTTCTCCAGGAACAGAGATACTGTAACCGTAAATAAGGAACTGTATCGGGTTATTTTCATGAAAGGGCTGCGGTGCATAAGCCCATGATCAAAAAAGTTACTGCCCAGCGATGCTTGGCAATTTGAGTCACATCTATTGTCCACTTTATGCCATCCTCTTAGAAAGTGGACGTTGGAAGGGTGAAAATGTGTTCTCTGGAGTGATGAATCGCTGTATACACTGTTTCTATCTGATGGGAGACTCTAGGCGTGGCGACAGCTAGGAGATCGCTTTCATATGGACTAGATCGTCCCAGCTTTTAAGTGCATTGTTTGAAGTGGATGGCGGGAATGCTTTCCATGTTATGGCTTTGGTCAGTAGGTAGCAATTTCAGCAGGACAGTACTCCCTGCCTAGCACAATGCGTGATGACTTTATTTGAAGAGAACGACGTGCTACCATTAAAATGGCCATCTGAACGTCTCGATTTCCACCCCTTTGAGTAACTATAAGATGGACTGGAGACGGAGGGACATTTAGAAAATCGACCATCTTAGTTGATTTCCGATGATATGGTCGAGTTTGAAAAATATTTCCTGTGCGAGATATGTCGAAATATTTTCCAAGAATTGGTGAAAAATTTAACGCTTAGGCTTATCTTTTGGACTGAACGCCCAAGGTAAGTCTACGCCCATGCTTCTTATTAAAATTGAGGTCCTTTAAATATTATCTCTTAGAACGTCAATACTTTTAATAACGTAGCGTATATCAGGCTCCGATAGTTGTACAATTTTTATTTTTATTTTAAAAGAAAGAAAGGAACCATAAAGGAACCATTCGATCCCTCTGCATAAAAAGGAAGACTAATGCCATTTACAAAACGATCATCTATCAATAATATAACTTTTAACAATAACTTTATATTAATTTTAATTAATAAAATGAAAAATATTCGTACAGACAGAGAATGAGAGAGAAAGAGAGAGAGATATTACATTTTTCTCAAAAAGCAACCGTGCATAATCTTTCTGCTGTAGTACGTTGATTGATTTTATGATCACCATAAATTTTATACTTATAAGATTGGTTATACAAACCACGTGTTTTGGAATATAACGAAGAGAAGCAATATCTAGAGTTCTTTGAATCTTGAATTAATTTCCTTTCTTTTGTACTCTTATTATTCCAACTGAGTGGGTCATTTGGCCTAACATGAACGTCGATATGTTCAGTTGAATGTTGTCCAGTGGTCGGTGTCAACGTATTTGACCGAAGAAACTGTTATTATTACCCACCATATAGCATAAACACTCGCTTAGAATAAAGTGTTACCAAGTGATACTGTTGCAGACAGAATTGACGCTCTGCATTCTGTACAGGACGTACCATTTATCTTTCCTTTAAGAACGAAACTATCGGTTAGATGGCAGAAGAGGAGTTTCCAACGTGCTGATCGTATCTAGTAATAGAAAAATAAGATAAAACAAATGATGATCAATGGATGCAATGATTCTATAGACAACTAGCATTGTTAATTCTCCAAGGCAACTTGCCACGCTGTGATCATCGGATGAATATTGAGTAGTCAAATTGACTAGGTAGAGATGGCAGCTCCTTGAAGCAAGGATGCGAAAGAGAGTACAGTAAACAGAACAGCCAATAGAAGATAGATTTGTACAGAAAGATGAGAAACTGCAAAATAAGAAAAATGGGTGTTGCGTGACGCGAAAAATGAAGGTTGTCCACCATAATCATGTTACACGTGAAATAGCAAATGACTCAATGTATCTGCATTCAGTCTCTTTTAGTGAAGATAACAATGACGTATAGTTCCTGTCATGTTCGTTAGGCGGCACTGAAAGTAATTTCTACGTCATCCAACGAATGATCTAAACGGAAGTGCGCTTATTATCTCTTGTTATGGATTAATGGATAGTGCAGACGATAAGAAATATAGAAGTCGAAAAAAATGTTGAAGGCTCTCAGATTACTTGTACACTCTGTGTGAGAGCGGGTTAACAATCATCCGTTATACCTACAGTAAACCCTACCGAAATACAATGCCTTGCCAATATATTAGAGGATCGAATATTAATGAACAAAGAACAAACCTATAAGAACAGCTGTCATATCTCGGTGAAGCCATTAAAGGTGTAATATGGGAGAAGCATGTAGACATGTATAGTATCTTATGTACAGCGGCTCCAGAACTTTAGTTCGACTCTGTCTTGGTACACTGTGATGATACAGAAATCTGTAAAACGGCCAGAAATTTTATGTTTGTCAAGTGTGTTGTGTTTAGTTGTTTCTGGCCAGTGCTACCAGGAAGGCGATTACTTGGGAAACTTGCCCAGTGGCTTTCTATACAATATGGGAGAAGCGGATGGCATCAATGACTTCACTAAAAGCATCATCATAGGTGCTCGTTCAACGAGAGATCTTCAGAGGCATTACTAATGTATTAATATAGACAGTGTGTAGTGATTTTAATCAGCAGCCATTCTGGGACAAAAGCAGCAATGAGAATAAAATAACCCAGCCGGAAGAAAATACCTCAAGAACGGTGCCGCAAACTTCAGATTCATCGTACACAAGACTCTGAAGGCAACATTTTAGAAAATCACCAAAATCTTCATCACCAGACGGGTGGAATTAATGCCCATCTTCATAATGCAGTTATAACACATAACATTAGATTAATAGGACATGTCAACAGGACAATGCGTTAATGTAATATGAATAACAAGTAAAAAATATGTTAATAAAATAATAACAATATGGCAGCCTAATTACAGACATGTATATAGACAGCATATACTAGACTAATTACATATGCATATACTAATACATAGATATATACGTATACATATACATAGACATATACGTATGCATATACATAGACTAATTACAAGCAGACGTAGACTGTTTTTAGTCCTTTTGGAGTGTGCTCATTGGGTGACGATATGTCTTCCAGAGATGGAAGACAGGATGCAGCAGATCCAGTTGATTTGATTTTATTAAGGTTCCAAAGGCACTTCTCCATACAAAGCAGAAGAGTGCTGACAATCAAAAAGTTGTTGTTATGGACACTAACTTTGATTATGGGGGAGAAAAAGTCTCTGTGGTAAGGAGAATGCCTTTCTGTACTTTTTCTCTTTCATAAACTTGTGCAGGTCGACATCTGTTTTACTCGGCGTGTTCAGAATTTAGTTCGAAAGGAATTTTTTCAGTCAGAGCAAGTCTGTTAGTGTGACTGACGAGCAGGAGTGGATCTGAGCCGAAGTTTTGGGATCTTCCAGGAACACGAATCCCAGAACCTAGGTTGGGAGATAGAGCCATTAGCATTTTGGCAATGAATACAATTCTCCTTTCATTAATGAAGGAAGACATCCTTCTGATTTGCACGGTGTCTGACATTTCAGTGGTAGTGATATTGGGATTGCAATGGGGTTTGGCATTGATCCCTTTCAGTAGCCAGCGAAGAGACATATCACGTTATGCGATTTTCCGAGCTGATTACCGTTTTTGGGTCTGGCAGATACTCAGCGAACGCTAACTTATCAGAGTACCCTGTCCCAACTGTTAAGTTTGGGATGTTTCTTGTTGTTTGTGCTTGTACTATTGGTTGTACGCCCTAGCGGAGTGATCAGACACAAATAAGGAACATAAGTATACGTGCTTTCAGTGAACAGGTTTCAAGCCCTTGACTACTATGTACGGTGCTGTTTCTTGTATTCTCTCTATCTTGTGAACTCTTCTAACCGTGGTTGTCTTGAATATAAACCGAAAATTTATTTATTTATTTTTGTGGTTCCTGGAACATTGAATGTAATAGAGCAAACTGATATTTTGAATAATTCAGTCTTCCTCCGCATATTGCGTGCCCAATTCTAAAATATTTTCGTAGAGTTGCGCATATTAAAAATTGAAATTAATTTAGTGGGGGAAAATTCCTGAGCGAGTTACTTTGAATCTTCCAAAGTTGTTCGTATTTTTAATTTCTGACTATTGTGCATCCAACGACATGGACAGTGTTCAAACAGAAAGAACTGAATACTGCCTCAATGGTGTATCTAGAGCATTCACAGAAGAAACAAATAATGGAAGGACAAAAAAAGAAACGAATGATTGAAGGATATATTTAGATCCTCGTGATAAAGATAGATTACGAGGTGATAAAGACGCATCAAGAGCGAACCCGCAAACATCTATGATGTTTCCGGGTTCGCTTTTCCATCCCAACTCATAAACTATGATAAATGAGTTCATTTCCTTTACAAGATAACATAGGTTAGGGTGTACCTCCGTGACGTCTTCTACTAGAGCAAACCTCCCATACAAAAGTTTCTCGAGGTTATATTGCAAGACTGCGAATTTTTCTTTAAAAGACGCATTATTTTAGAATCGCCAAGTTATTTGATGCATTGGTGACTTAAGCAATGTTATATTACAAAGTCATAAGATCCCCCTCCGAATCAAACGACCGTCCTTGTGAAAACAGTGTAGTGTAAATTACTCTTTCAGAATCTAGAACAAATCACGCAATTCCTTCTTAAAACTTAGTCAGCTTCATGGCTGAATTATTTATATGTTAACGAGATTTTGAACTTTGATACTTATCGAAGTCTGCAGAACAGTACAACTGCTGCTGTGAACGCAACATGTCATAAGCATGCCGTCTTCGTAATTCCTTCAAAGCAACCCACTCATCATTGATCCAAATATCAATAAGCTCTTGGTGGTACAGGAAGAATTATGCATGACTTGAAATAGGACATAACAACTGGTTAGTTCAATATACACACATACGGTAGACTTGGTGAAATCTTCTATATAGTCCTAGACCAGCGAGTTTGCTGTGCACTCAGGTAAGTATAGCGTATTCGATCGATTCACTTATCATTCACGTGAATCGCTAGAACACGATCAGTAGCGTCCTGGATATAAGCTTCAAATTTTGACATCACGTGCAGAGACCCCAATTAAACTTAAAGCACGGGCTCAAAGTTAATAAAATATCTTTTATTCCAACTAAGTGCAGAATAACTGTTGACGACTTTGTTGTTATAGAGTTTAGGGCGCATCAGCGACTTGGACCATATTGCTCAGATAAGTGATGTCTGTAAATTACGTATTTCTATTTCTATAGTCGATTTTCTAGCTTTTTTGCACGAACAAACTCGAGTTTCCGGGAGTCAAAAATCACACACCCCTCACCTGAGACCAACTAACTCAGCCATATCGTGAAACACCTCCATAAAAATTCATTGCGTCATTGATGGGATCCGAATCCGGGCCTATTCCACCTGATGTGTGGAAGACTGATTATACCAACTGTGCTACCCACGATGGCTTAACCTCACTCCTACAATTCCAGAAAGTTAATAAGAGCTCTGGCAAGTTATTTCAACGTATTCCGAGATTATTTCATGATTAAATCTATTGAATTATTCTGTATTTTTCACTTGATTGAGCATTCCAATTCACGTGATTGATCAAAGGTTAATATAACCTTTGTTTTAATAAGGTATTAAGCATTCAATTTATAAACTAATTTAAAATATCAAGCCAATCAGTTTTCCTGCTCATTCATAAATTTTTCCTTCAGAAGTTTAAACTTTGCTATTTCAGAAAATTGAGGAACCTTTTTAAAGTCAATAGAGCATTAACTTCATTTTATGCTTCGGTCGTTTTTTGCATCATACTAATTAAGACAAGGTTGAGGGGAAAAGCAATTTTCTTGCCTTGCAATTCACAGAAATCAAATACACACTCAAATACTATTAGTGCAGTTTTTTTTTTTATTGACTCGCAATTCTTGACAGAAACAGATTTCTTAATTAAACTGATTTTGCGCCTGCACAGAATGTCTTTCCTTGGATTAGAAGCGTTGCTTTCTTACATTTTTTGCTCTTCAGAGAAAACAAGAGGCAAGTTATCTAAATGTGCCTGTTTTCATTTAGAGTGGGATCTTTTGTTTATAGAACAATACAAAAATAAATAAATAAATATTAAAGTATTACTGATGAAGACGCTAGTAATAATAATATTTATATTGTTTGGTGTATGTAATTAATACCAGGGTCGTCCAAAAAAAAAAAGAGCACTCTCATATTTTTAAACAAACTCCTACAGGAAACAAATGAAACTGTCAATGTTTTCGAAGCATTCCTACAGATAGCACAGTCTTTTTCAAAATGGTACAAAAAGTAGCTTCGAGAGCCAGAACTTTACCAGCAGCGAATTCATGATCTTGTTACTCAACAGTGCAATCTCTTAGGATGATTTAAATACAAAATAGTAATGTGCATCTAACTCCCACCGTTGTTATCCTTTGAGTTCATTGGAGATCCCATGAGTTTCTAAAGGTAGCTAAAGCAGTTAAAGGAAGGGCCAAAGCACTGTTCGGAGAATCATTAATCATCATGCAGCAGTAAAATAATTCACGTTATTTTGATCATGGGGGGAAAGCTATAGCCCTTTCAGCTGCTATCTAGCACTTCTACTGATCCTTGGGAAAGTTTTTCTATGTATTCTCGAGCTGATATACATGTTATGCTTGCTGAAAAACCCGGAATGACCCATCGAAGGAACCCCTACCCTACTATATATAATCCGACCAAAGAAGAAATTTAAGATTTAATTAGTCTCGGAAACCAGATAATAATAGTGATAAGTGGCACAAATCATACAAATAGATGAAATTCGAATTTTTCATCCAGCCAAACAGGAAAATCGACCATTGGATACAATGCTGTAGTTGTTGTGGTTGAGTTTTAGAAGCATCAGCGACTAAGGCCATATTGCTTCGTGTGTACTGTAAATCTGTAAATTTAGTGTGTTCTATGGTTAATTTTCCGTTTGCTGGACGAAAATGCTGAGTTTCTGGGAGTAAAAACCATGCTACCCTCAACTGAGACCGACTAACACAACCACATTGTGTAAAAGACATATGAAAATTCCTCGCGCGATCGAATGGACTCGAATTCAGGTCTTTTCCACCGAAGATTCTACCAACTTCGCTACCCACGAGGGCAAGATACAACACACTCAGTTTACAGAGGCAATGCACTGAAGCTTCCTTGCCTTAGTTGCTTTAGAGCAAAAATAACAAGAATATTATAACCACTGTCCAACTGCTGTGATGGCTTCAGGCGGTGATAATATTAAATAAAAACAGAAGAATGCAACATGCACACCTTCGGCCATCCAAGTGCTATCTTCATAAGATTTACTGAGGAATGAAAGTTAACTTATTTAACTGACAAACAGTCAATCATCGAGAGAAGTTTCTGGACGCTAATGTAAAACGTATTACCTGTAATCTCATTGGATCGAAGTGGCAGCATTCTTACGAAACCATGACTACCATGTGTTGCAGATCCTACCTAATCTCTTGCCATTTCCATTAATCATATAAATGTCCGGAGTCGTGCATATCATGCATCTCGCTTCGAATTACAATTAGATCAGATAGAATTCTTTCTTCGCTGATCAACTATGGACATGCAAGCGTAGAGCTATTATCTCTCTTAAGGTTTAAATGAGGCTACTTCGGATATGAATCTTCTTAACATACAAAGCGTTTATTAATGTCAAATATGTCACGTGTTCATTATTACCGCTTGTGTTGCCAATAGTAGTTGCTCGGAAGCAACACACCAATTTGACATTCTTCGCTTATTGCTGACCACATTTAAAAGCAGTAACAGGAACATAATTACGTCAACACAGAATTTAAATACTACAGCTGTCCGCGTTATATTGTTGTGTTGTCGACCCTTAGAAGCACGTTCTCTTCAAGAGTTTCGAAGATATATGGGATCATAGAAGTGTTACACTGGAGTCGCAAGTAGCCATAAAGACCTGATTAAACCGCGAATTATTAAAGGCTGACATTATCCGACATTTTCCTACTATTGCTTTTAGCACTGAGATTAATAATTACATGCAGGTGCTTTAATTGCACTCATGTGCAAAAGTGAAGGAAGTTATCATTGTATCTCATCGCCACCTGCCGAGATTAAATAAAATATAATGAAAGAATAATCGCCAACTCATGAAAATCGTATAAATTTCATACCATAAATAAAGAGGTGAGCAATTAACAGGGTGAGTATGACCATCCCACCCCTCAATACAATTTTCGCGCTGCGCCTTCCTGTTTATAGCCCAGGACAGCTACACAGCTACACGAAGTCAGAGGAGTTTCCAAGAATATTATTGCACTAGTAGGGTTAAGAACGGGGATATGGTGGTCCTCTCATATGTTAATACGAAAATGAGAGTAAATCAAATAAGTTCCTTAAGTGGATGAAAGAAAAGGTGCATAGAAAGCCCAGCAGGAATGGCAGATGAGTCGAAGAGGTACTTTTCAACGTTATTTATAGTCAAATGCTAGCTCGAACTCTTTGTAATGTTAAGGACTCCAATTGCTCTAAAATAAGTGTATAATAATCTCAAAGAAACGTTTATTATAAAAGGTACGAAGGAGAGCAAGATCCCCCGGGATTAGAGAAGTTCTAATTTCTCTCTAATCCACAAAGGGGTTAGTGAAGAAAATATTAGTGAGTTTGGCTTCTATGGTGGGGAAGACCATGGAGTCTGTTGTTAAGGATGTGATTCAGGAAAATCCAGACAAAAATGGTATACTTTGAGTAGATTCCATCATGGGTTCGTTAAAGGGAAGTCATGCTGCCCACACTGGTAAATTACTGTGACCTAATCATTAAACAGTTGGATGCAGGTAAAAATTTTGACTTTATATACACCTAGGTTTTAGCAAAGCTTTTGATACTGTCCCTCATGGAAGGTTGCTATATAAACTGGAAGTAGTTGCTGTTACTGGTAAGATCCTACGCTGGATCTCTGACTGAAAACTAGGATACAGAGGGATGTCATAAATGGAGACTCTTCAGAGGACAGTGGTAACAGAGGGGGGGGGGGTCTCTCAGGGTTCGGTGTTAGGTTCCTTCCTATTTTTAATTTTCATAAATCACATTAACGAAGGTATCTTTGAAAAGCGTCTAAGTTTGTTCGTGATTTTAAGGTGGGAAAGGTAGCCAATAATTAGAGCCAGGTCATAATGGCTTCGAACATATGGTTCGAAAAAATTGCAGCTAAAGTTTAATGATTTTAAATGAAAGGTTATTCAATCAGGGAACAGAAATCCTCGAGTTACATAAAGGCTATTGGGGCGAAAAGGAGCTAAAAGGCAGCTGGAAAGGCATAGGGTGTCCTGTCTGTTATAGGACTTTTGCTAGTAGAGAAAAGACGTAATTATTTCTCTTTACAAGACAGAATTTGAAATATTATGTCAAGGTCTAGAGACCATACCTAAAAAAAATGTTGATATCTGAAGAGAGTTTCCAAGCACGAGTGAAAATCAATGAACATATGAAGAACTGCTAAAGTGTGGTCTGCCGAGTTTGACAACTAAATATCTAATGAAGGATCTGACTGAGGTGTACAAAGCGATGAAGAGGTTGAGTAAAATGAACGTTGAAGGTTTGCTATCTCTCGTAGGTGAGGCTAGAACTAGGGAGGCACAAGCAGAAGATCTTAGGGAATAAGAGAATTTTGGATCTGATGTGATTCATCCATAGGCAGCGGATTATCGATTACTGGAATAAGTTGCCTTCCAATGCTGCAGAGACAGTCAGCCTCGTTAAATCCAATGCCATTCCCATTTCTACACCAGTGTAGGAAGGGTAGAAAGGGGAATAACATGAATATTCTGTTTTATTTTATTATTTTGTTATTTTTTTGTCTAATGAAGTAAATGTTTGCTACCTTGCATCATTTGGCTTTATTGACACTAATACTATTATTTATTAGTCACGTAGGCTCGAACCACGGACAATTAAATGCGTCTACTACTTACCCTGCATTGACCAGTTAGTTACGTCAGGCCATTGTACAATTTTCCTTTGTCAGGAATGTGTTTTTATCGTTTTTATCCAAAAGGCTTTAAGAAGGCATTAAATAAATAAATAAATAAGATCTTTATTGTAAAATTCATCGGTACACGCAGGTACCACGACCCTACAATACCCTTCACGGCACGATGTCAGGGGTTAACAAGCAACAGAGATAACCTCGTAGGGATTATAAAGATTAATTATAGGCAGATTATTAAAAAAAAGTACTCATAGCAGATAACATTGACTTGGAAGGAAAACTAATACAAAATAACAAAAATAATATATATTGTGATAACAAAAGATATGTTCCTCGAGTCCAGTTTTCTGAGAGTTTCTTGCCCAGCCATAACGATCTGAGATCAGTTGGTAGTTGTGGAGACCACGTGCAGATCTAGGATGAGCCGTTATACTTTTTATCACCTATGATTTTAAATAAGTCAACAACCAGATGGAGCTTCTGATAAGCGAGGAACCGATCTTTCAAATGTAGCCTCGAAGGAAGAAGAAGAAGCTTGGGAGTGGAGCGGAAAACTGGTTGGGGAATCCGCCAACAGACGGTGTCCCAAACATTGGGTGCTGAAACTCTCCCGGCAATCATTTTTACGGTGATGATGAGTCTTCTCTCGTGCATTAATGCTGAAAACCTGGTTAAATTCAGCGCGTTGGCCATCGGTGTTGTGCGCTGCTGTGGTGGGCGATGACACTTCCAAGTTGCCCACTTCAGGAGCCAGTATTCAGCGGCTTTTAATGGTTTAACTGTGTTGTCTGCAGCTGAGCCCCACAACTCTACTCCATACAGTACACCTCCGAAAATCATCATCCTGATATACATTTTTACCAGGTTTCTGTTGTGAATGTATAGCAAGTGCTACTTGGCAACCCACCGTTTCTTATTGAATTTAGCACAGAGTTCTTCTATATGATGATGGAAACCTAATTTTCTGTCGAAGATTACACCCAGATCTCTTTGCTTTTCAACGCAGGGTTCGGGACTCCGTCAATCGCAGGCTGAATTATGGTTGGTATGGGTTTAAATAAGAATACCATGATGACAGATTTCTCAGGATTCACTTGCAGGTCAAAATTCGTGAGGTACTGCTGTACTTCGGATGAGGTTTTGTTGATGGTTACTTACTGTGGCATTTTTTGCTTCATCGGTCGAATTTATTTTTGTGAAGATCTTTAAATTATCTGCATATGATATCATATCTGTTCTATTGTGTATTAGCGGGTAGATGATAGCTGTGAAAAGAATTCCAGACAGGACTCCTCCTTGTGGAACGCCTGCTTGTATTTCTCTAGTATATCTTTGATTTCCTATGTACATTTGGATGATTCTATTCTGAAGAAGGGATGTCAGAAACTTCAATACTGGGCCTGTGATGTGATAATAATTTCGAAAGAGTTTGAGCAAGGCTGGGATGTGAACACTATCGAAACGCAGCTTGTAGATCAAGATATGTGATTGCCATTTCTTCTTTCTCCTCAACTGATCCAAGGATGACATTGGTAGTCATAATCAGGTTACTAACTGTTGATCTATTTTGCAACGAATAATGAATTTACTGAGGCCTGTGAGGGAGAATGTGCATGGTAAGTGTTTTAAGTACTGTTTTTTCAAACAATTTCAATAGACACGAGGAACGAAAGATGGGTCTAAAGTGTCTGGCTTCAGTTGGCTGGAAAACTTTTGGGGGTGGCCTAACAGAATATAAATTCCATATTGGAGGGAAAAATTCTCCTTTTAATATGCTATAAAATTATTAAGAGGGGATCACTTAGAGATGCGCTCAAACATTTAATGATAAATGAAAAATCCATAGATGATAAATACAATTTCGGTATTAATAAAACCTCTCAAATGAGATAGGCTTTGCGCATTTTTAAAAAAAGAAAATGGCATCTCTAAAATCTAACACTATTTTAAAGCATCGAAAATAAAAGAATATCGCTCTAGATATTTTGATTTCTTTCTTTACATTTCAATTTTGTCTAATCACTTCAATTGGTTTCCCTTTTTCAATTCTGCTGCTTCAGATGATAAAGATAACGAGACATTTGCTGTCACTAATGAATGCAATGCGAGTAATACCCTAACCTAATCCTTATCAAACACTCCCAACTATGTATTATATATTTTTCTCACCAATAACCTTAAGAACTATACCTATTATTTGACACATGAATTAATGAGGATTTTAAAGATTCAACTGAAGAATAAAATAGAAAAATTGATTGTTAAGCGCTCTGTGATAATGATGCACTGAATTGAGGGAATCATTTCGTGAAACCACCAAGACATCGGATTCATCCAATAATCAGATTCTCTTTGAAATTCGGTCAGTCAAAGCGCCTTTACAAATGCTCATAGACGGTTTTCTATGAATAGCTTTATACTGCATGACTAAAAACTATGATAATCTATTCAGCAATGGATTCTGTTGTCACATCGAAGAATAAACTGATTGATGAGAAGCAAATCCGTTATGAATTATTGTACGATGTTACATCTCTGAGTAAGCGGTTCGTTGAGAGAATTTGTAGATAGGAACTTGGTCATACATTTGTTCCACAGCTGTAAATAAAGAAAGCGGAATCGACCAACTGGCAAAATGCTGATAATGCTTCTGTTGTCATGCCAACGGAGACTAGTGGCCAAAAAGCTTTCGGTATTTGTAGTGGGTAGTGAACTTCTCAGAGATGACATACTCCATTTCCTGTCGAGTTTGTAATAGCGAAAATATAGACACGGAGAACAGTGAGTTCGAAAATGTTTTTTGGGGTGGGGGAGGGGTTCACTAGAAAAGGGTTAGAATATTCGATACAGTCTAGAAAAGTTCGAATTTGTCCATAATACGAAAATCTCTTTGTATATTATTATGACCGATGTTTTTTGTTCAAAATATAAATAAAAGGAATAGATAAACTCGTAAAGGCACACTCAAATACACTAAGTAAATGTCAGCCCATGAAAATGAAGGAAACCTTCTTCTGGATCGTCTAGGTTCCTTGCATGTCATATCGCATCCTAGGAAAATTTATTCCTCAGCTGAGAGGTGCAGAATATCAATAAGTTGACAAGAGCGAGTGAATTTGAAAAAGTAGGATTGGCGCGATGTGGAGGGGAATTCAGATAGCTTCCATAATTTTTAACTATGATGACAGCGGGAAAATTTATCTCCATTAGGTCTAACCAAAGATTACAAAGAAAAAAAGAGAGTATCCTGCTAAAAAAAGTACCTGTCACACTTTTTATTTTAAAAAAATCACCAGTCTAACAATGAGTAAAAATCGATATCCTTCGAGCAATTTAAATTAATTTGTTATCATTTGAAAGCTAATAGCATTTGCTTTTGAATAACAACGAATAATTTGATATCAGAAAAAAATACTGGAATTTACCCACTTGTTTTTCACAACTATGAATTCTGCGGTCGATAGGTATGAACAATTATTTTGCTAGACGTTCCCATCTCACAACTGCTACCAGATGAGAGTTGTCTTGCTTTTGATCTGTCCCTTTCATAGCAGGCTGAGCCAGAGTTTCTATTAGTGAACTTTATATAATTAATCTCACTCTGTGAGCATTGAAGGATTTCTCAGTAGTGGTCATAAAATGCGCTCACCAAGAGTCTCTGATCGATTCAAGGTCCCTAAGTTGTAAATTAAAAAAAAATATATACTAAACCAAAGTACATCTTTAAAAAAAATTATAGCTTAGAAGACACCTCTGATTGAGTGCACTTAATTGAGTAGGCTTATGATTGAGTACATTAAATTTACTCAATCAGAGGCGTCTTCTTGCTTAATTATAAATTGAATCTTAGTTGACTGTAAGTTTTCCGTGGGCCTTAATTACAGGATGAAACTCACTCGAGTTGTTGTAGGGTTTAAGGAGCATCAGCGACAAAGGACATTTTTTCTCCGTGTATACTGTTTAATTTTTTGCGTGTGTTCTCTGATCGCTGTTTGCTGGATGAAAAACCATGCTACCCTCAACTGAGCCAAACTAACTCAGCTACGTTGTGAAAAAGAACCCATAGAAATTCCTCACTGCATCGACGGGATTTGAACTCAGGTATTTTCTACCCGACATGGGGGGACGGCGATTCTACCAACTGCGCTACCCACGAGGACCCTAACTCGAGATCACTCGATATCTGCTTAAAAAATCGACAGAGACCTCGAAATCTGGGTTCAGCAACCATCATATATGTAAACTATCATGTGCGACGTCACTAATGTCAACTTATGAAAGGTGGAATAATTGTGTCGGGGGCGAAGAATTTTCTCCTGCGTAGATTGATTCCCTGATAGGTCACAATTTTCTCATGTCGTAGGGGTTACTAATATGTTAGAAATGACTAGAAAGGGTTGCAGCACATTTAAGAATTTTTTAGATCACGTGCACCCTGACATGTTTCATTTTAACCTGAAGGATATGGCTCCCTTTGAATATGATAATGTCAGCATACATCACGTTAGATTTTAGCAATCTGTTGTATAGAAACAATGATGAATTTACTCACGTTTTATGGCCCCTCCTGTATTCATTACACTAATTTCGGCCACTAGTTGAATGCATGCCACTTAGAATTCAAGCTATAATTCAGGCACATGGAGATTTTACAATATACTAATGTTCGGTTTCTAATATTTTGACTTAGGTCAGACTAAAACTTTAGGTCGCGCATTGAGCTCCAAAGTAGTCAAATTCGCTCCTAAATTTAGATTTATATAACTCCTGTATATTTACGAATAGAACGAGCCTAAGTCCCTTTTATAAAACATCAGGTGTCGCTTATTGAAATTCTTTGTTTTACGCAACATGGTGTGAGTGTACACGTCATTTTATTCAAAAGAGATAGTTAAAAATCTCTAGGATCCCACGGATTGCCAGCTTTAATTCCCTAAAGTTGGATCACTTGTTTTATCGATCCATCTCTGCCTCCCTCCAGGAGTTTAAAATCTTTAATAATTTCTTCAGTTTAAAAGAAAGTAGCAGATATAAAGTGTAGATTTCTTTACATAACGAAGTCGCCATTGAGGTCATCGCCTGAATGGCGACTTCGCTATTCCTGGATGTTTGCATCTCGCAAAGTGCGTTTGTGAAATATCTTCTCTTCCACTAACCAGCAGAGACGTACTGCGAGGTGTTTGTCCATCACCTGCTGATTCAATTATCACGGCCTCTTTCTTTACGACTCTTCTACGTCTAGAAGCTGTAACTGCCCTTAGCCAGTCAATGGATTATAAATCTCCGAGTCTTGCTGGCCACCTTGACGCTGATGCACTCACGTAAACTCAGGATGCCCTTCGCCAAGCGGGGACTGTAAATTATGCAGCTGTAATCAGTGCGGAGGTCGCTGCGGATAACAAAAGGCAGTGACACCTCGTGGGATCATCAAATCAATGATGTACAGATAATGAGACGATGCACAGAAACTTCAAGTAGGTGCGAGGATACTAAAAGTCATGGAAGAATTGTGAAAAGCACTCTTGCAAGTGTTGTTTGCATTTTCCTTGCAAAAATCAAAGAATGATATTGGTAATCTTCGATCCACACTATATCATAATAAGGAAAAGTACAGATTTGTAATATAGATAAGTACAAATTATCGTATACTGATAACAATGTGAGCAGTAACTCATATGAGTTTTGGACTACGTTGGTGAGTCTCTTAAATACTTTGAATAGAATCCTTTTAAAATGTTTAGATTTGTTCAATGCGGACTGGCAACCCTACCAAAATTGTTGATTCCAAGCGATTTCTTTAATCCTTTCACGAGTAAGTTTCTGCTGTGAGGTCTCTAGATCTGCAGAGAACTTTCCGAATTCAGGTAGGACAGGCGTAGTGAGTTTCTATGCAAAAATTCGTGAACAAATCATGAAAAATAAAATATATAAACTTTTACTTTTTTTTGTGTAATAATATTCTTGACATCTATGTACTTATGACAAGATTAAGTTTCATTAACTTATATTTCAGAATTTCCGAGAATATATTCAATTTCGACCTTTGTATGCTCAAATCCTATAAGCGATGTTAATAGGTACTACATTTTATTCACAATTTCAAAGCTATCTTGTTATGGCCATCTGTTATAAATCGCATCTAAAATTGCTTGGAAACATTGATAAGATATGGTAACGTCTATATGAAGATTTCTAGATAATTCGTGCAAAACCTAACACTATCTGAAATGATCTTGAAACGTATATATACATACAAACTACATAGCTTCCACATGTGAAAAATGTGTGTGTAATCGAGTACGTACTCCTGAAAGGAGTACACACATTTCAGGAGTGTACTCCTGTACGTACTTCTAACGAAGAATCAGAAATCCCCGGGGGAAGATGAAGTTATTGTAGAGTTGTTAAAATTGGGAGGAAGAGACATAACACAAAAACTGGCAAGGCTAAGCAGTGGAATAATGCAATCATAGTTTTGCTGCAATAAGAAAAGAAATAAATCAGAAATTGGAAATTATAGACCAATCAGCTTGTTATCCCACATCTACAAGTTGTTCACAAGGGTCATTACTAACAGATTAGAAAGAATACTTGATGAGAATCAACCGAAAGAGCAAGCTGGCTTTAGGACAGGATTCTCAACTATGGATCACCTTCATGTAACATCACAGCTAATGGAGAAAGCAAAGAACAAGCATTAAGGGAAAACAAAGGATTTAAATCAGCAGCCATGAGCAGTAATACAGAAAGACAAATGATACTGAAACTGAAGAATAGCGATGGTGTACTTATAAACAGCAGAGAAGGCATAATTCAAATAGCAGAAGACTATTATAGAGAATTATACAAGGAGCGAAGGAATGATACCAGCAGTGGGGAAGATGGATTGAAAATTAGCAACACATACGACATACCCGATATTCTTCCTGATGAGGTAGAACATGCGATGAAGAAAATGAAGAATCAAAAAGCCCCGGGGGAAGATGAAGTTACTGTAGAGTTGTTAAAATTGGGAGGAAGAGGCATAACACAAAAACTGGCAAGGCTCGTCACAAAGTGCGTTAGAAAAGTTGTGACGCCTAAGCAGTGGAATAATGCAATCATAGTTTTGCTGCATAAGAAAGGAGATAAATCAGAAATTGGAAATTATAGACCAATTAGCTTGTTATCCCACAGCTATAAGTTGTTCACAAGGGTCATTACTAACAGATTAGAAAGAATACTTGATGAGAATAAACCGAAAGAGCAAGCTGGCTTTAGGACAGGATTCTCAACTATGGATTACCTTCACGTAATATCACAGCTAATGGAGAAAGCAAAGGAACATAAAACACCATTTTGCCTGGCATTTGTGGATTATGAAATGGCATTTGACTCCATACAACATAAGGCAATGATTCGGGCACTGGAAAGACAAGGCAAAGATACCCCACATATTATGATTTTGAAGAAAATATATGAGAATTCTATCTCCTTTATTAGACTAGACAAAGACAGTAGGAAATTTAAAATCGAGAAAAGAGTTCGACAAGGAGACACAATATCTCCGAAGCTGTTTACTGATGCCCTTGAGGAAGCTTTCAGAAGATTAGACTGGTCGCAGAAAGGAGTCGATGTGAACGGAGAGTACCTAAACCATTTACGATTTGCAGATGACATTGTGATCATAAGCCATGATCCCAAAGAATTAGACGAAAATCTTAATCAGTTATGCAGTGTTAGTAAGGATTTCGGACTGAAGGTGAATATGGCTAAAACAAAAATAATGATGAACAAGTATGCCACAGAAATGGACATAATGATTGAAGGAGCAGTAATTGAAAAGGTGGAGTCATATACTGTACTTATCTGGGACTAGTTATTAGCTGTAATAATGATAAATGGCCGGAAGTCAGGAGAAGAATAAATTTTGTATGGATAGCATTCTGGAAATATAGTCACATGCTGAAGAGCAATATCGCAGTTTGTCTGTGAAACGTAAAATAATGAACCACTGTATACTCCACACCATGACTTATGGAAGTGAAACTTGGGCACTCACCAAAAGAATGGAAAAGAAGCTGAGAACTACACAGCGAAGAATGGAACGAATTATATTGGGAATCAACTGTTAGATAAGAAGAGAAACGCATGGATTAGACAGCAAACTCAAGTAAAGGACAGTCTTATCAAAACTAAAGAACTAAAATGGTCTTGGGCAGGACACATAGCTCGAAGACATGAAGACAGATGGACTAAGAAAATAACAGAATGGTACCCAAGAGGAGCTAGAAGAAAACCTGGAAGACAACGGTGGAGATGGATAGATGAAATTCATGAGTTTGTGGGTAGTAAATGGATGATCATTGCACAAAACATAGGGAACTGGAAAGTTGCTGGAGAGGCCTTCATCCTGCAGTGGATTGAAAATGGCTGATGATGATGATGACTCCTGAAAGAGTTAATATTTATTTTTAAATATTTTAACAATTTCATTTCTGTAATAGAGTATAAACCAAAGAGGAGGACAAGCTAACTAATGACATTTTGGTCATCCTTGATAATCTTGATCGTCACGGTCTTCGGCGAACTCCTAATTTTTTTTAATTATGCACGTAAGCTTCCAGAAACAACTTTGATTTTGTCTTCATACGGTTAGTCAGTGGTTAAGCTTGTAATTCTTTCATGATCTTAAAAACTGAATCGTCCTTCTCCCGGAAACTCTGGTTTTGTTTTTTCATCAAGCGGGGAAATTAACCGCAGAACATACAATTTATAGATAAAATATATGCATGTGTGCATGTATTCGATGACAGGGCGGTTTCTGAAACATTGTTCAATTCCGCCAAGTCAGCATGCATAAATACAGGTCAATTGTGTTATTCGTGTTGTCATCCGACTAATTTGCTACCAGGGAACAGCAGTCCCAAGGATCACAAGCCTCCAAGTCTGGCACCCAACCATACAGCGAGGAGGCAGGCCTGGAAAAATTCAAAAGAAGACAGTAAATTTACACCCCCATAGGCGGATAGCCTAACCCATAGGTGTAATAATCCGGTATTCAAAAATACCAGCTGACTGAACACCAGCAAATCCTGCCCGTCCCCAGAAAATAATAAATAAAAATAAGAATAAATTGGGGGCCAGCAAAAAAAGAGTTATGGAGCGTGGAGAACAAAAGCTCAACTGCACAGAAATAACGTTCAATTCGAACATTAAAGAACGTGACGTATAGCATGAAGCATCAGATAAACATATAAGCAACATACATAGAAACATGTAAATAATATGTTGCAAAGTTGCACTCAAACAAGTAAAAATCAGTCAATATACAACAGTTTAAAGAAAATTACATACTTTTCATTGAATAAAGCCCATAATGGGACTAAAGTTAGGAAGTTACAATTCTTTAAAATAATCGTATCTCAAAAACTTGGTAAGCAAAGTTCTAGAAGGTGGAACATACAGTTTGGTTATTTACAAGTGATGCTTTACAACCAGGTTAGAAGTCCGAAATACTGTTCCTTAAATGCATTCTAAGATCTTCGTATAAATTGCAGTCATAAAATATGTGCTGCCAATCTTCACGAGATGCACGGAAGAGATCAGTGTGAATATGACCTAAGGTAAACAACTTAAAGCTTAACGAGCGTGGCCCGAAATTAAATAGGATGTTTGAATGGAGATAGATAAAGAGTACCAGTTTCGGTTACGTTTATCCATTAGGAATGACACTTCAGGGAAAAATTTCCTGGTTACTTGTCCGGTAGAGGATATTTCCCAACGTGTGTTTTATGATGTCGTTGTCAAGATTAATTTTAATGTCCAGGAATTCAGCGTGAATATTTTTACGAAGATGATAGCAATAATCCATGATAAACTACATGAAGGTCTAAGGGACAGTTTCAGCACAAACTCGTAAAGACCACATGCACGAACAAGAACCAGAAGCATACGTACTTCTTTGAAGGGATACGATCAATTTACTTTGGATTTTTATTATTTTTAACTCTGTGAAACCATGCTTCAGCACTGAAAGTTACGATAGGAATGATAAGTGAGCATTGATATTAAGTTTTTCATCCAAAATAACGCCTAAATATTTGGTTTCTGTAAAAGAGGTAGTTGCTGATTATTATTCTTGTAGATCTGTTGTGAAGTTTTCTTTGTAAAAGCAGCATTTTACAATTGAGAAGATTAATTTTCAATTCTTTCAGAATCATTCAAAAAGATTCTGTAAAACAGTGTTAGCATAATTAGACTCTAAATCAGACCTGGATTTTCTTCGTATAATTATAGTAATGTTATCGGCGTCAGAAATGATAAATGAGTTGGGAAAATTTCTATTTAATTATTCGTTTAGAACTAAATTACAAACTAGAGGCCTCAAAATGGAGCCTTGAGGACAACCTCTATGTACTGACCTTGTAATAGAATGATGCTTGGATTTAACATAGATCTGTATTTCTTCAAAATGACCATGGAATAACTAATAAAGCTGAGAGTTACCATTGGTTGAAGTCTTAGAGGGCGCGGTCCTACCATAAGGAATCAAACGCGCCTCAAAATCAATGAATATAGCCAGCTCCTATTTCACTGTTGAATTGTTAACATAACGGAGTAAGTCCACAATGGTATCCGCACAGGAGGGTCCAGCAGAAAACCCGTACTGCTTGTTGGATAATAGTTGTTTTTCATAGAATAGATTATGTACTCTGAGGGCGATAATTCTCTCAAGTAGTTTCCCCATATTTGCTATTATAGCAATATTGGTCCATAGGCTTTAGGATCTGATAAAGGTTTCTCTGGTATATGTATTAAACGTAATAGGATAATTTATTAAATGATTTTTTAAAATTAAATAATATAAAAATACATTTATTAAATAATACTAATAACAATAATAATGTTGGAAAATAATTCAATTAGTTTGAAGATAAATATCTTTTCAATGGGATCACTTCCCAGGCATTTGGAAGGCTTGGTCTTAGTAGTAGTAATAAATTGTAGTTCAACCAATTTAAAAGGTTCGGTTATCTCAGTATAGGTATAGGAAGTACTGTTGAGTCTAATCTGAACATGATCGTTATCTGTAGGAGGATCATCATTTGGAAATAGTTTTTTCGTTTACTG
The DNA here is from genome assembly GCF_048544385.1 of Mastigoproctus giganteus. Taxonomy (NCBI): domain Eukaryota; kingdom Metazoa; phylum Arthropoda; class Arachnida; order Uropygi; family Thelyphonidae; genus Mastigoproctus; species Mastigoproctus giganteus. The sequence continues at coordinate 44,433,045 of NC_143583.1, forward strand.
TGATTAATTGAATTGAAAAGTAAATGTAGTTAACTTCTTATCAATTAATTGCTAAGATTATACTTTATAGAACATTTAATACAACTGTATAGTTTTGCGTACTCCAAACTTATTCGTTCAGTATAATTTCAACTATATAATATTTATTGCTCTTCTCCTATGTACTTTTGTCTCCCTATATATGTATCCTTCACAAATGAAACCACGTTCACGAGTCGAATAATATACGCGAAGCGTGCCCGGACTGTCTTAAGCTAAGAATACCGCATTAAATCTATTAATTTATTTTTCCCATTTCTATTGTCAGCTTTTAATAGAATTTGGGATGGCTTGACAAATCTTTCTATATGAACCAAATATAAAATTTCATGAAAATCCGTTCACTGGGAGTCGAGTTATTACATGCGGACGGACAGACACGGAAAAACCTAAAATTAAAAATTCTCTCGGAGTGGGAGAGAATGTGCCGTTGTACCAGTGTCCATAGCGACAAGATTCTCAGTTCCCATTAGAATTAGGAGAAATTTTGCGGTTTCTTTTTCACTTTGTGACAGAGAGGACTGCATCGATTTTTCTCACTGAAATTAATTCCTTATTCCTCTGTCTCTGTTATTAAAGCAATGAAATCCATCGTCCAAAAGCCTTAGTTATGATTCGGCAAAGGCCTTGACTGAACTGAATTTTATCGAAAATGGCCTGGAATCTAGATTAAAAATTATACCAAGTTATAGCGCATGCCTGCAGTAGATGACACTGTCATGCTTCAAGAGGTCTTTGAAGAAAGATCGAGGTTAATTTTCCCATGATTATAGCAAGCTGCTTCTTTGATGGAGGGAGGACATTTTACCCAATATTTGGATATTGTGTTAGCGATTACACAATACTTTTGTTACTCTTGTTGCTTATCTTGCAAACAACAACAGCAAAATTTTTCACTTGTCATTCTCACGTGATTATTCAAACCCCTCTCTCTCTCTCTCTCTCTCTCTCTCTCTCTCTCTCTCTCTCTCTCTCTCTCTCTGGCATCAGGCCTGTTATTCCAACGATAAGATACAGATGAACATGTGCAATCTTAACGCACATTTACAAGAAATAGGGAATTAACTTAAAATGCAGCTCGCTCTCCGTGGTACACTCAAAGGAGTTATCAGCACTTCCGTATATGCGACTTCTTATTGCGATTGTGTTCTCAAGTAATTACAGTCACAAATTGTCTCTTTTCCACTGCCCTAATGCTAGGCAGCAACATGACTCTTAAAGCAAAGTCTCTCTCCATCCTATCTATTAAAAGAAATATCAATTACCGTCTCATTCGATTAGATAATGAAATTTCTTTGTAGATTTGCTCTGATATCCCTCAAGACTTCTGAGAAAGTACTTTTTTTAATTTAAAATAAAATTTATAGATCGCTTGCGTGGATAAAACTTCACTGAAAGATAGTTTTCGCTCAGAAACATTCCCCATTGGTAATTTTACAATCTGTTATCGCCCATAGAAATACGAAAAGACACCATAAAAGGTCTCACTTTAGCGAAGGAGTATTTTGATTACGTGTTAAGTGAATAGTGATTTATTAATGCTCGTGACCTGCGGCTAACAGCTGTTGAGTGGAGCGGATCGAATAAAAATCATTTTCCTTCCACCGCACAATACTGACCACCTGGTACCTTAAAATCGTTTTGCAATTAGGTGGTAGCATATGGGTCAAGGCGATAATCGAGAGAATGCAGCGCGTGTATAGGAAACGGAATTAGAGTGCAGTTTGGTGACGAAGAGCAACAAGATAAATATTTTCCGTATAAAGAATTTCCACTGGATTACTCGTCATTCAGTATAATCTTTGATACGAAGAATTTCATTAATAAATGTAATAATTCAATAATATGTGGACATGAGAAACCATTTCTGTGATAAATACATAATTTAGTGCGTGATAACTGGTTACAAACTAGTTGTCTTAGGTGTTATAATTTTTTTGCTCTTTCTGTATGATTTTTAGCATCATGTAGAGTTTTGTTAAGAAGTTGTCTGTCATTTATTTAATTATTTATTATTTTATTTATTTAAAATTAATAATTTATTTTATGGTAGGTGAACCAAACAATGGCTACAGCGTTCTTAAATAGGTGTTAGAAATGGCTTGATTATCTATTAGTATTTAGTATTAATTAGTTATAAGCTCACGTGCTCAAGCAAAACAGGTTTGACTTTTCTTCATAAAGGAAAGCCTAACCTTTATTAGGTATGAAGCAAAAGTTTCATGTCCAAATGCGGGAGTCTATTCTTTTGTGTTACGTGCATATGGGAGGCGTTTCAGGCTAGTATGTTTTTTCATGGTAAAAAGCCGTTTTGAATGATAAGTTTCGCTGCTGAATTCTTTATGTGATGATGATTTTATATAAAATAAGTTTTACATTATTTCGATGTTAATTGTCAATAATGAAATATAAGTTGCTCTCTGAATTTTTTAATAGTCATTGATCTCAAATAGTACTTCAATTAATTTTAGATTCATCTTAGTAAACTAATTAGTTTGTTTAAAACATTTTAATTTAAAAAATCAATTACAAAATGCATTATATTTGCTATATGACAATTGAAAACATTGCCAAAATTACAAGATTAAAGAATTAAGGCACTTTTACAACTACGTATGCAAAAAATCACTTAATTCTGTGGAGTGCAGGTCTCGGACATTTCAAAAAGAGTTTTGTTTTCTCTTTGGAGAGAAAAGTTTGTTACATAACAGACAGGTAGACAGTTCAATATAGTAAGTGGCAATGAACATCAGAGACTGTTTGCATAGACAGTAGACACAAGATAGGTTGTAGAAGACAGGACTAGGTTATCGTATGACGTGTGAAAATGCAGAAAAGTAATATCTGAAAGGAACAGCAGGCACCATGTATTCTTGAAAGAACTGTGATCCTCAGTAGATGCACCAAAAAAAAAGTTCAGTAATGGTAGATAAAACTGAGAAAAGCCTGTGAAGTCTAAAGGTTTCACCAGACAGCCGTAACAGAGAAATATTACATTCAGCTTGAATAACACCGAGAGAAGGGAAGAGCAAAAACCAGTGAGCACTCCAAGGCTGAGAGGAGAGTATGTGACATGAGAGAGAGAGAGAGAGAGAGAGAGAGAGAGAGAGAGAGAGAGAGAGAGAGAGAGAGAGAGAGAGAGAGCGCTCAGGGCCGGCACTGTTAAAAGATAACGTGCGCGAAATGCTGTTGAGCAGATTTTTGGTTTCGGTTCTTGCTCATGTCCAGAAAGATTTCTGCTGACAGCTGGATTCACTATTAGAAGAACCAGTAGATCCAGAAGGACTCCGGTATACCAGAACTTGTTGCTATTAGTAATTCTCGAATATCTGCGAATGGAAGGGGATGGTAATGGACACAAGATAGTTTCTAGAAAACAGGACTAGGCTGTCGTATGACCGTGTGAAAAGTTTAAAATTCAGACGCAATATGCACAATTGAGAGCATTGTGATGCTTAGAAGATGCATGGTAAAGATATTCAAAAATTGCGAAATTAGAGGGATGGAGATGAGGACTACGAAGCTGCGAAGTGCGTAGTAAGGGGAACTATTGCAAAATCCAGGGCATCTGATTTCTGTGCCTTTTCCTTCTTCACGAAGGTTTAGAGTTTCACATTTTCAAAAATGAGGAAGTAGATTAAAAGAAAAAAAGCTACACGAATTGTTGGGAAACTAAAAATATATTCTGGTTTCATAGTCAAGTACTCACAATAAAATTACTGACAGCAAACATTTCTTCAGTATTTAATTAAATTAATTTCCAAATGAATGAACCTGGAAATCCTTCCAAACAATTTCAGGAAAGTTTATTTAAATAAAGTTTCCCCTATCTGGAACAGGTGTCCCCCCAAATCCTCCAGAAAGAAAGTTCCTAGACTCCATCCAAAAGCGGATATAAAGGTAATTAACGATCCGTCCAACAAAGTCTCTCCATTCGCACAGAAATTGAACGGCTGTCACAATAACATTCAATTTCTGCCACAATGCCTTTTCTATAGATACTTCCATGGGCACTGTTCTTCTGAATTGGTATCTGTAATTACAACAGTCTCTCCCAAACCGGTCAGCATTCATTAACTGTACAATTCTAAACTAAAAGAAATAACTTTAGGTTTCATTACAAATAGAAAAAGAAAGGAACTGAAATTCTTCTTAAAATGTTTTTTCAACAAATCTAAAACGCGAAGGTAGATTATGACAAATTTGATACTGATGTTTTTCAATCTTTGTTCTCTTCCAACATGTGGGGAAAAGCTCATTATTACAGTAATTTTAAACAGTAGTTTCTTTTTAAAAATTATCGCAAAAAATTAGCTTCCAACTAAATAAAATTTTGCCCATTTATTATCAATTTTTTGTTGTACCGATGTTAAACGTTTTCACTGAATAAATTACCTTCTTTTGACTTTCCCATATAACAGTAACACCCATTATAACGCTATGGCTATCACTAATCCTGCTTCTTGCGTTCCTCAGTGTTTGCAGTTCCTCTTCCTCTTTTATCACCTGTTCTTCACCACAAATTTATTCTTTTTAAAACAGAAAATCTCCAATTTTAACTAATTACGCAATTCAGTCTTTGTTGTTGCAGGGTTTTAGACTCATCAGCAATTTGGGGCATAATGTACCGTATATTATGTCTGTAAACTGCGTTAACCTCGCCTCAGACAAAGACCCATAAAAATTCCTCCTGTCGTTGATGGATTCCAACTCTAGTCTTTTTCATCTGGTGTGAGGAGGACGGTGATTACACCAACTATGCTCCCACGAGGGCTACAGTTTACCAACTTTTTTTACATAACATTTACTTTTGGATGCCAAAAACTATTGATAACCGCTCTTCTGCACAGCTGGGAGACCACTTTGCAAACAGTGCTTTAAATATACCATTAGGATTATAAAAAACTACCTTAGAAAACAAGAAGCAAAAAAATTTTAATTAAAAATTAAAATAACGTTAAAGATCCTCCTTTTAAAGAATGAATGTTTTCATCGGAATATTTTTTTATTTAAGCATTAAACTTGTACTTAAAAAAGGCCAGTTGCGAATTGCCTTCTTATTAAAAGCTTGTGTTTCATCTACTTTCTCTTAGGGTGCAGAGGTCACGTTATTCTAATCCATCCCTGTTGCTTATCCACGCGCTCTAACATGAATTTCGCAAGACGAAGCTTAGTAAACTTTCTTTTCTGAAGTCTCTGTTTTTCTTGTATTATAAGTCAGTCCGAGTCCAAAAAAAGCCTTTGTCAAAAGAGCCAATATTGACATACGGCATTATCTTCTTTTGTCTTGTGACTCTGGTACAAATCTAAGCGGACTATGAGAAGATCTAGTGAGGAAATAATTCCTGTTTTTTTTGTTTGAATCGCTAGAGAGCTGTTCACGATTCAGAGTACTGACTGACGATTCTTACATCTTTAATATAGTCCCTCTTGTAAGTTCGAAGCTGTCAAATGATTCTAGTAACATTTCTCAGCTTAATCCGACAAATAATATCTGCCTTTTACAGAGATGTCTTTGCTAAGACATTGCAAATAGTTTTCCCCGAGGCATCTCAATATCGGGCATGTACACGTACCCATATCTTATGGAACTAAAGGACATTACACAAAAGAGATTTGATCTTTTTAGCACATCCGTGGATGATCCCGAGAGGATATGCTCTTCGAATATCTTTACAGAAAATAAAGAAGCTGCACTTAGACTTGAGTTAAGAACACTCATTTAATTACAAAATGTGCCTATCCTGGTGGATACAATGGCAATATGCATAAGCAAAAGCGAGTTCTCTAATAATATATTTTTCATTTAATTTGCAAGAACGGTTCAATATTAGGGACACGGGTGCACAGCTTACTTCCGCAGTCGAACTAGGAATGTTTATTTTTGGTGCAAGGAAAGTAATTGTGTGTAGGATGTCGCAGTGATTCATTTGAACCATTCAAAGTTAATCTTTCTCAACTTTGTTGTGCTAATCTTCTGAAAAGTTCAAAGATTTTTAATTTATCTTCCATCCTGACGAAATAAGATTTCTCCAACATAGAAGCCATTGCCTGACGCCATTTTGGATTTATCCATACCGTTTTGTAACAGAGTGTTGTCACCACAACCTACATTTACCAGTTTCAAACACTCCCAAACCAAAATTTCCTACTCTAGCATTATTTATTACTTTCCAAGAAGTAAAAGAATTTGTGAACCTTGAAAGACCAACATATAGTGTATACACATCAAATTATCTACCACAGATAGAACCATCTGTGGTAGATGCTTTGACGTGCATTTCGCCTTCCAGGAAGAAGAACATTTAAGAAAAATAAAAGAACACGGAGCTGCATATTGAGAAATGAGTTTGCGCAGATACTCATAATGGCGGTTTGCCTGCATTTCAATTCTAAGATGTCATATTCATGTTTTGTGTACTGAATTATTCACCAAAACCTATGGAAATGCGAGCGCGTGATGGGAAGTCCTAGCAATGACTCTAATAACATCTATAAGGCTGCAGCGAAATCGATTCTGCCGCTATATGGGAAGTGTTTTCACACTGTGAAAGTCAATTTAGCTGAAATTATTGTCTGGTTCTTCAAACTTCACAATTGTCTTTCTTACTAAGTTTGAGTAAACATAATCCACGATGTTTTGCTTACCCTGTATAGACTTTAAGAAACGGATTCTGCGATTGTAATGTAAGTAAGAAACTAACAGAAATTTCAAGGTTCTGAAAAGTGCGTTTTATGCTTGCTGGTTAAAATGGTTGTATTCTCATTACAAGTCAGTTCTTTTGACGAATTTAAGTTAATTATCTCTTTAAAAAGTTCACAACTCTTCGGCTAATGCGTATTTACGTAGTAGAGAGACGTATGCACCAGAATTAGCTGTCATAATATTAAATCTTGTGCTTCTTGTGTGTCCAACGATGCTGGTACTATTTGCGAAAGATTACTGCCACGCGTGTAACAGAAAGAGTGAAGCGCTTTTCCAATTCCAGTGTTAACACACAGTTTTCGATCTAGGAGGCAATCATGGGTAAATGGTGAGTGGAGATGAAGCAGCGCTGGGACCGTAATGTGAAAAGCAAAGAAAAGCATTTCTTTGCATGAAAATAATTTGAAATAGTTGGATAGTTTACAAATTGATTTTTATTGCCTAAGTGAGCGATACAATTCAATTGCCTAACGCGACCCTTCTGTACAGCAATAGAATTGTTTTCAGTATCACTGGCCAAAAAATTAGAAACATTTTGCAAATGGTGTCAACAGATAATTAAACGTATGGGTGTACAAGTGCTACGTTGTCACCTGGTGTGATCACAAGTTACTTACTATATGGTTCCCTGGAGCTTCTTAGTCGATCCATTCACAAGAAGAACAGGTTATCTTTCCGATTTTCAAAAAGGTGTTATTTTTGGAACACTTTTATCAAGCGGCCACAATAAAGAAAACAAAGTAAATCACTGGTGTGTCGAAAGCAATCATCTCAAAAGTATACAACGAGTGAAAGGCGAAAGGGAAATTCTCTAAAAGGAAGAACGGCAGCAGAAGGTTTGGTACTTCAAGAAGGAGACCGTAGGAATTTAAAGCTGTGTGCTTAAGAACAGAAGGTCCAGTTTTCAGCAAATGACTGAAAAATTCAGTTTAGGAAAAGACTCATTTACAACCGAATTCTGCGGAAGAAGTTAAATAATCTGAGATTTCGTAGTTGTGTGACTATACTGAAGCCATTTCTTTCTTTTAATTTTCTCATCTGACATTCCAGTCTTGTCTTTATTAGGTGTCCCGTTCGTTTTCTTACTGGGGCTCTGGGTTATCTCGACACGTAGCGAACAGTCCAATCTCAATAATAAGATGATGAATCATGCTGCAGGGATCACAAAAATTAATATTTATTTTGGCTTAAAGATCAACAGTCAAAAATTAGCATTATACCCATATCTGAAAATGAAAGAGACCTTTCCTTTTCCTTCTCTCTCAAATGTACCAATTCTTAAGGTCCTCTCTTCCCCCACAAAGATCCTGGGAATAATCATTAACATGTTTAAAACTCACGTATAAGAACTCAGAGTCTTATTATTCAAAACACTGCGGCTTCTGAGTCAAATTTTGTTTTATGTGAAAAGTCAGGAAATAATTGGAAAATTCATGTTTTATCCATACTCTTTGCTATTTTTATGGCTCTCAGATTTAGCCTAAGGCTGTCTCCCTCTACCAATTTCAAATTCAGTACTTTCTTTTAGAGGATGGAATATCTCCTCGTTCTTACAATAAAAACCAAATAGTCCTCGGTGTTAAAATTTGGAAGGTTAAAGAGCCTCGATTCCATTATATACGTATTTGCGAAATTCTAGCAAGATTATGATGTGTATTTTCTTCTCCGGTTTCGTGCTCTCGTGGGTAGCACAGTTGGTAGAATCGCCGTCCTCCCCACACCGGGTAGAAAAGACTTGGGTTCGATTCCTTCGATGACGAGAGGAATTTTTATGGGACTCTTTCACAACGTTGCTGAGTTAGTACGTCTCAAGCCAGGGTAGCATGGATTTTCTCCAGGAAACTCGAGTTTTTCGTCCAGCAAAATCGTCCACAGAACACACGCAATTTACAGACAGTATATACGGAGCAATACAGCCTTAGTCGCTAATGATGCTCCCAAAACCCAATAATAACAACAGCAACATGAAGTTTCGTTCTATATTTGTAATAAAAGATACATCTTTGTTTCTTGTACAGTATATGACAGGTATAAGTGTTGTATAATGGTGAGAGGAGCACCTAGATACCTTCACAAAGGTTGTAACAGTAAGTAGTCTTGGTTTAAACAGATATTCATTTCTGCAGTATGTGTGGTTATAGAAGAACCTAGGGATGTTTATTTACAATGTTTTTATTTATTTCTTTATTATTATTATTGGGAAGCAAAAGCGCGCTTCGTAGGATTAAAAAAAGTTAAAATTACTAACTTTCTTAATTAAAACTTTCCTACAACAAAAAGACTATGCCTTCATATGTATTCTGATCACTGCCATCTGAGAATCTTGAAGCATATGTAGATTTTATCTTTAGCTTCGAACAGAATGTAAAGGAGTCTCAGCTGGCCATCAAAATTTCGCTCTCTTTTCCTTCCTAATCTGTCCCCAATACTTATTAGCTCCGTGATGGTTAAGGGGCAGCCATTAACAGCCTTTTCTTGAGCAACACCCCTGGGACTGACATGATTTCGATCATTATATTAAAATTTGCTAGCTCTTTCATCTATGAACTACTTGCTGTTATCTTTAACAAATGTTTGGTTTTACTTTTTTGACTGCTAGAATGAATACTCTATTATTCCTGTAAGAAAAATTCCGAATCCTAAAAGCTCAAAAATTGGAGACCTGTCTCTATCTTGTCGTTGCTACTAAAACCTTCCTAGAAAATTCTTCTTTCTTGCTTAACCTCTTAAATTTTGTCGTTTAGTTCTGATCATGTTCACTTCGATGAAAATCCTCTGCAGGTTTATCATTTATAAGTTTCTCTTTTCTTGCTACTCAAGCAGTTAACTAATGCTGAGCTGGACTAAATTCGTTTTGATGTACCTGCTGGTTTTAATGCTGTCAATTCTCAATCATTTGTTCATTTCCTATACGACTACTGTTCCATTTCTGGCTCTCTTCTCTCCTTCATTCAAAACTCCATATAACAGAAAACTTCGTTCGGGGAAAATGACATTGATTAAAACATCATCATAATTACCTCAAGAGAGTACACTATCTGCTATACTTTTCTCCATTTTATTCTTCCCTAATTAGGAATAAACTCTCCAGAGCCCAACAAAAGCCTACGCTGATGATTTGAATATCTAGTCTGTCTTGCATTCTGTGGAAGAAACTAAGGCAAATAACGTTTTTGTAAATCAATGCATTGATACCACTGTAATGTCCTTCCTTAACGTCTTGGTCTGAATCCTCAAAAGTTTATCTCTCAATAACTAGGAAATCTTTTCCGCATCAATTTAACCTGCCATTGGCAACACTAATTCAAAAGGCCAATAATTTGTATATCCGATCAAGCCATAATAGTGAAGTACATGAAAACTCGTCTTCATCCAGTCGTATTTTACAGCTCCGTCAGTCGGGCTGCTGCTGCTGCAAAATCCAATCTTTCTCTTCTCCTAATTCCACATTCTAAAATGTGAAAGGTGGTAATTTGTTTACCTGGCCCACATCAGAAATGTATGGCTCTCTTAACCATACTCCTATTTCAAAATTGTTCTTGATTCTCTGAAGACGAAGAAGACCTCTAAAATGTATACTTAAATTCTTTAGCTCTCATTTATCTGGGATGAAATTGGAATCAAAGGCCTCAGAAAAACAATAGATCCATATGTTCTCCCTATACCTTACAAAACAGAACAAACACTCTGAAGCTTGAATGAACGAAATACTAGACGTGTGTTTGTTTGTAACTGACAGTCTCAGTGGAGTTGTGTTGCAACATTAGTGGTTCATGTACTGATATTTAAATTTACATTAGAATTCATCCATTAGTGGTTCAAGAATAGATAATCTAAAAATAAAAAAAAAAATTATTTATTTTTGTTATATTAAGTTTGACGTAAGCCACTGTGGACACGTACCATTCAGGGCAGGTCACTCTTCCTTGAAAGTGTAAATTCTTTTATGAGGCCCTCGGGGCTAGCACAGTTGGTAGAATCGCTGTCCTCCCCACTCTGGGTGGAAAAGACCTGAGTTCGAATTCCATCGATGACGTAAGGAATTTTTATGGGCCTTTTCCCAACGTGGCCGGGATAGTCGGTCTCAGGTGTGGCCAGCGCAGCTTTTTCTCCCGGAAACTCGGATTTTTCGTCTAACATTGAAGCAAATGGACCACAGAACTTACAAAAATAATATATATGGCTCAATATGGCCTAAAATATTACAACATCTTTAATGAGTGAATAATAAACTGATTTTTATATTTTATTTAGTTTTCTACAGGGCAGACTAGGTATGTACAGTATATTACAGGTGAGAGAGAGAGAGAGAGAGCGTATAAATCTAAAATAACTAGATCGCTGTAATCTCAAAAGATCCGCTAATGATGAATTATCGGTTATTAACAAATCTGTTTCTCTAGAAAGAGCCTTGCAAATCCTTGTGAGAAATACGAAATTTGAATCGAACTGTTCAAAGGAATTGAATAGCGTGATGCTGCGGGATATATTCAATAATTACGTCATTCTGTTACTGAGCCTGATTAAGTCGTAGGATAGATGCAGCGTAGGAAATTGCATAACAGCGCAGAAGTTTCCAAGGACGGTCATTATTAATCAGGTACTTGTTATCAATAATACGATGCTATACTTAGATGTTGCGAGCGGAAAGGGCGAACTTCCGACATCATTGCTGTAGTTCAAGCCTGCTGTCAGTGATGTCAGTGATTAGTAACAAATATCCACGCTATTTACATATAATTACATTATTGAAGCACAGTATTTCGGTAAATACAGCATTCAATAATAGACATTTGCTCCGTCTGGTGGCTAAATTGTAATTAACAAAACATATACAAGTGGAAATCCGATGATCTGCGTAAATTTGAGACGCCTGTAATGGCTGTTTCAAAATGATGGATGCCCTCTAGTTCAATATCCTCTATATAGGAATAAGCGAAAATTTTATTTAATTAAACCGAAAAATGCCAAATAGCGGATTGACACATCTTCCATCTTTTTTGGTTGTTTAAAAATTAAGAAACACTCCATCTCACTTGGGAAACGAACTTGATTTTTTCTAATTTACTTCTAATGTTTTTTTTTAAGTCCCAACTGCTGGGAAATTCGCAGCTTTTCTTGTAGATCTAAACACCGAGGAACGATATGAATCACGGAGGACGTACTGATATTCACACTTCATCCCCAACAAAAGCAATAGCCGCCTGTTTTTGTTAATGCGGTATACGCACTTATACTGAATGTCTACTTTATTAAGTACAACTAACTAACTAATAGTGAGTAAGTGCCCCAGCCCTCAGAGTAGCATGGATTCGTATTATGGACTCAACGTTCGAAAGGGTTCCACAGGGAAGCTGGGCAATTTGGATGGTTATCGATCTCTACTCCAAAGAGCTCATTCCACCTCATACCACAGGTGCTCAGTTGGATTGAAATCTGGTAATTGGAGAGATCACATTAATCTGGATTCGCTCTCATTTTTCTGGGAGCAGTTCTATAAATTCTGGCCTGTGACATAGCGCGTTACCCTGTTGGAAGAAACCATTCGCATATCAATACATATCAGCCATTAAGAAATGAGCTTGGTTGAAAACAATTTCTAGATAACCAAACGTTGCTCCACTGGTATAATGGGACCTAATATGTACTACTAAACCATACCTCGCACATTACGCTGCATTTGCCAGCCTGTACTGTTGGACGGACCTAGCTTCTCACGATGGGAGTACAGGAACGTGTTTTCGCCATACTCTTGTCTTCTCATTAATGTGAAACAACAGGAAGTGGGATTCATCAGAACAGGAAACATTTATACAATTCTCCATTGTTCAGTGTTGGCGTTCCAGAACCCAATATAATTGTACCTTCTTGTTTTTTTTTCAAAGGCGTGAAACCCGTTTCTACCGTTAGCTGATGGACCTCGTCCGTAAAAGGTACGACGGGTTCTGTGTTCTGAAATGCCTCTATGGTTACCATTGTTGTATTTGAGTTATTTTAATAACTGTAGGCTTTCTGTTATCCGGTACAAAGCTTTCCAGCTTCCGCTGGCCTCTTGAATCAACAGACAGCTTCCGACCATAAAATCGCCGTTGATTGGACGTTATTTGATTATTTGGCTAATATTCATACACTTGGGACATAGTTATGTGTCCCAGGTGTATGAAGTTCCAATGGGAAGAAGTGGGGAACGGATGAGCTCATAACTCAATGGCTATAAGAAGAAAAATCTAAAATCCGGCCCTCTTCAGAATATTATACTAATAAGATAAAAAGGTAGCTATGAGAAAATAAAGATGTTTAATAACTTCAACATGTAGATAATGATCTGATCATTAAGATTATGATCTGATAACAGCAGAAGCGAATTTGCAGAATAAAAAAGACAAAAAAATAAGATCCTAAAGCAAAAAAATTCTAAGAAATAATATTACAACAGAAAAGAGTAAAGTGTTCTAAGAAAGGAGGGATATGTGAGTGGACTGTGTTATTAACAACGGACCGGACAATAACCAGCGAACAACACGCTTAAGCACTAGACTATTATATAATGAAAGGAGCGAATAGCAGGTGATGCAAAGGGGCTAACGAAAGGTTGATGAATTACATCACCGCTAACCTCACTACGCAGTAAAATAACAGCACTTGTTAGTGGAAATCTCCTGCAGTTGGCATTTGTAATTGTTCGTTGGGTCAGAAGGCAAACACGATCTCACAATGCTGAGAAAGTAGATTAAAAACTGGATGTCAAGTCTGCTCCGTGCTTCGCACAATAGATGGCACGGTTGACAAATGTTTGTGATGGTCACCTAGGGTGACAGTTATTGAAAGCTACAAAGGGACACGGAGCGAAGAACAAAGATGGAAGAGGAAGTGGTCACCCGCACTTTAGTACAGGCGTTGCTGTGTGGTTTCAAAGGAATATTCCCTGGTGCTCTGAGGAATACATCACTTGTTTCGAGGAGCGTAAATAAAAATGAGCAAAATATGCATAAATTTAAATTGTTTTGTAATTATTAGGCTATTTAATAGAATAAGAGAAGAAATGTCTTAAGAGGACAAGCGTAAGAAATGTAATTGTTAGTATTCAGTGCAAAAGGGCTTTTAAATTCCAAAATTTAATTCTATTCAAAATTATAGTAAAAAATTAAGACAATTGTACGTTACTTCACATCATTAATGCAATTTTAAATGGTTTATCGAACCCATGAAGTAGAAATTGGACCGAAGATACAAACCTATAAATGCTACTGCGAAAAAAAAAACGTTGTTTACAACCCTAGTGAAGAACACAGTTTTTTTCTTAACTGAAAAATAAAGAATATTTTTTTGCAAAACTTTTATTTTAATTTTTTTTTCTCTGCAGGCGGTTTATCTTTCAGATCGCAATTTTCTTTACTCTGTATTGGTCCTGGGATGAAGTATGGTACCTCTCCTAACAGGTACATCTCCTGATCTGTACCATCGGGGATAAAAAGGAATCCTTAATAATAGCTTCAATTACTTTAATCTTAGCTCGGTATCTTTTCTTTCTTTATTACTCTTCTGCAGATTCTTGCGCGATACCAAAGTTAATTGAACAGTTATGAAAACCTCCCTCAGAATAGCTTTTTCCCTACTTCTTGACATTTTTCTTTTCATCGGAGTCTAAATTTTTTATTCTTCCTCATAGATCTCATCTCATCCTTCTTGTTTATTGATTTTTCCTTTGACAAACTCTATTCAGTGCTGTATGATTGCTCTAAAGATCTTCCCATCCATCGGCAACATTGGCAATTTCGAAAGCTTTCGATGCTAATTCTCATTTATTGAATAAACTTTTTATTTTTATTATTCTCGACCATTCGTAATGTTTTTTCTAAGTCCGTTCCATAAGAAAGAAGCACCTTTTAGATTCAGCTTTATTCTTCGTCCTTACAAATATGACAAGGTCGGCGCACGTGGATGTTTTTCAAACAAACCACGCTGCTGCTTTACTAAAAGATACCTCGTTTCTTTTCTTTTACTCTGAGAAGTGCTCTGAAATGTGTTCGCATTGGAACTGTCAGATGCTTGATCACTGATAATGATCTGAAAATGTTTAGATTTGTGTGAGTCTTTTTTTTTAAATCACGGCCAGCAAAATTTTGATCAAAAAAGGAGGATAAGAAAGAACTAAGCAAGATTAAGCAATGTTACTTTGTAACATTGCTTAATGTTACAAAGTACTACTATGGTGGAGACAAATTTTAAAACTTATCTCTTCTTATATCTAATATTTTTAGATTTAAGCTGATGAAATTGCGATGGTTTCGTTGATATGTTGAAGAATATATTGTGAAAAGGTGACCAAGATATCTATAAATGAAATAGAGAAATGTATTTGATAAAGTATTTTGTTTATTTCTTGTTAATATATGTAAATTGACCCACAGTTATTACTTTTTTATTAAATTAACTCACGACATTTAAATTGAATTCGTTTAATATAATTAAACGAATTACTAAAGGAGATTACGTAGGAGCTTCCGAATTATTATAATTAAGGAAATACTTAGCCCACGTGTGTAATAAAGTTCAGTTTTATTGGAATATAATAGAAGCTACAAAATTATTGGCTTAGCGTTCCCAATTTAATAACATTTTATAACGTTTAAGACTGATAAAATTTAACCTAAAGTTATAGACTTTAAAATTTTAATTTTGAATAATTGAATATTTATTTTTATAAACTGTATTAACTGATATAAAATAAAATACAATCAAATAAATTTAAATATTAAATAAAACTATCATAAGCCATTGCACAAACTATCTAATCAAGAAGTCATAGCATGCCGAATAGCTATTTAGTGTAAACCAGCCAAAACTCGAAGAATTAAAAATTAAAACTAAAACTATACATATATATTATAAAGATTTTATGAATACTTATATAAACTATATTTTGATTCAAATCAGTGCTGTGTATTTCCTAATTTTGGCTGCGACATAAACGAGATGTGGGTAAAACGTCAGCTTCATATCGGGGATGATGCCTAAAGCATTTTATTTCAGGGAATTATTTTATGGGTGCTCCATTAATTTTTATGGTTGGTGGGCTAGTTAGATGAAGCGAACCCTTGAGCAAAATATGCCTTTTTTTCTCACCAGAAATAGTGACCCGATGTGTGGAGGTCCAGCTCTGGAGCCTTGTGAGTGTCAGATTTGCATTGACTTCCAACTGGGCTCTAGAACAAGCTTAGACAGAGGAGACTGAAATGTGGACAAACACTGAAAAGTGTTTGTCCACATTTAGTTCCTATGGGTGTGTAGCCCACAGCCCAATTGTGCGCCGTCGTATATAGTAAACATGTTACGATTGGAAAAAAAGATGTTGTTGTTGTTGTAGTTTAGGGGGCATCAGAAATTTACCCCATATTGAGTGAATTGTTTATGTTCTAGGTCGATTTTCTGTTTGCTGGACAAAAATTCCGAGAGAAAAACCATGCAGTCTTCGCCTGAGACTGACTAATTCCGTTACGTTGTAAATTCTTCGCGTTATTGATGTGATTCGAACTTAGGTCTTTTCCACCCGGTGTGGGGAGGACGGTAATTATACCAACCGTGCTGAAAACAAGAGTTGTAGCAGGTCGTACAATAATTACAACCGGGACTCTGTCTCAGGTGAGGGTAGCATGGTTTTTCTCTTGAAAACTTTGATTTTTCGTCCAAAAAAACAGAAAATCGACAGACGCAATTTACAGATAGTAAATGTGGAACAATATGGCCTTAGTCACTGATGCTCCTAAAACGATACAACAACAACAACAACCGGTACCATACGATGGAAAAGTTAGGGAGAAACTTTTTGGGCTTTTTTGTTTTGAGATTGTGGTGACATCCGACTGTCTCAGAAGAGCATTTGGGAACAAACGAACTAATAATACAATAAATACAATTTACGGACAGGATGCACTGACACCTCAGGAAATCCACAGAAAACAAGATACAAAGTGGCACATGTCGTTCATATAATTCATGCAGAGATTTAAGCTATATTTAAAAGCTTATGTCATACCCACCATAGTCTAAACTTGCTATCCTCCCCTGAAACATCTGTGATCGAAATATTCTTAACTGATCATGACGTGATAAGTGGGGTTAAAAAGCTGCAGGTGATTCTGGGTACTCGTCCACACCACGGGAAGGTTGGCCAGTCCCAGTGGAGCCTTGCAATTTCTTCACAAAGGATGTTCGTGCGCACATCCATTAGAAAGACAAACAACTAAAATATTGGAGATTATCTAGAAAAATAATATTCCGATACTTATACCCCACGCGCTACGTTGTGTTTAATGTCAATAAATGAAACACTCATTTAACTTAATTATGACATCAATCATCGAGTTAATCTTAGTATATATACGAATAGAATCGATATTTATAAACCGGGAGATTTTATAGGATTTGGTATATACTCTCCTGCAGGTTTAACCACTGCGATTTCATTTTTCTTTCTATGTTTTTATGTTTTTGAGAAGTTAAGACGTTGCTTCTAAAAAGCATTAACGCTACAAAAAAGATGAAGACGGAAACAGGAGGGAATCTATTTTACAATAACTGCCGCGTTCTGTTACAAATAGACAATAAATATCGTCGTGAATTTGATATTTTCCTTTTCGGGTGAGTGAAAAATCGATAATCAGCAATCTGACTCCAAAAACAACAGTAGTTTCACCTTTCCCTTTTACCTTCTCTTACTTCTTTGTTGTTCTTTAAAAAATAATAACTTATATTTTCATAATTCATTTTTATGTGACCGATTCTCTGAAATTTATCTAAAGTCTTGATTTCATAAAGGTTTTCTGTATTTTCAGTTTCCATAAGAAAAAAAGTATGATGATAACAAAAAAAGAAAAAAAAATTCAAAAATCCATCAATCTACTTTTTTTTTTCTCGGAATAGCAGGTTGCTTTTTTCTTAAAAAATCAAAGTAGACGAATATACGTAATCATGCATCTTTTGAATCATTTCTCAGTCAAAAATGTTCTTTTTAACAGATGGTGTTTAATTAGATTTTCACTTGGAGTCATGATTCAAATAATATTCTAACTATACATTACCTATTTGCTATTAATTTTTCCAAAGTATATTCGCAAGAAATATATAATGTATAAGGATCGTTTTATGTGGATTTGCTGTTTCAGGTGGTGTGTATGGGGAGGAAGGCGAGTGGCTGCATACATTCGGAATGTTTTTAAAGCCATCCACGCGCAATCCTTTCCCTATACACAATGGAAGTATCGACCAGAAACGTTCCATTGAATCTTGGTTTCAGCATGACCAATACATGAACGGGAGGAAAAGGATTCCACCACCAAATGCCTGGTCAAAGGGCATCCGTTTCTCAGTGTAGTCTCCACGATAGTAGTATCTGTTCGTGGGAGGTACGCAGCGGGAAGCAGGATTCGTGGGGGACGCATTATTTTATTTTTTTATGTATTCATGTTTGAATATTGTAGACTTCATCTGCAGTTTAGCTATTCATATGCAGCACAAAGATACAGGATTCTCCTCTTTGACAGCGTAGTGTACTTTAGAAGAAATAGTGAATTATAATACAATAAATGATTAAAAAATAAGACAGTAACGTGATTTCACAATTTTTATGAAAATATGGTTTCCCACCTGCCTTGTGCTCTTAGCTGCGCGATTGTTCAGTTGACATCAGCGGATTATAGATCCTTGAAATAGTCTGCACCGATACATGCGTCACCTCCGTTATTTCATGGGACTGAATAATCGTACCTCGCTTTAACTCGCTGATATTTTCACTTTTTTATATAATAAATTATTATTGATGATGTCGAAGCTGCACAGGTCTATTTATTGATCCTTAATATCTATACATTACTAGGGAGGGCTAATCCATACAGATTTTAATGGAGGGAATTTTCTACGCTCTTTTCACACAATGGGGAAGTATCTCAGTATCAAAAAGACCACTTCACAATTACTTTGACCTTCGGCTTTTCAACGCTGTAACAGAAAGATCAGTAGTTTGCTTGATTAACCACGTTTTTCTATGAAAAACGAAAGTTCGTTGAAATTAATTGAGTGTGTTATTTATTCGTACAGAAGAACGAACAGTTACTGAGATTTTAAGTGATTCCTAATGGGCTATTGATTTCAAAGCAGGCTGCGCATCGAAGAAATTTCAGTTGTTTGCAGCTGTGAGTACAGTTTCTTTCAGAGCCCTGCCCTTCAGAGCCAAATGGCAGGTGGATGTTTCAACATTCTGATGTTTAGTTTACTGGTCTTTTTGTAGGGGGAGTTACACATTCGGCCTTTATTGCCGATCATCTTAAAACCAGCATAAATTATTCTTGTGTAAAATACAGTATATACGAAGATAAGTCAATAAATTACATTAATATTAAGTTTTTATAAACATAGTTGTTATATACTTAATACCATATACTCTTATTACTGCACGTCTCCAATAACTGTAATTTATGCAACATAAAGCTGGCAATATCGGCATTGACTAACTTTAAAAATTACCCTCGTTCTATCTTTAAAAATTGCACTCGTTCTTTTAGAGGTGGATCGTTTTTTTACAGCGAATCATCACTTTGGTTCACTTAAATAACTAGAGCAGCTGTGCGATGCACAGCTGAAAAATGAAATCACCCAGTTATACAGTTAATCTCACACACGTGATAAGATATAAACAAGGACATAAACAAGAATTAATCTCTCTAACGCTGTCGTCCCAATTCAGTACACATTTCAGAATAAATAGCAAGAATCTTGCAGAATAAATGAAAGCACCCTTAATTTATCGGCGCATTATAGCCATAGCAGCCACGCCACAAAACCCCCATAACAATAACCTTAATTTATCAGGAAACCTGTTAATAATCCTCAAGCCAGTCCTTCCTGAAAACTATCTTCATAAAAATTTCCTGATAAAAAAAAAATGGAGGGTATACTCAGAGCAACCTTCTTTGCAATACTTTAGACCCACTCTGATTTCTTAACCCCCAACCTATATTTTAGATCACCTGCGTATCATGATATGCAGATGATCTAAAATTCTTCATTATATTTAATAACCACAATATTGAAGCTCTCATTCTGCTCATCAGCTGCTCAACAACTTAAAAATTATCTTAGAACCATAGGACTTGAAATCAGTGACAGCAAATCTGGTCAGATCACCTTCACAAAAAAGAAACACCCAACACTATCTCGCATCAAATTCTCTCCTGTCTCCAAGGTTAATTAACAGTAGGGCGTAAATCTCAACTTTCTTAATCATTTCGAAAAAAAAATCAAAATCAGCTACATCCTTACTGCCCTTGGGCCCATGTGATAAGAACTCGCGAGAGTCAGTAATATTCATTTCATCATCCGATACATTCAAATGTGTATTTACTGAATTGTACTATATGCCTCAAAAATATTCTGCTCTTCCTCTCTCAACTGAAGAGCCTGAGTTTTACGCCCTCCGATAAGAACAAGATGGATTGGAATCCATTCTCTTGCTCAAAACCCAAAGGATTGCTATTCAACTCCTAATTCCATAGAAGCCACAATTATTTTGGAGAAATAATTGTTGCAACGTAATTTATCAATGGCAAACTCGATACATTAAAGATTTACCACACTTTTCGAAATCCACAGACAGAATAACATTCTCTTGATCCCAGATTGCGAGAGATTCAAACAAAACTGCTTTAAAAATGTGTCCCCCGTGAATACTACGACTTTTGTAATAACTGTATGGAAATTGATCTAAAGAAAATCTGCAAAAATAAATGCTGAACGAAAGAGATATTCAATGAAACATGCAGAATACAGACCACGATTCTGAACTTAAGCGACCAAATTAAATTTAAATTTAAATCGTCTCAGGCGATTGTAGCACGGTTTTTCTCATGGAAACTCAGCAAACACCAAATCAACCAGAGAACACAAGCAATTTACATACATATTACTCGTACATATACGGCGAAAGCCTAAGTTGCTGATGCGCGTAAACCCTACAACGACCAACCAACCGGAAAAATTGAAAAAAAGCACCATTTTGGAACAGGATTTGACCACGTTTTTCATCGCCTAAAGATTCTGACCTGTACTTTTAACCTTGATGCACTTATCAATGATAAACTCAATACACGAACCACAAGTTGAGGCATTTGAAGCACCAAGGATGTCCCTCCTCTAGGCCTGGATATAACACAGAGAAGAGTTTTAAAAGTCTTGAGGCAAATACTAAGGCGAATTCATAGACGTTCACATTTGCTAAATTAATAATTCCGAATGATCGTATGAACAGTATGGATTTTGTTAATATTAGTCGATCGGTTATCAAGAGATGAAACCATCGCTTGCTAGTAAATGGAACATCACCTTATTTCCATCGAAGTGTAACTAACCTTCTCTGGAATGCAAAAAAGAGCTTCAATTTAAAAACTTCTGGCTGTAGGAAGCGAGTCTTAAGAACCCATACTTAAAAAACCCAGGCTTTTCATTTATTAGAATTGAGATATACATCTAAAAGAAGTAGAGTATTGACTCCAATCACTTTAATAACTCTGGAAGTAATTTTTTAATGAAAACCTCAACACGATATTAGAACCTACGGTATGGTACTTAGTGCCATAGACAGGGGTAGGTTGAGAAAATGAAAGAAGATACTTGTTGGCATTAGAATTGAATTTCCAGACAAGAGTTAATAACTGAAAATGAAGAAGGCCAAATAAAACATTTGAATTGAAGCTATAAATAGAGCGCCGCAAACAAATTACATAAATAATTTATGTAATTTAAAAAATAAACAAAAAAGACCCGCTGCACATGAGGGGAAAACTTTTCTTTTTCCTTTAAATAAGGATTAATCAGATACCGAATAATTTGTAAAAAAAACTTTTAAAAAAGTTTAAAATTTGAAGAATAAAAAAAATTAAAATTTGCAGTTTAGCCTGCATGGGTCCAAATGTGAATACTTCAAATTCAATCACAGACCGGAGGGCAGTTCCACATTTTCCTTTAGTAAAAATGCAGTCTTTTCTTCTGGACTGGATCCCCTTTCGACACTCTCTGCATACCAAATGAATCATCATTGAAATTTCCTTGCTGCCTGAGCTTGCTTACATCATTACCGTTTATTTTCTCTTGTTTACTTTGAGCCACCATTTTGCCTATTTACTTTTCATCAGTTTCTTTGGAGACGGTATTTCATCATTTTTTCCGAAACCAATCATATCCTGCTGGATTGGTATTGCTATTGAAAGGATGACTAATGTCATTCTTTTAACAAAAGTATGGGCATCGTAATGCTCTACACATTACTAGAAAGGTAAATTTCTCAACCTAATGAAATATTGAGCTAATTTTTCACCATTTAAAGTTTCTATCCAGCCTTATGGACCTGGTACGCATTTGGTGGAATTCTTTTGTAATTTCGTAATTTCTTGGAGTACATATCCAGCTAGCCATTATAAAGAGTTTATGGAATTCAACATCCTTTATTGATTGTTAAATATAAGTAATGACTACAGACAAACGTTTCAGAAAAAATATAAATATAAATTGAGCCCAACATGCTTTAAAATAAACGTTATGGGGAAAGATACCAACTCGTGTTATCATGTCCCGCACATTTACTGGCTCGTTTCCCTACATATTGGTGTAAGACGACAGTAATATTCATTATAAGATGGTCCTTCTACATGTTACTGTATTAAAATCAAAATCTGGCAAACAGTCTTAAAAACATTTGTATCCATGAAATATTTGCTTTAATACTGTTAATTGGCAAAGAAATCTTATGTACAGAGAGCTAAAAATCGTATCGGCTTCAAAATTTACTGTACCTACCAGACGGTGCACAGCAACCCCTTCTATTAAATAAATAAATATTAAGACGTTGTGCTTATTTCTACCCTCTTGTTTATGGAATTGGAATTATACACCTTGTGGTATCTTCCACCCACTCTTTTGCATTTTCCACAAATATAGTCCATCGTGTGGATGGATTATTCTGGTCTGATCGTGTGCAAAACTGAAGACAGAAAGTAGTGGTTAAAAGTCTAAAAATACGGAAGAGATGGAAATCAAACTGAGACAAACGCATATAAGAGTAAAAATAAATAAATACTAAGGAGAAATAAAGAGAAGGAACTCTGCGTTTTTCTATTTCATTCTAGCAAACTGGATAACTGTATTTTAGTGTTTTTAATATTTTAAAGAAGGGTCCCGATAATCTTGTTCTGAAGCAGATATTTTCAGCCGAAGTTTGAAGATCTCATGTTTGATCAAATATTTCTCTAATAAATAAATCTAGTGAAATATCGATTTTCCGAAGACATCTGGCTACCTAACCCATTACGACTATCCAGTCCTTTTAAATTTAAATGCATTGAGGACTGCAAGAGTATAGGAGGTTTCTCTTCGTTATAATTGCTCTCAAAATCATATGTAGCATTTTTATGAAGCGAACTTGAAATGATTATTACATGTTGGCCGGTATATCTCTAGAGAAAGGGAAAAAAAACGCCATTATAACATAAATATAAGATGAAAAAGAGCGAAAAAGTCATGGATATAACAAAGAAGAAGACAAAATATACGGTTGTTATTTACGGTTGTTATTTTCATATGTGAGAAAACTTCATTCATCTCAAATTTTAATGACTGAAAAATGCTGACTTCGAACTAAAGCACTCCGAATTAGACAAAAAGGGAGGTTCTCCACCTTCAGGACATTTTTATAGTCCATCGTGATACTGTTAGAGAGTTTTAAGCGCATCCGCGACTTAGACTATATATTGCGTCAAATATATCATGTCTGTAAATTTCGTATGTCCCTGGTTGAATTTTCTATTTGTATGATGAAAAACCAGAGTTTTCTGGAGAAAAACAAATCATGCAACTCTTACCTGAGACCGAATAACTGAGCCATTGTTAAACACAATGAAATTTGAAGATGAAATAAATGTTTTCAACTGCTCCCCTATCTTGCAATCACACCTTGTAAAGGGGTGCGCAAAAGAAGTGGACAAAGACAAGGACTAAAAATACATAACCCGAAATATTTAAGTTGTATGAACTCTGCCAAACCTATGTATTCTCCTCCACCTAATGAAATAAACCCGATGTAAGAGAAGGAAGAAGATTTAAACGGCATATCATCTTTGATTAGGATGATTGCAGAAACGAAATAATCAGAGACTAATTTCTCTGAAATTTCATCGACGCCATTTAGGATGGTTGCTGTGACTAAATATTTATCTCATTTAATGTCATGCGATAACGTGGATAAAGTAGATGAAAGGGTGAAGTGGATCACATTAAGCTGTTGCATGTACTTACTGGCCAAAAAAAATAAAATAAAAAGCTTTTGTTGCAGTTGGCGTTAATAGATAATTAAACCTACGGTATGCAAATATAAGTTGTCACATGGTACGATCAAAAGTTCCTTGGCATCAGATAAATGCTGTGCGATTTCTTGGGATTTAGTCGAGTTGACCATGCGAAAAACAGGTGAACTTTCCGATTTTCAGAAGGTATCGTTGGAGCGCGTTTAACAGGAGCCGCTTAACAGGAGCCGTTTGAGAAAACAAACGAAATCGCTGTTGTATCAAAACAACTATCTCAATAGTATAAAAGAGTGAGAGCAGAAAGGAGAATGTAGCTCTAAAAGGAAAATATGCGGCAGAAAGTTAATACTCTTGCAGAGATAAGGAGGTAATTATCCCATTGTACAAGGCGATGTTTAGGCCGCATCTTGAGTACTGGATACAAGTCTGGAGGCCTCACTGTAGGAAGGATATAGATCTTCTGGAACGGGTTCAGAGAATGGTACCGAAATTAGTGAAGAGAACAACAGGGTGGTGTTACCAGGAAATCTTCAATTCTATGAATTGCAGCGTCTTGAAACTAGGCACCTGCGAGGTGATCTGATTGAGGTGTTTATGGCTTTGAGTGGATTGAGCAAGCTCATTGCTGATAGCATTATTCCTCTTTCCCAAAAAAACACATATAAGGAGGCACGAATTTAAATTTAGGAAGGATGGGTGCAGGAAAGATGTATGGAAGTTTCCATTCAGCCAGGGGGTGGCCGGCTGTTGGAAGAACTTCCATCCGTTGTAGCGGAAGTGGGTAGTTTGAATGAATTCAAGAAATAACTAGATAAATTATTGGAGGGGATGGACAGGTGATGTGGAAAGGGTTTTTTTTATCTTTTTTGTCTGATGCTGTATAAGCTTGCTGTCTTGCACAATTTTCCACTACTAATACTACTCCAATAACGAGATTGCAACAATTTAAATCGAATTGTTCTTCAGAATAAAAGGTCCGTTGTGCAGCAAAAATACTACTGAGACTTCAAGATAGGCTAGGCAAAAAAAAAAAGACCCAAATGAATTATACTGCGGAAGGTAGAAGAGTCTAGGATTTGGTAGAGGGGCCTATGCAAATGCCATTTCTTTCTGTTAAAACATCAAAAGATCCGACTGTAATGATGTTATCAACGCCATGATTGGATTGTGAACAGTTGAAAAAGATCATGAGGTCCGACGAGTCGCGATTTTCACTTTTCTGCACCAATGGTAGGGTGAATGTGCGTACCTCATGAAGCTTTGCATTCAAACCATCTCGTGTCCACCACTCAAGTGGCTAAAGGTGATATCATAGCATCGGCTATGCTCTGTTGGCACGGACTGGGTTCGTTCATAGCGTTAGAAGGTTATATTACCTCCAATGAATATCTTTCTTTCCTTTAGGAACAACTTCATCCTGAATTTCTTCATTTTTATTCGGATTACGATGAATTCTTTTATGACGACAGCAAAACTATCCACCGTGCCTCTGAAGAGTTCGAGAAATATTATCAAAATTTCCAGTATCTACCCTGACCGCCTAATTCTTCAGAGCTGAATCCAATTGAGAATGTCCGAGATATGGTGGAAAGGGCATTCCGACTACGTATTTCTCTACCGACCACAATACAGCAGTCGACAAATATCGTGATGGAAGAATGGTAAAATCTGACACTTAGTAGAATCCATGCCGATTGTAAGTCCAGGAAATGGTGGCCCTTCTAGATATTGAATAAAGGTTTATTTTTTATATATTTTTTGGCCAATGAGTGTAATTAGCAATACATTCAAACAGATAATTTTACTAATGAAATATTTGAAAAGTTATTCGTTTTCGTAAAGTTTAGCAGAGAACTTTGGAAGTAATAGTCTTCTGAATAGATATTTGCAGATTATAAAAAACTTGGATTCTTTTTCAGAAATGTCACCATTTACAGCAGCTCAAGTCCGAATTATAATTTTGCATCCTATCTGAAATGTATTCATTAATCTTTTAATGTGAAAAAAAATATATATATATCGCATGCAAATGATTTTCTACGTTTTCTTTTTTTTTGTTATGTTTATTATTAATAACCTACGCAATGGGAAATTATATTTGGAATCGTTAAAAATATCCCAAAAATTTTAAAGAATAACTCTAATTTTATCTTCCATGAAAGCGTAAAAATGCATTTAACAACCCGTTCCTGCTATCTTTATTCAAAGAATTTTCTAAGTTGTTTCTTTTTTCCAATCAAAGGCCAATCATTTGAGCTGCTTGAGCATCTCTTTGCTGCGTTATTGACTTTAAGTTTCTCTCCAAATCCAAATGAACTCTACTCTCCTTTTCTCATTGTATTTGTTTTCATTGACACCCAAGTAATATGAATGTTTATCAAATGGAAGAAAATCAGAAATAAAAATGCGCTTATTTTTTTATTAAAATTATGGATCAAATCCGTTTCAAAAGGACTTTATTTTGAAATTGTTATTGCAGTTGTTTGCTAGATTCTGACACACATAGCTAATTTTCAATAACAGGGACAGAGCTGTTTCCCAAGGCTATTCTCTGGTCTTATCCACATTGAATATTAGATTATGCTGCATAAATCACAAGATTCCCGAAGATTCTGGAAGTGATAAGTACAGTTGGCTGTACTTATCAAGGAGTCGTGCATATGCATTTTGCTTGCACAGGCCACACATTTGGCACCAGCATAATACATTACTAATGGTTGTTTTGACAACCACCAGTGAGATCTATAAGCATCACTTCAGAAGTTTCCATTATGAATGAGTATGCCAATAGAAACGATGCCACGACAATCTACTCCTATCCGATATTCAATGCATTATCAGTTATTCAGATATTGTAAAACTATATGAACAGCCCACATATTTTTTTTCTTTTATTCCCGTTTTGCATTTTCTAAATTGGTGTATTTAATAATGACTGGGATGCAAGTAACGCTAGAATCTGACAAGTACAAGCATTAAACAGATTGTGTTCAATATGATTAATCATCAGGTGTTGTAATTTTATCATTTGGCTTGGTCACCCTACCTTGGTTCAATTATTCTCATAAAAACGTTTTTTCCTGAGTGGTCACAAACAAGAGGGTTATCCAAAAAGTAATGCATATTGCGGTTGTGCTCTTCACTTCGCACCACTGTATGACTTACATTTATCAGGCTAACAATTTGAAGTTTAACCTCAACACTAGTGTGCTTGAAACAGAGTTCCTGACTGAATGTTTATGCTTTTAAAGATGAATGCTAATTTTTCTTCTTCTTCTCAGACTTCGAATCAAAGGTCTTTTATCAAAATTGAAAATTTTCGTGGTCGAACGCCAACACAAATGTATGGGTTGTTGCAGGAAGTGTGTAGTGAGCCTACGTTAAATCGTAGCACGTTTCATGTTAGTCTCAAAGTTTCGTCAAGGTCAGACTAATGTGAAGGCAAGCAACGCTCAGGTAGACCGAGGACATCTACTGGCAACACATCGCAATCATTATTACTACGATTTTGGAGGAAGACAGACGTACGTATTGTGGAAAAATAGCCAACGAATCTGGAATACCGCCCTCATGGGTAGCACAGTTAGTATAATCACCATTCTCCTCACACCGGGTGGAAAACACCAGAGTTCAAATCCCATCAGTGACGGCAGGAATTTTTATGGGTCTTTTTGCACAACTTGGCTGAGTTAGTCGGCATGGTTCCTTCTCCCGGTAACTCCAGTTTTTCATCCAGAAAACAGCAAATGGACCACACAATATAAGCAATTTACAGGCATTATATACTGCGTAATATGGCCTGAGTTGCTAATGCGCCTGAAACTTTACAACAACCTGCCATCTGGAATACCGAAATCACGTTCACCAAATTTCATCTGAAGGTTTTATAGAAAACAGACGAATGCCGTTGAGTCCCACGTCTGCTATCAGATGGTCAACGAGAAAAGAGTAAAGAAAGTACAATGCAGTTACCTGCAAGGCGGTGAAGAGTTTTTAAAAGACATGGACACAAGACTTGGAACCTGAACTGAAATTCAGTGGAAGCATTCCAAATTTGCCAAGCCCATTTAATTGTCCCCGATAACAATAAAAGGTGAAAAAACTGGTCATCATTGCTTCCGATTATGAAGGCATTATTGCCTGTGATCAATGTTTATTGTCAAGTGGCGCGGGAGTATCCTGTAAAACTGCCTTGTCGGTTATCATGTGCTACTTGGAAGATCAGTAACTAGAGACCAGGCCACTGTGCAATACTTCTTCGTCAGAAATTACGCCCGAAAATTCGCCAGAAGCTGCTATAGACGTTGGAAGCAGATTTTCTGATACTCCGTGACAACGTAAGACCCCTTCACAGTGTGCACAGCATGTTTTCCTCGATTACAAGTGAGAAACCCTATCTCACCCACTTGCAGTCCCGATATGAGTCCTTGCGATTACGATCAACCCGCCAAGCTCAAGGAACCGTCGTGTGGACAGACTTCTGCTTTGTTAAGCATTGGGTGCAATCATGACTCAACACATCAGACATCAGACAGCTTAATTTCAGCAGATAGTTAAATGACATTCAAAAACAACCAAAAAGTTTGGAAGCAATAAAGTGTGAAGGAACATTGAAGGTTTATAACGTAAATTACGTTATAAAATAAATTCATTTTATATTAACCGCTTTTGTACATTACCCTTGGGATAACCATCGCATTATATCTTCTGATCGTCGATTTTTGAAAAACAAATTGTCAGAAAATAGAGAAAAAAGAAGAAAAAGGAAACTCAACATTGAGTTTGGCGAAACTCATACATAATCTTAAAGATAATCGTGTTCTTCAGTTTGTAACATTTTAAAACTTTAGTAAACAATACAACAGTTACACATCAGAGTATGCCAGGGTTACATGCAAAGCTAGCTCCTGTTTCAGATTTTCTTGAATGATATCGACTACAGAATAATGAGTACTTATAAGATATTTATTACTCGATGCCTCCTTATATTGAAATTATGATTTGGCTGTGACGTTCTTCTTCTTCTTCTTCTGAGAAATCCGTGTAACACACCACGCTAATAAATGCTATACTTCTCCTCAATAAATAAACTGAACTATATATATTGAAGAAGATAGGGGGGGTGACCGTACAAGACATGTTACATGGGTCTCATTAAACTGCTACACGTTATCTTAAAGCACGCTAACAGCAGCAAAATCGAGAGAAAAGAGAGGATTAAGAAAAGAGAAAATGATAAAGAGAATTAAGATGAAACCTAGTACTAAGCTCCGTGCTAAGCTCGATCAACTTGAGTGCTTTCAAGCCATGTGCCCCTGTCTAACGCCCTTAGCCTAAGGCAGAAAAAAAGATGATTGCTCTTTCGTCTATCTACCAATTATCAACATTTCATCCAATTAAGCAATAAAGATTTTTTTCCTAGCTTCCAAGCTAATTCGATTGGTTTCATCAATGAACTACATGGAGACCTTGACTACATCTGCACCGATCGAACGTACAGAAAACAAATATTTGAAGAACCTGCAACTACCACCGTTTATATGGAATATAGATCACCACAGCTTTTACACTTACCCGGAGGACGCGCTGCGATGTAGGTCTAATGAGATCTCGTCAGTTTAACTTTTTCTTATGGTCACTGGAGATCTTAGAAATGTCAATATAAGCTAACGATATTTCATTCTGCTTGAACCTTACTGCTAATCTATATGTTTGAATGCTGTTCGCGTACAAACAGTAACGTGATATTTAATTTTCTTTTTTCCGATAATTTATGAGCTGAAAAGGGAGTTTGGCACAATACTTCCTGTTTTTTTTATTTTTATGTCCCTGTCTTCTCGTTTTGTAAATCACCCTCCTAGCATTCCATGCTGTTTTGAGGTGATGCCGTTTTGTTTAATTAAAATAAATAAATAAACAAGATTAGAATAATAAAAAAGAAGGTATGTGCGGGAACAACGTAAAAAATGGCACAGTAAAAGCGACGTTGTAATTTTAATTTTGTGAAAAATATTAACTCCTCGTTTAATTTCCAAAATATACAAGCAGCAAAAAGTACAGGTAGATCTCCTTCTTTTGAGAAGTACCTCCCATCTTACTAGTTACAAATTGCGTGATGGATTTTCAAAGAGAATGAAATACGCTAGCCGTCAGTTGACCTTTTCATGTGGTCCTCATCTGAGACCCTTCTGTTCGTTCTGCGTCTATTGTATTTGGTATACCAGTCAGTCAAAAGTCCAATGTTTGCATACTCCTCAAACCAATCTCACGTACTACCTTACAAGTATATTAATCGTCCGTAGCATAATCTGCCACACTCAACATTTAAAGCTACTGTTCTTTGTTTGCACACTTATGCCACGGCGAGAGCAGTAATTGGATCGGCTATTGGACCTTCAAAATCTTGCGAGACACTCTTCATCTTTCCTGTGTTTCCCCACAAAGACTACGCTTCGGTGACCGCAAACAATCGGGCCAACCATGTTGTTTGTCTATTTTAATTCGCCTCCTTATCTACACCTCTGAATACCAATATTGATTGCTAAAAGATTGTGGCAGTTTGTTCAAGCATACACATGCACGTTCACTCTCCTATTGCTGTTTTTATGTAACTTCTTTTCCACTAAAGAAAATTAATGGGCATCATCTTTCACTTCATTATTGTGAATTTGAAATGGCAATTTTAAAATCCATTCTCTCTCTCTCTCTTTTGTTTTATGCGCTTTTTTAAATTTCATTCAATTTGTTACATTCGCTTTCCTCTTATTACAACTAGTGCAGTGGAAGGTTCGATTATAAATCCTCTTAATGCTCACTGATTTGGTAAAATCTATGTCCGCCCACTCAATTAAGCTTTGATAAATAAATGAACACAACAGTATCCATTCATTAACATCCGGTAATTGGATTTCCATCTAGAAATTACCTTAAATTCTGAACTAAGAATAGTAAGGAGGGCTTTTTGAATTTTGAAAGGGGCGAATAGAAATGCATAGCTTAAAAGGAATTTCAGATGTATGCTTTAGCTGATAGAAAAACGTCACCCCATTATGCCTTTTTTGTCTTAGCAACAACCAAGTTGTTGTACACGAAGGCCCTGTATTTTAATAGTATCTTAATCTGCATTAAGTAACTTCTTTGACGCCACTAAGGAACTATATATCGTAACTTTTACTGGCCAAAAGGATTCAATTGTTCAATGGGGAGGTCGTTATGTCGTTAAGTTGAACATCTGAAGCAATAAATTGCAGTAATGTGAGGGAAATGATCGCTTAATATAATATATATTTCATGCTCACGAAAATGAGGTAAAGAAAAATAATCTTCAATGGAAAGGATTCTTTTCTTAGGTCTTGTAAACAACTGGATTTGAGTTATTCTGAAAATGCACTCAGTCATCATAAAAATAAATATTTATTGGTTATTTTAGTCAATGAAATTACATGTACTGTTTATACTAGTTTAAGCAGATTGAAGTTCTTTTTTGGCTTCTGAGATAATGCAATATCTAAACCGGAAAAAAAAACTATAAGCTTTTTTTTCTCCTTCTGAAATAATCAAAGTGATCTTCAAGCTAAGTTTCGTCGACAAAATTATTCGCTCTCATCGAATCCTAGAAAAAAATTCTTATTGATATTCTTATACCAGAAATTTTAATCCAAACTGCCTGGTTACAAACAACTGAGGAGTTAACTTCTTGCTTACAAAACAAATCAAAACAAACTCATTAAACGCTGTACTTACCATGAAAATATTTCATAATAAACATAATTGTAGCGTCTTATCCCCTCACAAGGTCAGCGAGAAAATGTTTATTGTAGGTGACTCACAGGTTGGAGATCAGTAGTTATTTTGTGTATCTTCTTATTGATGTCTTTTGTCTTGTATTTGATGCACTTTGGACTAATTTATATTATTTATATTGCAAAAAGGGACTAAAGCTGGGAGAAAGTGTAATGGCTGTAGAGAAGGCAGCCGCCCGATTTCATTGGAGCATAGTTGTTCCACCAAGCAAAAGAAAGGTGGAACAAGCCCCCGGGAAAGGGAAGAAAGTCACATATCAAGAGAGCAGGGTGGTGACCGCCAAAGAGGTAGTGGTGGTCAAAGACCCCCAGAATCGTACTCTGTTCAACGATAGGATTAACAAATCCTATCCCGATAAGATTTGGGTCAGCAGATATATTGAAAGTTTGATTGGCAGGGTAGAGCCCGTGAAACATACGGTAGGACCATTCATCTGGCTAAAGTGTAAGCATCATCATGGTTCTCAGTATGAGAACCATGATGATGCTTACTAGGCTGGAGTGTCTTGAATGTCTTGAGAAGAGATCTTGGACACATTTGGCGAATGCATGACAGTACTGATCTTCTGTAATGATCAAGTGTTCATTTTCCTGTGGTAAGTCTTGGATCCTGGTGTAAAAGATGCTACGAAGATCCTCATAGAGTGGACAGATGTATAGTAGATAGTTCCAGTTCACACATTGTCTATTATGCCCATAGAAGTCAATTTGTCATTATTGGTACCATGCCCAGTTATTAGATACGTTTTGCGTAAAGACATGGGGAGAACCAGAGTAGGGCTTTTGGGGAAAACAAGTGAAACGTCGGAAAGAAATTTTTTGGTAATTAGACCCAGGTCAGTTCTGTCCATGTATCCTGCCAGGTCTATAGAAGCATGGTTGCAATTAGTTTTTTCTCCGTCTTGCTGCCATTGAGAGTGCTGATGGTATATCCAATGATGGAGGTTGGTAAGGACTCTATTACTGCCCTGGACAGGCAGTAATAGAGTTTAACGCAGCTCGGTGAAACCAGACCTTGGAGCCTTATGTAATGATTAGTGGAAAGATGGATTTGTAGAGCAACTTGAGAGTGCGGTGGTTCAACCCCCACTCTCACCGGATAACCCGAACAACCAGGGCTGTATAATTCCTGACCTTGGTAGGTCTTGTTTTTGGTTTCTTATGGCGCAAATTCGACTACGGTTATAATGCGCCACGTCACCCTGACCTTAGTACGGAGATGAGAAATATGTGAGAAAAAGATTAGCATAGAGTCGTCTTAGACGATGCCCAGGTGTTTAAGTTCGATGACCAGTTTGATTATAGCTCTTTATATTTTAATCTGTGGAGGTCTCTTGTTGTCTGCAGGATCTCTTGGAAAGGATGGGCTGCTTTTTATGAGGGGGGGATGTAGCTTATGCAGTTTGGCTCGGTCCTGCAAGATCCGAATGGCGTGATTTGCGATGGTTTCAAGAGATGTTTGAGTGCAGTGACCGATATGGCCAGGTCGTCGGCGAATGCTTGGGCGGTAACATGGCCCAAGTCAAGAGCAAGGTGTTCATATAGTACAGTGTTACAGAAGAAAGGGCACAGGACTGAGCCCACGGGGAATCTTCGGACAGAGCTTGTGAGTCTTCTGTATGGAGTGCACGCAAGATGCTCGGCCAACAGATCATATCAAATTCCCCGGCGAAATCTATTGCAATGACAAATAATATTTATGTGTTGCTGTTGTGCCTGTAGTGACTAGTATCGTCCTATGTGCAGCATCCTGGACGAAAACTAGTGGACATCAGATTGAAGGCATCAGAATCGTTGATACAATGAGCTTAGAGCCACGGTTGGAGAAACCTTTCGAAGAGCTTGCTGATCATGGATACAAGAGCAATGGCCGTGTAAGAATTGGATTGCTTGGGTGGTTTGGATGAGTTCTTAAGTAGGAGTCGAATATCAGTCCTCCATTCTTCCGAAAAGTAACCAAAATTTAAGCATTTGTTGAAAAGATCAGAAAGGAACTGGGGGTTGATCTGTGCTGCCTTCTTAAGGATTTCGGGATTTATATTAGGTCTGGTCCAGGGCATTTCTTGTTCTTCGTGTGAGCGAGGGTCTGCTGCAATTCCTCGATGGTGAATGGAGCTTCAGTTGCCTCGTTGTAATAATAAGTGCTGTTAGAGTGTCAGATTCCTGTTGGTGATCTTAATAGGGTTCCACGTTGTTGATAAACTGGACGTTGAGGATATTATTAATTTATTCTCGCAGGACGTAGTCATAATACCTTGGGGCGTGATGGTAGAATTAGTTACATCATCCCCTGGGGAGCCTGTTAGTGGTGATGCGATACACCACTCTCCAGAGGTCGGAGTTTTCAGAGGTGAATGCAAGTCGCTCTCAGGAGGCTTTTTTATATAGCAGTTCACACTCGAGCAGTTTTATCAGCGATTTTATCCTGCAGATCTGGACTCAGGCGGTCCAGGTGTGAGGGGAAAACCACTCGTGTGTTGCTGCCAAATGTCACAATGAACCTCGAAAAAAATAAAAAAATCAATGATTTTAATAATAATGATTATTATTAATGATGATAATAATTATTTCAAGTTTACACGGGAATAAATAATTGTGATTTATTATTAATTTTAATTGAAAAATGTTAATTTCAAGGTGTTCTCTGGATTAATTTGTAATGCCGTAATAATGTCCAAGTTTCTTGCAATAACCGACTGCACAAATTTAAATTTGGCAGCAATTAATGTAGACATGTGTAGTATCTTATAGAGGGCAGCACCTGAACATCAGTTTAACAGCAATTAATAGTGTATTTTTGATCATCCGAAACTGTACATTGTCATTTTAAGCACGTTTGCCTTTTTTGCCATATCTGTACGTGTGTCCTTCCTTCCACATGTAATAACTCAACTCCCAGTGGATGGATTTTCATGAAATTTTAATTTTCCCTTTTATAGACAGATTTGTCAAGCCAACCCAAATTTAATTAAAATCCGAACAATAGAAATTCGTTAATTATATATCACATAGACTACCCATATAGTGTATACTGTGGCTGAAGCATTGGACATTATGCTTGTTGATCGTGTCTGATTGCATAAATAATTTGAAAATATGGCAGATGTGCAGAAGCTAAATGTTCTAGGGTTGCGAATAAATCGTTGCAATTTTTTGGTTTTTGTTTTCAGTTTACGAAATACATAAATCATGAATTATTAGCTTATTATATTAATCAGTGCAGAAGCATTAAAACATGTTTCATCTGCTATTAAAATCCTGGAAGAAAACATACTGCATCACAAAAACGTTGACAATATACATCAATTGTTTATTTTTTTTTAAATCACAAAGCCTGAAATATGTGTTGCAGTTCATTCCCCGTTGATTACAAAGTATTACAAAAACGTGGAGCGAATGCTATGTTAGGAGGTACGTGTAGTAAAGTGAAAACAGTTACTTTGTAAAAAAGAAACTGCCTTCTGTTCATTAACTAACTTCTTTTAAATTCAGCTATAATGGTAACCGTCCCGAATCGAACACTTGTTTACATGAACTTCTTAGCAGGTAGAACTACCGTTATAGTTCTGTGGGGTAATTTAAAAGCACCCTGTATAATTTAAAGATGATAAATCTCTTTAACTATCTTTAATCTAAACACTGACCTCGAATGACTATTTCTCTGCATGAATTGTGTATTGTGCAGAGAAGCTACATATAAAGGAGTAGGAAAAGAAACACTACAATATAATAAATTTTCAGTTTATCCACATTTCGTGATTTCGGTATGTTGTTTTCGAATATGACCTCAGATTTTTTCATAGCTTCAATGGTTGCTCAGAAGTTAAAGAAAAGTATATATGAAATAATATTATAAATGATTCATTAATATTGTTTAACTTTGCATGGAACTGAGTACTAATCATTGCTACAACAAAACAACTTAAAATCACGAATATGAAATAGACACCCCTCCTCGATATAATAAAAAATCATTAAAAAGCTGAATTTTAACCTCTTTGGATTCTGTGGCCAATGTGATAAACCTAAAAGCAATAACTAAATATAGTCTCCCATCTTAGTTCAGCCTACCTTCCATGCTACCTCTTTTATATTGGCTGTTTATCCTGATCGAATCTCTCCACATTCTCTTCACTAACGTCGCCCAGATTTCATTTGAAAACGTCGAGATGACAGTGCAAGTAATGAAGCTCGACTGACGTTCTGCGTCCCATTTTCCAATAATTTCACCCAATATTAACAATAACTTTTCAACTAGTTATTATGAATTTTTACTCTTAATTTTATCAAGAAAATTAACTACAAGGCAAAACGAATGCCAGAAATTTCGCTCAGCATCGGTCATTTTGTCTTCCAGTTTCTTATAAAAAGCCAATACCTTCCTAACTTGTGGATCAATGCATATGCCACTTTGCATCAGATAATTTTGGAAACACAGACTGTATGTGCCTGAGAGGGTCACCCGCTGCTTTAACAAATTGTTTGACCATTTGCCCAGCTTAAGACGAAGTGGTGGAAGTAAGATTTTGTTTCTTGGAACCAATGTATTGCTTACTAGATTGTGTGATCACCTTTAATCCTTTAATCCTGATTTGGTGTCCTGATGTTCTTGAGGCAGAGGACCCAAAACGTAGTGAAAGCGCCTCGCAAACTCAGTATGAACCCGAGCATCTTAAAATCCCCACAAAAATTCCATTTATATTGATTATACTTGATATTCTCTTCATATACTTTTCTTTCTGTTGCCTTGTTTAATATGAAGTTTTTTTAATGTATTATACTATACTCCCAGCCAACTTTCTTAGTAACCCTGCAACATATTTACAATGCTATACCGCTCAACAATGTTGATGCATAATTATCTTAGATTCCCTCATAGAAGGTCAATTCATTCTCAACGTAATGTCCACGACATCGTTGGATTCAGACACAGAGTGCATATATGAAGCCGTTAAATATAAACATAAACAATTTTGTTACACAGTGTGGTTAAATTAAATTAAATTAAATATCTATAACACTAATAAATATACAATTCTATAAGATAAACGTCTTAAAGAGAAGGTTAATTTTCAGTGAATGAAACGGACTATAATTTCAAAAAAAAATTAATAAACAGAAGATAAATTCTTCTCTGTGTTTATTGTGCCCCGACAGCTACTTATTTTTGAATGATAAGTATTTAATGGTGAAAATTGCCTTTTTCTTTAAAACTGTGCAATGGCAAATAAATGCCTGGTACACGTGAAGTTTCGCATCCTCTCCATCTATTTTATTTTAGTTCCTGACGCGGTTTCGAATAACGGATACTGGTATTCCCTACGTTCGTGAAGATATCGATTATACGCCCCCTTCCCTTTCTTTTTCTGCCTCTTTAATTACTTTCTCATCGGGACTTGATTTATTATTGCTGTTAGTTTGAACTGAAAATGAGAAATAGACAGAGAGAGAATAGAAATGAAAGTTGACAGGAAAGAGAGAAGAGCAAAAACGATTATCATGTTTAATGTACCATCCGTATCTCACATATGATACATAGATGGATACCATTTTACAATAAATTTATTAGTTCATTTGAGAATCAGTTTTTTAAGACAAATGTTTGATTTAGCGGTGATTTACAAACAGAACATTCAAGATTAGGGATTGAGTAGTCAAGAGATGGGAGGATTTTTATTTAGTGACTTAACTCGATATGTTCTGGTAGCAAAGTTGTTAAGATCGCATCAGGAAGTGAGTTGTAACCAGATATTTAATTTGCTGAAAGAAGATATGCTGAAGAAGTAAAGTCCCATTTAGGTGTTCTTTTCCTTTGTAATGACCTCGAGGGAAAAGCTTCCATTAGGAATTTCACAAAGAAAGAAAAGTCGATGTCTTAATACACCAGAAAAGTTAAAGTGGAAGAGAAAGAGAAAGAGAGCGAGAAAGGGGAACTAGATACAGGTTACTTTATTCTAAATGGTGGGTCAGATAAACTCTAGACAGAAATATTTCCATAATTCAAAAGAAACAATGTAAAAAAGTAAATCCATAAAATGAAAGGTAAAAATAGAGAGATGAGGAACAGAAGGTTGAGTAAAAATGACGCGCACCCGAATACAGTGTGTCTTCAGAATGCGTAAAAGGAGCACTTTGTGACCTTCAGAGAGAAAATTGGTGTGGGACAGAAGAAAACCACCCACCTACGTTTAACGTTCTCCGTTGCGCCTACATTTTGCGCTTCTTCGATAACGAGTGAAGGGCGCGCGCAGAGAGAAAGTGACGTCACTCTAGAAGTGCGCGGATTCTGGATGCACACGTTTCACCGAGGACCTATAAAAAGGATGATCCGTCCACAGAATAGAAAGATCATTCAATCAACAGGCGGACGAAGTCGAACACAGTTCCTGAAATCTCCCCCGGACGAAAACCTTTTGTGGGTGAGTAGATATACATTCCTTAAATAAACAGAACTTTTTTTAAAGTTTAGAATTGCAAGCGAGAGTTTGATTAATGAAATTTTGGATCGTTTTAATCCGTTTTTAATTCCCGGGGTGTTGTCTGTGATGTCTTTATCTTTAAGTCGCCTTTCACTGGTTTCGAGAAATATTAGCACTAGTGAAGAATCATTACTAATCGATGTTCATTACTTGAAGCAGTTTGGGCCCAGCTCGAACTTGTTTTTTTTCATGCTTAACAGTAGATGTAAGGATGATAATTCCACCAGAAATCTTTTGATATATGCAAAGAATATTTATTTGTCTTCGTCCCTTTAAGTGAATGTCCTCTCGGGAAGTTATTTCCATGTATACTGCAAAGAAGCATCTAACTTCTTACATCTCAGCTTTCCTTGTTAGAATATTGCAAGTAGTCGGAGTATCTCTTTATATATGATACCACTTGACATCCTTTATCAGCTCTACTAGTCCATTGTATATATTTATTAGATGTCGGGAAACATCGGTTCAGAACCTGAGTTTATATCCCCATAATTAGTAGTGCTGAATTATAAATCTGAAACTGATATGACGTCTTTAGATATGATATAAGATGCAACAGTCTTCCCCTTTCTTCTGTGCCTGGGAAATTTATATAATTTGGTTGGAATGTATTTCAATCATCTATCATTTGCGATTGGTTTCGAAAGCTCTCGGTCCATCTATTTTTTTACGTTTCATTAACTGCTGAATGCTTTTTATTTTAAACACGTTTTTTAAACAAATATTTTAAACAGATGAGTGGAATAGAGTTATGAAGTACTGGATCTTCTTCTCTGAGGTTATTCTAAATAAGGAGTAAGTTAACATCCTGCCAGATTATCATTAATCTTCCAAAAACAAGAAAATTTCAATGTGACAAATCCGGAATGGACAGAGACTGTCCTGTCACTTCCTAATGCAGCTTGTGGATAGTTCCCGTTTTATGGTGGATAACTTGTTGCATAACAAATACTCTCAATCAAACGTCCAGGTCTTTTGTTTTTAGTAACACGCAGAACAATTTAAAGAATTCATGCGTAATTTTGTGAGTTCACTGTTACACTTCTACTCGCGAAATGGCACAGCAGCAGTCCCTATGAGTCGAAGAACAGCACGAACATAACCTTCTCAATACTTTCTAGAGTCTTGAAGTTCTTCAGCTGAGATGATAACTGTTGTTTCCACTGCTCGCTACGGTCGCCTGTTCTTTGGCTTAAGGTGCCTGTACTATGTCCCATCCATAGTCACTAGGACCATGGACTTGTCGTATTACAGCCTCAGATGCCGTTGAGCATAAAACCACAAATAGGCCAACCAAAAAAAAAAAAGAATTGACTTTTATCCAAGAAGTTATTTCTTTTTTTTTTTTTTTCATATCAGGTCAGGTGTTTCAGACAGATTCACATTGTGCAAACAATTCGGATAATCATTCAGACACACTTTAGAACACACTTGATCAGACTTCCTTGCATTGCAGTCTGCTATGGATCGTGGTGTGGAAGTGCCTATAGACAGACCACATGACTGTTATCCATGTGAGATCAACCACCGATCCGTCCTGATGACGTTGGTCTGCTAATACATTTTCTTTTGTGACAACCGTATAAGCTTGTTTGTACGGAGATCATCCTCCAGGGCTTTTCGTTTTTCTTCCTCATTGGTTAAATATCTGCCCATTCGTAAGATCGTACATATGACATTCTGTTGTCGACGTACATCTTTCCGTATGCTAGAGTTGCGTTTTTTATAATTAACTGAACAATACTGAGGTACGCTATTTGGACGCACCTATCACTGTGAACACCATATTACTACTGCTGCGCATCTTCATACATAACAGCCGACGTGCTCTATTATTTAGGACTCATTAGTACCGTTTTTCCTAAATTTAGATAATCGAAATCTCGTTTTCATTTGACTCACCCAAGCTGATATACATAATGGAACTCCAGAGGGAATTCGGAACTTATAGCAGACCTCGGTGTATTACCCTTAAGTGTAATACACTGTTCTCCACTACGGAAATAACTTTACATAGAATGGACCGATGATGGACAGTGGATACTTCCTCATATACAATAAACGGGAATTTATTTATTTATTTAACCTGTTGAAATTATTAGACGGGTAAGAATATGAAGTTTCATTTATGACTTCTGGCCAGGACAAGAGCAGAGGCTGCCTAAAGAAAGGAAAAAAAAACACATAGGATAGAGAAGAACAGGTAAGCCTGGGGGGGAGATGATGACAGGGAAGGCATTCCTCTGGCACTCGGAAAGTCAACGTAGAGTAGGTGGGAGCCCTGAAGGAGGGTGGGACAGGGTGCTAAGAAAAGTAAAAAGATGACAGGAAGAGAGAGACTGTTTACAGGGCGATCACTGAACACCCACACAAAGCGGGCCCAAGGGACCCGAAAGGAGTGGAGGACCCCACGGAGAGCAGTATACTGTCAACATGAAGGAGGTCAGGACAGCAGAGGTGCAAGGCAGGATCGCCAGTCGAGCGAAGCAGCAGAGGTGTCAGGCACAGGAGACCGGGAGGACCGAACAAGCAAAAAAGAAGCAAGTCAAGAGAATGTGGTGAGATCACGAGCGCCTATGGTAAGAGATATGGGCTGCAGCTAGAAAACTGTATTTTGGGTAGTGCAAGCAGGCTCAGTGTTCAAAGTATTTGCGTTCACGGTTCAAATTCCTTGCCTTTGAAAAGTACGGCGTTGGAAGACAGCTTTGGCATAGGAGGTCAAGGCTTGGAAGGTTTCTTTGGATGCGATAATCTGATGTTCAGGTTGCAGTGTCGTGATACCCAGCGCTTGTAGTAGGTTCAGTCTAAGGTCAAGATAGATTGGAAAAACGTTCATGACGTGGTGCCAAGTTTCCTCATCCACATAAGAACAGAGTGCATCTTTCTAGATTCATGGAACCCGCAATTTGCTATTAAAGACTCCATGTCCTGTGAGGAGAACAGTTGT
This sequence comes from Mastigoproctus giganteus, assembly GCF_048544385.1. Classification (NCBI taxonomy): domain Eukaryota; kingdom Metazoa; phylum Arthropoda; class Arachnida; order Uropygi; family Thelyphonidae; genus Mastigoproctus; species Mastigoproctus giganteus. Next base: position 44,474,366 of record NC_143583.1, read on the forward strand.
CTGTAGGTTTGGATTCAGCCATGAAGTAGTTGTCTTATTAATAATAGTCACGTTGGGAAAACTTTTTTCCTGTTAATTTCACCTTTTTGGACTGGCTCTCCGCCTGAGCGCGCGAAGTCAGGAAAGACAACGTAGCTGCGCTCATTCTTTAGTAGCAGTTTCTCATTATACTACGGATTCTCTTGGATTTTAGTGTGGAGCCTGAGTCGGAAGTTTTTATATAAGGGACACATTTACATAATGTAGTTTAACTTTCTTCAGCTCTACATGAACATAGCGAATCGTTTTCAATTCCTAGCGTTGTTAGCGTTAACTTGAAGGGCCCATGTCCAGTTGGGAGAAAGGTTTCTTGCAAGCCTAGCGAGTACCAGGGAGGAAGCTTTGGACTCGTGAACCAAATTGTAGGGATGCATTTCTCAGTGACGAGACCTTTATTCATATAATCCCAGTTTTCCTGCCAGATTCGGGTGAGCTTTTCCACGATTCTCTTCCTTTCTTGCTTGGAGCTATTAACAAAGTCGAGCGTAATACCAGCTATCTCCGTAGGGATGCGCTTCTTCGGACTTCCACGTTCCAAATGTACTGAGCCAGCTAATGTTAGAGACGCTGAGGCCTTTGTTATCGCTAATGATCTGACATAAATCGTTTACTTAATTTCCGGAATAGGAGATAATCAACGCTCTCTTACTACCCTTGATCTTTTCCTCATTGACACACTGTTGCTGTCCCAGCAGCGTAACTGGCTGTTTTTGTTCCAATCAAATTCGATGACGTCATTAAAATGCACTGCCACGCGAAAGTCTCCTAAGGAACCTAATGAAATAGCACATCACTTATTATAATTAGAGAGCGTAGCTTCGATATTGTCATTCAAGCGGAACTTACTATGGCAGATGATTTAAGTCATCTCGTACTTGATAATTTACGATTCTTGTTTCATCCATTATGTTTTATGGATATTTTTCAACTATATAATTATCTTGCACTGTTTGCTATTGAAGTCAGTCCTGTCTTATATGTAATAAATAATAATAGATTCCCACGGGAGTCTTCAAAGGCAACTGAAGAAGTTGCCTTTGAAGACTTCTCCAAAGTCTTCTCCAAAGACTTATAAACATCAAAAGTGGTCTTGCCGTTGGCCACATCCAAAATCAACTTAATTCAACAATTCAAGATCACGGACAGAAATTGCACTAAGCAAACAGCTTCTAACAACAGATGCCCATAAAGATTCCAGAAAAGAGCTACACTTCCCGAAAACTTCCTCATTCATTTCATAACTATACTTGCAATCTCGATTATGTCCACTTCCACTCTTTTAATCTATCAAGTTCCGCTTAGTTTTTCTGACAAAATTTCAATTATCAGGTGCCTCAACTACTATTCATTTTCAGATACTCTAATTCGCTTTATGATTCCTTTCAATTAAAAAGTTGGTACTTGCGCATATGTCCCCTCTGATACTCCATGTCAGATACTTCGTATGGAATCTCCTCCTTTTGATGACCTCGAGCTTAGAATCTCTCTGCTCCATTTTAGCAAATTCATCTGTTGCTTAAATAAATCAACTTTTTGCTTTCATTTCTTTGAAACTCGACTGGGTCCAGTCTAAATTTCCTATAGTGAGGTAATTTTTCTTGCTGATTTTAATACTTAAAACTGCAGCTGGATTTAGCTTTCTAGTTACACGGAATCAGCTGGTGGTGATGCTGAGTCCTTTGCTAGTACTAATGACATCATACAGCTTGTTCATTTATTTACCAGAATACAGTCCCCTCTTTCCCGTTATCGTAAAATTTCCCCTATCTTTACCTTTTCCAAAGTAATGAAGAAATTCTTCAAACGCCAACTTTTAAACTATCTCCAAAATTTGCATAATATGAATGATCATCGATATGAATTCCGTCAGTGCCGATCCACTAGTGATATATTGACTTATGCTACTGGCCTTTTCACAAATCCGATGGAACAGTTTGGTGAAGCTTTTAAGGTTTTGGATCGTATTTGGTACGTTCTTATAAACAAGCTCTCATTTTCTGATTTCCGACTTTGACAGTTCCCTTACCTATTTTCTCTCTGGTCGCTCGCTCATTCGGATGAAATCGAAGGAGTAGCCAGAGAGAAAACTTGAAAACTATTTTTCACTTAACTTCTCTATTAATGCTAGTGTTCCTCAGGTTCAGTTTTACTGAACTTTTACTGGACCAGTTAACTTCCGGTTTAACAAAACTTCTATTCAAAATTCTGGTTTTGAGAAATATTTCTCCGCAATTTTCGAATATTCACCACCAATTCCATAAATGCCATTTTTCAATGGGGCAAAGGTAAACTACTTGACTGCAGCATTTGACTCAATAAATGTTCCTGCAATGCTGAAGCTACTTTCAGACCATTATCAAATCAAGGGAGACACTCTACAGTTCCTCACTTCACTCCTTCAAAATAAAATAATCCGGCTTACTGTCCACGGCCAAACATACGAGCGATGTGTCTCTTCAGGCGTGCCACAGGGTGGTGTCTTATCCGGCCTCTTATTTACAGCGCTCATCTCGCCGCTTGTTGAGTCCAGGCATGATACTCTATGCTATGCTGTTGATATGAAACTCCTCACTGATTTCCCCACATGATGATCTTATCGTGATAACAGCATCAATTAACAATATACTCCGGGAATTTGCGAACTACCTCAACCAGTTTGGACTAAAAATAAATCCAGAAAAGTCTGAATTTATGATATTCTCGTTAAAGAAAACGCCTTCCTATATTCAGCCAACACTATGCAATTCCCCTATTCCCATCGTCAAGAAACATACTGATTTGGGGGTTGTTTTTGATCCTAAGCTCTGCTTTGGTAACCACATGGAAAAGCTGTTCACCCAGGCAGCTCGACTCCGATGGATGGCCAAACAGCATTTGCATTATATTAATGAAGTAACGACCACCAGAAGATATATATAAAGCACGGTATACTCTCCGCTTCTATATGCTGCAGACGTATGGGCATCTGCCGCCCCTAGCACAATTCGACCACTCTTTTCTACTGAGCTTTGGCTCTTAAAATGGGTCATAAACAAACATAAACTTCCTCCACAGTTAAGGACAACTGAAATGGCCAGTTTGATAAAAAATCACAGGCTTCCCACGCTGATTATGATGAAATGCCTTACCACAACTGTAAAAATGATCACTGGAAAGATCTCGGCACCATCATTCTGGGACCTTTGCTCTTGGAGAGTCCCTCAGCCTTCCCTCAGACCGACTCCAACTCTATGCCCACATCTCAGCCGTCTCCACCTATCCGATACGTTTCTGCCATATCAGCTACTATCATGTGCCCAGTCTTTGGATGCTGATCTTAATAAGTTTTCTAGTGATAAGGAGTATAGACGCCGCATCCTTAAATTGTACTTCCCCGTCCCTGAGTCTGCTCCTTGAAGCTCGCCTTAACGCCGCAATCCAGCAATGCGACATGAAGATGGCTTACCAACCAACCTTGTAGTTTTCCACCTGTATATTCTTTGTACATTGTGATGTTTATAATTGTGTTATACTTTGAGTGTTGAGCTCTATTTACTTTTGATTCGTTCATATATGTATTTTATATTTAATTTATTAATTTCCTTTCTTACATATTGTAATATCACTGTTAACCCCTGGCCTTGTGGCCGTGAAAGGCTTATTGCAATGTATCCATTGTATTACTATTATTATTATTATTGCAATAAAGATTTCTAATACTTAATTTCAATCCTTCTAAAACTCAAATATGGATCCTAAACAATAGCCATATGTGATCTAAACAAGATCACATAGAAGCTCACTTTATGCTGTATTTTCTGTAGATACTTCCATAGGCAATGTTCTTCTATCATATCTCTGATTCCTCTACACTTTTCTAAACCAGTCAGGACTTAATCACTGTCCAACTCTGAACTCACACAACCAACGTTTTGTCTTCTTGTTTATCCCTTCACTGCTTTCTGGAAAACAACCTTCCTTCATGTGTTTTTCTCGAAAATTCAAGTGCAATGTCAACAAATAGCTTCTGTCTTCTCAACCTTCAACCCATGCACGGTACTAACAAACTATTTATTAGGGTCACCTAGAATGTTAATTCAACTACCCATGTGTATTGGGTCTGTAAATTGCGTGTGTTCTCTGGTCGATTTGCCTGTTTTTCTTGAAGAAAAACCCCAGTTTTACCGGGGGGAAAACCTTGCTATCTATGCCTGAGATCGACTAACTCAGCTACGGAGTGAAAAAAATAAGACTATAAAAAGTTCCTCGCGTCATGGACGGGATTCGAACTCGGCCTTTTCCAACCGGTGTGGGGAGGACGGTGATGAGAGCGGTATTAGAACATATAATACTTAGTACCCGCGCAAACCATGCACGGTATAAGGTATAAGGTATAAGGTATGTTAGTGTCTAACGGCTCCTGGGATTTCTCCCATCTCCGCGGGTGTACATTGTATCGGGGCCAGAGATTTGAAGTGTGTGGGGGTCATGTGCTGTATATTGTGTTGTGCCCTTTGTTCCTCCGGTCTATTAGCCGCCGAGCCCCTAGTGGGACCCGACGTTACCACACCATGCCACGGGGAGGCTGACCGGGTGTACCACTGTAGCTAGAGTACTCTGGCGGGTCCTGCCACCTACTTTCCTGGGATTTTAGTGGCTAGGACCAGATTTAAGAATGAGATGATCGCTGTTTCTTGAGCAACGGTTGTAATTTTAACAGAGCGTAGGGTTGTTCGCTGATAACTTGTTCTAGGGCCAAATAGGTCGGGCAGTAATTTTGATGTTTTTAGATTTAGACCTGTGGGGGCATGAGTGTGTGTGTATATAAAAATATATATACACACACACCCACACACAAATATATATATATATATAAACTAAAAAAAAAAAAAAAAAACGTTGTGCAAGAGAAAAGTAAGGGAGGAAGGCAAAAAGACTGGAGGGTAGGAAACAGAAGAAAGGGGCCAATAGAGAAGATGGCCCCTGATGACACTAATAATACTTAGTGATAATACTTAGTACCATGCACGGTACTAAGTATTATATGTTCTAATACCGCTCTGGTTTGGAATTTTCTAAAAATATATGCCAAAAGCATTAGCACAGGCATCCCATAGCGCGAAGTGCTTTCTGGCTTGTCGTTCACTACTATTTTAGCGCCCTTTGTGAATAGCAGATTAGACAAAATCAGTTAGACCTGATTTTGTCCTGAAGGTCTTTCCCTCGTTTACCGAAATGATAATCCATTACATTACAAAGTAACAAAAGCCTGCTTGAACTGGCTCAGTACTTCCAGCAATTTAGCCTCAAAATCAACCCGACAAAATCTGAGTGCCTGCTGGCCTGCTGTTTTTATTAAAGCCATCACCATCTATCATAACACCCATTCTTCATGATACCTTGATACCGATTGCAGAAAAACATTCAGATTTGGGAGTCATCTTCGACTCAAAACTGTCGTTCAGCTGCCACCTTGACGTACAGATTTCTCGAGTTAATCGCATAAAATATAAATAGTCACACTACAACATCTTGACGACGATTATCTGAGTTAAATACATTAAACCGTAGTTTATCTGCTAACACTAATTATTTATTCTGCTGAAATTTGGGCATCAACCGCCTCTAACACACTAAGACCGAGTTTTGGCTCATAAAACGGAAAACTAGATAACACAGACTTCCTCCACAACTACGTCTTTAAAGGCTTTCGGTACCTACACAAACGTTGCTTTATTACATTTATTAAACTCGCGCGGAATTTTTATGGGCTTTATCCATTACATGACTGATTTAGTTGATGTCAAGTTACTATAGCAAAGTCTTTTCTCTCTCTCTCTCTCTCTTTCTCTCGGAAACGTGAGTTTTTCATACAGTAAAACAGGGACCTGACCACAGAACACATGCAATTTATGGACATAAACCACACGGGTAGACGAGATAATTCTATTGGCCCTAACATGGCAGGTTCCCCCCATAGGGCCATCCTTCGCTCTACCATCACAAAATTGCCTTCATCTAGGTCTAGGAGATAGATTTTGTTCTGCACCAAATGCTATAGCAAGTGCATAATCTAGACATCAACCTCAGAGAACTTCCGTTGATCGTGTTTATCGTAAGTTCCGTTACAACTTTTTCCTCTGGAAGGTAACTTCTAAAGAATTCCTGTCCGACCAAGGACAATAGTCGGTCCTCCTTGAATGTGATAGCCCAATTTACACTGAGTGATCACCGAATTATGACCACTTACTTAATACCGTGTTTGGGCCACTATTCGCCTAGGTACTGGCGGATAACAGTTGCTATTCGCCTAGGCATTGACTCCACTACATGTCTGAAGACATTCGCCGGGACCTGTATCCATGATGCCTGCGTGGCTTTTCACAGTATTGGAATAGATGATGGGTGCGTGCCGGTACACCTCACTTCCCCTTTCAAAACAATCCACAGGCATTCAATTGGATTGAAGTCAGGCGAATTTGGAGTCCAATAGACCACCAATCAAGACTTCACTGTACACGAGTGGTTCGAGGAACCACTCATGAACAGTGCGGGCCCGATGACACGGCGCATTATCGTCTTGAAAGATCCTGTTTCTGTCTGGGAAAAAATACAAACATGACAGGATGCACAACGTTTCCTAAGACATGTGGATATTTGCATATGTAAAGGGCGGCTCCTAGAATTAATGTCCGAATCCCTTCATACGAGGGGTTTCCGAAAAGTAAGGTAACACATTTTTTCTCTTAATAATGGTGAAAGGGAATGAGATGAAACGCGGTGGACAGATAGACCCGTTAATAACATACAAAAAGACCGCCAGTGCAGTGTTGCGGTACTGTCGCCTCACAACAGATTCCAGTTGCGAAATAGCGGCTACCGTGCGAGTGGGGTCCAAAACAGGTGTGCGTGAAGTTATTCGCTTTTTGCAAGCATAAGGGTGTTCACCAAGTGACATTCACCGTGAACTGGTTGCTGTGTATAGCGAAAAGGTGATGACAAAGAAGCAGGTGTGTTTTTGGTGCAACAAATTTAAAGCGGGCCGTGTTACATTAAAGATCGACATCATGGCCACAGTGTTCTTGGATCGTCAAGGAATTCTGTTGGTGGATTTCTTGCCGAAGGGAGGAACAATCAATGCACAGCTTTACTGTGCAACGTTGGAAAAACTGAAAGCCAACATTCGACGCAAACGACCAGGACTCCTGACAAGCGGCGTGATTTTGTTGCTCGACAACGCAACTCCACACACTGCCCACACCACTCGTGAGTGGCTGCGTCGTAATCGTTGGGAAACTCTATCACATCTCCCCTACAGCCCAAACTTAGCGCCTTCAAACTTCCATTTGTTCGGCCCTCTAATAAAACATCTTTCAGGAAAGCATTTCACCACGGAGGAGGAAGTTCATCAGACGGTGCGATGTTGGTAACTGCGTGTGGGCACGAACTTCTTCAGTACTGGTATTGATAAACTGATTCATCGTTGGGACAAGTGCATCAATAAAACTGGAGACTTTGTGGAGAAGTAGTGCATGTTCACTTATTTCTTGGTGTGTAATTTCAACTTCTTGTTAATAAACATCATCGAAAAAAAAAATGTGTTACCTTACTTTTCGAAAATCCCTCTTATCTCTCTGAAGAAGAGTAGCAGTGCAAAAGAGCCAGATATGTGATTAATGTGGGTTTGTGTGTATTGTGTCGTTATGGCCACTTGACCATCTAGAATCATCAATCACCTGGAGAGATGATTGTGGGTCCTCTTTTACACCGTAAAAAGGTGGACCAGTCCCCGTAGAACAAATAGTACTTTCTCAATATGATACTCTAGTCCACCTGATGTTGCCAAAAAACTGACCGAATTTCTTTTTTTTGGGGGGGGGAGGCACTCCAGAGGAGTAAAACAAAAGCCTGTGGTGTTAATAAAAAAAAAAAAAAAACTCTGATAGATAAACTTATCCAACAAAATCTAAAAGCTTTAATGAATTGTAATCTCTTTGCATAAACCTGTACGTTTTAATAATCAGAATACGATGATATGTCAAACTGTTAAGTAAAGGACGGAACATCAAGGGCCATGACAATCAAGGACAAAACAAATGTCATAAAAACTTCTAATACGTTGTAATCCTCGCGTCAACAAATCATTTTGTTAATGAGAGCTAGTACTGTACTTTTTGTTAAATGTATCAAGTTTTGAAATGTTGCCAATGACTGTAGGAAAAAACGCAACAACATAGCAAGATGCACAAGGTCTCCTTAGAGCTGCCGGTAGATTTCACTAGTGAAACGTTGGTCCATACGCACCAAGAGTCCCAGTTTTTTCCAGCAAAACATGCCCAACCACCGCCACCGGCCTGGACACTGAGCGCGATGCACGATGGGTCCATGAACACGTGTTGCTTTACTTGAAGATGTCCGTCGGCGTGTTACATCTGGTATTTAGACTCATCTGACCAGCACACTCGTTTCCAGTCTCCCAGTGGCCAGCCAGCATTCGCCGTCGACGATGAACACCAGCAAGGAGAGGTTGTCTCTTGCGTCGTCTGCTGCGGAAATCCATATATCTAAGTGTGTGATGTATAGTCATTTGGGATACTGCTTTTACATTCCCCATATTGTATCGCGATGTCAACTGTTGCACAGTGACCTGCCGTTCAGCCAGAACAATGCGCTGCATCTTCGCTCACTACGAATGTCTCCTCCCCCTGCGTAATCCTTTAAAATTCTGTTGTGGTTTGACCCTAGGATTCAAAATCTCAACTAAAAGAAAAACTGTTCAATAAACTATAAAAATGGTCAAAAGCATAATTCTTGTAGGGATGTCAGCTTCATATGAAATGCCTTTGATAACCTTGTGAACCTAGCCGTCAGCAAGTTTTTAGGGAATAAACATTGGGCTACTTTAAAGTAATAGAGACACTAAGCGAATGTTTTATGAAACAAATTGATTTTCCGAATCCACAATCGAAGATGTGTGCGTTCATTTGGAAAGCAGAATGGGCAACAGCTGCCAACGAATATTTAAAACTTAAAGAGTGCTCTTATAGGAATGGAACACTATCAGAGATATCTGTTCACGCGAGCCTTGTAAAATGAACGTCAAGGAGAAGGATTGCTGTACATTACTTCTCTGAAGCAACCAAGCATAATAAAAGTTCGCGAAATGAAAATACAATATATTTTACACTGAGAGGGATTATTATTTTGAAGAATTTTTTATACAATTTAGGATTTCTATTAACGGTAGATCATGTGTTGGCTCTCTACATTTGTCCTGCATCCATTTTCATTCTGCATTCGGAGAAACTGTCCGCTATCCATGCCTTAATTCTACTTCTGAGCTCTCAGCTTCATACCTCATATCTCAATTGAATGCTAATTCCAATCGTATCAATATGACTGTTTCGGCTTTTATAAATAATGTCAGGAGCTTGAAATTAGTAGTTATCTACTGGCTAGTTGGTAGTTGCTGTATGTTAATGCCAAGACAACTAAAGCCATGAGAAATCAATACATTATATCTGAATTTTCGTGTATTCATCGGTCGTTTTGCCTGTTTGGAAAAAATCTAATTTTTTTGTAGGAGTAAATCCTTTAATTCATTCCTCTTTGACCTATGGTCCATTTTTTGAAGCTTGCTTTTGCAACAAAACAGCTAAGACTGTTCAGAATAAGAATAAATCTGTCACAAATTCTCAACTTTGCTTACTAACTAAACTAAACCATTCGCCTTACAGCTTCCTCTACATGCAAAAAAAATTGAGTTTTTTTCTCGTTTGCTTCAGGTGTTTTCTTCTAAAGGGATTTTAGATATCTAAAACATATATGGGATATTATTTATACATTTTTGAAGTGTTCATAAAACCACTAAAACTTCTCGATTCTATCACAAGAAACGAGTCAAAATACCTTGCGCCACTCTTCATTGCATAAAAGATTCGTTTCTGTTGCGTGCTCTTCTGCAGATATTTCCATGGGTGCTCCTCTTCTGAATTGGTATCTGTAACTCCACTTCTCTTTTCGAAGTAGTCCGAACACGCGAAGTTATCGCATTGCCAAAGCAGGTTCAACTTCAACCTATTTGAAGTAACTTTTCGTCAGCTCCTTCTGCATTTATTTCCACTATTTCGGCTCTTTGGAACAGTTCAACTGTACGTGTATTTCCTGTAAAATACATCCAACAGAAAATCAAGTTCGGTATCAAAAGGTTTGTTTTCGCTTCTTAACTCCACTACTCCGTACCAATAATGTAATAAGTAATGATGTTTATGTGATTTCTCCTTTAACCTGAAGAATTTGCTTTGGTCATGTCATTTATAGAAAGAAGACCCTTCGATAAATATTAGTCTACAGATCTAAAAAGACAATTCTTCAATCGATAGGCTAATATTTGTCGAAGTCTAAAACATAATATATTCTTCTGTTTTAAGGAGCCTGATGCTTCGCAAAGAAGTACAAACAAAGTTTAAATTCAAGAGACACAAATGATCGATGTGTTACAGAAAAAAAAGAACCATTAAATACGGTAATTGAGATATTTCTTGTCTAATGGCTTTCATCATGTCAGACTGGACCTCCTTTCCTTCTAGCTGTCTGTGTAGAAAATTCCATTTAGTCATTGCTGGCATCATTATCATAGTCGATTTTGTCTTACTTCATCGCTCATATTTCCTAAAATCATCATCACAAATGACCTTCACATACAAAAAAAAAAACAAAGATTTTTGTTCCAATACGTTTCTTTTTTTTCTCCCAATTTGTTAAAGGTCATCTGCTGTTTTGCTTCCAAGAAGAAGCGGTCAGTTTCGAACGGGAATGAGGATTCGAGTTACAATTTCTCGACACAACGCATACATTACTCTCTTTCCATCAGTATTCTCTTGTCTTCAGTTTTTTGTAGTTTTTTTTCTCCTAATCCCTCATCATAATTATCATTGGATGAAAATCCTACCATCATACCACTCTTTTTCCGGATGGTCTCGTCTACGAAACCTTTTCCAACACTTCCATATCTTCACCGACGAAACAAATACGAAGAGGGACCATTAGGTTGGCTAGTGTTGGTTTGTAATGATATTTCTGTTCAATAAGGAAAAGATATTAGCGGAAGCAACTGTTTATAAAAAAAATGTCTGTAGTGTGCACGATTTATTCCTGGACAATAGCACTTTTCAATTTCCGTTTGTGAATACTCTGTTATGAGTTTTATTAGATTCCTATGAAGTGAAAATGTCAAAGCTGTTGGAATTCGTTTCCGGTTCGGAGAGGGTAGGACTATACTTAGAACATCATGGAATAAACCATCTTCTGTTACAAAGGCATAATGGTTTTACACTCTTGACAGCTCTTCTCATTCAGAATATTGTAACCAGGACTGGTTTCTCAGATAGAACTCTATTAACAGAAAAAAAGTGCGGATCTCTAAAATTACTAGAAAATCTGAAAACGTGTGACGGAGCTTTTCTATTTCAAGCAGAAACCACCTCTTAGAATACAAAAAGGGAGTCACTATAATTTATCTCTTCAGCTTAAGAAAACTGCAAATATCAAGGAGTCGCTACTGAAATAAAAAGCATAAAGTCAATAAAACTGTATCTTTCTTAAACTTAACGGCTTGCTAGGAAACGTGTAGGTGTTATTAATGACGCCAAATTCGCCTATTACGGAGGAATGGAGTAATTTATCTTAGTGCTTAGCGTGTTTACAGTCTTCTGGAAGGATCCTGCACTTTGAGTTAAAATAGTGAGAATCTCCACAACTTTTTCCATTTGTTTGTCAGCAAATTTTTTTTATTGAACTCTCGACGCTCACATAAAGCACACGATAAGAAAAATAACGAAGACTTTTTATCTTCCTTTAAGTTTGGTGGTAGGAGATAAAGTCTTCACGCATGCCCGCAGACGGTTTCTAGTGTCAAAACACATCTTTATTACCACTAATCTTTGAGTGGTGGCAGCAGTTACAGTTAAAGATGCAGTTCGGATGCGGATATTTTCCGAACTGGTCATTAAATAATGCACCGTATTTTTCTCATATTCTCAAATATGAAATGTTTTTACTTATTTAAATGCTATATTTGAACTACCAACTTTTATCTATCATATTACCGAATCGACATTCCTTTAAGTGAAGTTGAATGCATCCATATATTCAGCATTGCTGAATTTCCTAAATAAAACTACCAGTAGAGATTATGTACGAAATTCTACATTATCTTGCAACATATTTTATTTTTTAATCTAGCTTCGGTTGAGACCGATTAACTCGGCCACGATGTGAAAAATGCTCATAAAAATTCCTCACGTCATGGACAGGCTCGAACTGAGGTCTTTTCCGCCGGATTTGGGGAGGACAGGGATCTTACCAACTGTGCTACCCACTAGGGCTTCTAAGCGAGCATCCCTACTGATGGTAGAAGCGCATGCATATGAAAAAAATAATGCATAATACCATATTATCAGTAACATTACTACAGTTTATTGAACATCAAAAATTAATTATTGGAAGAAGATCCATCGAGACAATAAATCTATTTCATTAAAATCCAGTTTCATTAAACTGGTTATAGTATCAAACATTCGAACCTTCTATGGCAACTAATTTCCATCATACAGTGTTCCTCGTTAGGTCTCTAGTATTACAACCTTTTCGTTATCGGAACGATCACTAAAATTATAATAGAGTGGCTTCCAATTGCAAATATGCCATGTCCAGAATAGTCTATAAACTACAGGAAATTGACTACTGCAGCAAGATCTAGAAAACTCCTGACTCCAGAACTTCTCAATCAGCAGTCTGACTAATACGAATAGACAGACTAATATCAAAGTACGTAAAAACTAAAAGATGAGATATTTGCTAAAAAAAACAGATTGCTCATTACCATCGTTAAAAAAGACATTAGTGCCGCTAATCAAATATTAAATACGTCAGAGATGTTTTTAACATTATAAAGTGTTAGCTAGCACTCATGGTGTCACCATCCCTTACCATGAAAGTTGAAAGGAGACAAGCTGATTTTTCTCTTGCTTCATCGTGCCTCTGTGGGCGGCACATCAGGGATCATTATTTTCGAGGAGTACTTGTCAGGTGCTTCTCGATAATGACGTTCCCGCGTTAACCGTTAACCAATTATTAAAAAGAGGAAAATTTTTCTACCTTCCTAAATATAATGAAACTTTTACTCCAATAGTTTTTTAAGTGATTTTCTTCCTATTCTCGTATAGAAAACTGCAGCGGGTGGTACTGTTTTTGAAACTATTTGTATTTTGCTTGAAGAATGTCATGGTACCGAACAAGCGCCAATGATCTGTTTGTTTAAAGTTTCAGATTACTCGTTTTTCCTTTTCCACTAGCTTAATAAGCATCTACCGTCTTACCCTAGTTGTTGGTGAAAGATTTATTATTGTTTTCACTGCATAAAGACACGAAACCCGGTATTCTCTCAAAAAAGGGCCGCTGCTGTGCTGAAGCAGTTTTAAATTCACTCAATCTGAAAGCGCAAAATTTGAAATGAATAGTGAAGTAAGCCTGAAAATGAAAATGTAACTAATAGTATCGAATCTGTATAATGTGTTTTTTTATTTTATTTTTAATAATGTTTATACACATAATAGAAAGAAATATTAAAAAGAAATGGGCTCTTGTCAGGTACTTGGCCACCGTTTGTGCAACAAATGTGGCGCCACCACTGCCGCGTTAACTAATTTATGTTGCTTTTTAGCCTTCGTTGCCTGAATAATTATCTTGAAACTGATGTTTCTATCAAAATGTAAAATATTAACAACATCTTAAGTATGACCTGTTACAGCCTATATTTTCCATAACTTTGCATCTCAGAGGGTCTTGGAAATGTCTTCCAAACATGCAAATTTACCCACCGAACGCCTCCTTTCATTTTTGGAGAGAAAGACGATATAAAGATCTGAAATTATATTTGTACCAAAATCTGCATCAATGTCCCACCAATGTCCCACCATCAATGTCCCACCATCAACCCCTGCTTTTTGCGCTTCTTCCTCTTATTTCAATGAGGGTTTTTTCGTGTTACGTGAATAACTGTAGACATCTAGATTATTTCTAAAATGCAAAAGAAATGTCTGAAAAATAATTATCGTCCAGTTGGGTAACTCCAACTATTTCTAAAGTAGTCTGAAAATCAATTACCCGCTGTCAAAACCATCCGTTTGATTAATGATCAACAATATTGATTCCGTCAGTGTCAGTGTCGATTCACAAGAGATCTGTTGATTTACGTCACTCGACTTTCGACAAGTTCAATAAAAAAAAAGTTAAGCGAAACTCAAGCCCTTGCTTCAGACATTTGAAAGTGTCTTCGATTAGGTGTTTTGGAGGAAACCTACGCACATGTGCGTAGGTTTTCTGTAGACTCCAAAAACTTGTACTGCTTCTATTTAAAGCGCAATCGGTTCAATTAACGATCAGACCCTTGCAAATCCTCTCCATTCGTCTTTCATACACACGTTTGGTTCTGCGCGTGCCTTTTCTTCAGATATTTCCAGGGGTACCCTCCTAGAATTGGCAAGTGTAATGCCACCTTTAAACCAGTCTAAACACATTCATCAATCAACCAACCAACATCTTCACAATTACACTTCAGACTCCTCATTAAAGTAACTTTTCTTTTTCTTCCTTTATTTCCTCTACTTCTGTACTCTGGATCAACCTTCTTCCCTGAAATTTTTCCGAAAATTACACCCTACATAAAGGTAAGTCTAATCTCAAAAAGTTCGTTTTTGCTTCAACCCATCGACGGTACTACCAAACGTTTTTACAATCTTTTCGTTTGGAACATTAAATGATGTGAAAATGCAAAAACTGATTGATTTGAAAAGAAGTGGCAATAATTTTTAAAGAAAGTGGAGGTAGCAGTTAACGTTCATTTTTTCTCGCCTTCGCGTCGTTGTATTATGCCTACTTTTATCGCACGAAGAGAATTCATGATTAAGAAATGAAAATGAGTCCAGGAAGGAGTATAAATGCTGTAACTGAGTCTTTTTAAGCTGATTTTCACTTTCGTTTAATAATAGTTACTGCAAGGTTCACGGTAAATCCATTGCTGCTAGCTGCTCTTTCTTGTAGAATAAAAAACATTGATGAAAACAGAAAAATAACAAAAAATAACGCTTACAAACAATTATCTGATCATTTTTTTCAGCTTTAAAATTGGATCGTGATAACGCTCATGCACATGTTTATAGTCTTTAAGATTAAAAACTGCTTAAAGAATTTTAATTTTATTTTATGAAATTTTGCTGCAGTGAATGACAATGAAAATATAAACTTTAGCCGCATAGCTTCAAAACAGATTATTCCAAGAACACATTCGAATAAACTATTCCCCGAATAGCAAGGATACTCGTAAATTATTGACTACGTGTATCCGCTTTGCACATGTACTCAGAAAACGGCTGGATCTAGTATGCGGGCTCGATCATTTTGTGATTATCCGGAAATGTAAGCATGTGGGGGAGGACTCTGTCAGAGTGATTTGTTTTATACGGCGCATGTGTGAATGCTACGAATTTTATTAAACAGTTTTGTAATTTCATTAAATAACATTTAAAAGAGTGTCCCAAGCTTCCCTCATATGAGCCGTGCTTCAACGAATCGCTCCTTAAAGCGCCAGAACTATTCGTAGACCGGAATCCGAGACACGGACACGGAGAGGAGTCTGTCTCAAATCCGACACGGACTCCTCTCTCTCTCTCCTCATCATGTAGAACATTTCAGGGAAGGTCCTTTTCAGACGAACGCAGAAGTTGATGTTTATTCATTATTCTCACAGGCGCGTGCACCTATCTCTGGAGCCAGAGAAAGGTAAACGTGTGATCTACCTTTCTCTGATTCCACGAACTAACTGGTTGTGAATGTTAAAATAAATGATTGACGGTAATACACTCTCAGCTACTTTATTAGGACCATGAAGTAATAGCGTGTTGGATGGAATCATTGTTCAGACGTGACGTGACACGATGTCGAAAGTGGCACGAGTAATATTGGACCATTCATGACACAAAGCTGTCCTCTGTTCTTGGAGTGAAGTGGGCAGATCATTGTGATTACGAACACGCCTTTCCAGTTCTCCTCATAGTTGCTCAATAGGACAGCGAACCAGAACTTCGGCTGACCAAGAAAGCGTGAAGTCTTCCTCGTATTCTTCGAGCCTACTCTTTCACATATTTGGCTCAGTGAGTGATTGCACTGACACCTTGAGAAGACCCCTATCCAAAGGGATAAACATATAACATGGTCGGGTGTACGTGATCTTATCCACAACGATATTTGTAAATGCTCTAGCGTTCACGATACGCTCCAGAGGGATTAGGGGACTAATGATATGACAAAAACATATCCTATACCACAAACCACAATATCTCCTCCTATATACTGTCATACGTACAACCCGTCCACGACGCGAAGAACTTTTGTTATTTGTGTGTTGTAGACTTCAGGCTCATCAGCGACTTAGATCATATTGCGCCGTATATAATATGTCTGCAAATTGCGTGTGTTCTGTGGTCGATTTACTGTTTTCTGGACAAAAAAACCAGTTTCCGAGAGAAAAAAAACCATGCTACATTCGCCTAAGATCGATTAACTCAACCGCGTTCTGAAAAAGGTCCATAAAAATGCTTCACGTCATCAACAGGATTCCATTTACGTCTTTTTCACCCAATGGTAGGGAGGACAGCGATTCTACAAACTGTGCTAATCAGGAGGGCCGAGGAACTTTTATTGGTTTTCTTACTCGTACTGGATGGGAATAGGAAAGTTTCCACCTCAGAAATTCGGGTTTTTCATTAAGAAAAACAGGCAAACCGACCAGACAAGACATGCAATTTACTGGCATCATACATACGTGTAAATGTAATTGTCAAGGTCACCCTAATATGACGTCGATGCATACAAGGTGATCCCAGTCCTTCCTATGGTTTTCTCCACATGTGCACTCTTCCATCATTGCTGGAAAGCATAAATCGGGACTCTCGCAGTGATTTGTCTCGGAGACACCTGCATCATCCTTTTGGTTCTTAGAACCAACATATTTTCTGCTGCCATATTATTTAGATGGTGTTCGATATCAATGGATTCCGTGAAGCTCTCCTCTCCCTTAATGCATTCTTTATGGGGTTCTTCCGTGGTGTGGGAAGAATCCTACAAAGAATCTGAGGTTAACTATTCCCTGGTTCGATATGTAGTTTTGCACCTCGCTTCTTCACATTACATTTTCGGCCGCAGTTGTGTCTATTCACAGATGTTTTCTGAGAAATGTTTCTCATCGCACTCGTGAAAAATTACTCTTAAATGCCTGAATGCCGCTATTCTTTGAACACCCAATAAGTGTTGTGCCTTCCCCATTGATGGCGAACTGATTTGGGTACTAGTTGGATCACATACTTCTACAGCACTTTTCTGCATCTATCCTTCGCCATGTGACCTCTTTCTGTTACATATTTCTGTAAATTTCTTCAAAAACATTTGAAAAAAAATTACATATTTTTCCAAACCCCCATGATACTAATAAACTGCCCAGGTAATATATATAAGTAAGTCTCTTCACGTGAGCAAAGTTGACTGCTCTTTAACTTTTTATTCACCAGTACATAAAACGGAGAGTTAAAACCTTAAAAAATAAATTCGCCTTTTTTATTAACTCAGGTCGTAGAACAGTCTTGACTCGTTTCTTTCGATCCCAGTCACCTAATAGTTTTCTTACACCCAATGTCTTTACAAAAATATTTCTTTTTGCAACACATTTGCTTATAAAACCCTGTTAATCACAAGAAATTTCTCTTGAAAAGTAATTCAGACAGTGAAAAGACATATCAAGAAAAAATATTCGACATGAACCAAGAGTATTTCCAAATGCTGGTTGTATTGCAAACCAACCATAAATTTTTAAAAGATCCTCCTCAACCGCTTAATATAAACAAGTTGACCACTACAGAACTTCAATAACGAGTTTTCACGTTCTCTTTTTGCTACCAAATCCAATTAAACACACGTTAACACCAGTCGCACTGGTGTACTGATGGTGATCGGATCTGAAGTAATTAACAAACCACTAAAGAAACATATCAACGTCAGAGACGCCTTTTGGTGATCGCTTATTCAAATTAAAAGATAACCAGTCACTGGAAGGAAATCGCAACCAGCTTTGATCTTCCTTCTGGGGAAAAATGCTAAAAGAAGTCTGTCATCGGAAAGGCATTCAATGACACAGAAACTCTACTACTCAGTCTGTGTAGGCAGTTCTAAGTTACTCCCAGTGGAACTTTCAAACAGGTTCCCTCTAATGCATAAAGCGGCGAATGAAAGAGCGAGCAATTAACGATTGATCCAATTAGTACTTTATAAGAAATATCAAGGAGTTCTGTTCACTATTAAGGAACGGAATTAAAGAAGAAAGTAATTTTGAGTACCGCTTGAGGTAATGAAGTATTTTTCTCACGTTCTTCTTCAAGAGCGAAAAACATCCAAAATTTCTACAAGGAACGTTTTATGGCATCAAACAATTGATAAAAGGAGTAATTCTTTTCATGGTAGTGCACGCCCAAAGGCTGGCAGTCCGATTCAGGCCTTTGGGCTTGCTTAAAGCGACGCAAAGGAAGGCAACCCTAAGTACAGTTGCCAAGTGACATTCATGTTTTTCGTCCTTGGAAAAATTTTATGAGGATATCGTTAAAACACGGATTCGAACCCAAATGCGCCGATTGAAGAGGTCTTTTGGAATTCCTCTAATCTCCGACTAGAGAAACTCCGAAAGAGTTTGGCTTAAAGCGTTTGGTTTTCTTCGTGAGTTTTTCGAGGTTTTTAGCCAGAGCGTGAAAATCGGCCCAGAAACACAAACACTATGCATAGATAAAATACACATTTCCGAGTTTATGAATACCTCCAATATACATAAACAAAACTTTCTGTAAATAAATAACCAAGAAATTTATCCAGACTGTGATGTATCCTGCTGTGCTCTATGTAGCAGCAATTTTGGGCGTCAGCAGCCCAGAAGGCTCATAACCTCTACCAAGCCGCTAACTGGAATCATTCCATCCTCAAATTTCTGGGATCTTGGTATTCGACGCACTCCTGCATAACCTTTGATTGATATAGATAAATGTGCAACCCAATCCCCATATAAACTACTCGTAGCATTCGCGAACACTTGTTGTTTCTGTGCGTTGCCTTCCGATCCTAATGATGATATTCAATCCTTGTTGAAACAATGCTCATCAAAATACAGTGCCTGTAGGTACCACGCAGATTGAGAAGCTGTTGTCCGCCAAACTGAGTGCTCCGTGCTTCTCCCGTCCAGTTGATGCAATGTCTAATTGGGATCTGGTGGCAGATGTAATGTGAAAAAATAATCGTGACCAATAATGAGCGCAGCATTTGGTTTGCATTTCATATGAAAAATCTAGGCTATGGTTTGGTGTGTGCAACTGGCTACCTTCTTCCCAGAAGCATGCGCTGGTGGGTAGCATAGTTGGTAGAATCACCGTCCTCCCCACACCGCGAGAAAAAGACTTCATTTCGAGTCCTCTCGATGATGTGAGGAATTTTATGGTCCTTTGTCGCAACATGGCTGAGTTAGTCGGTCTCAGTCGAGGGTAGGATGGTTTTTTCTCGGGGAAACTCGGGTTTTTAGTCCAGCAAACAGAAAATCGACCACAGAACACACGCAATTATATACATGGAGCAAAAATGGCCTTAGTCGCTAATGCTCCTAAAACCCAACAACCAAGAAGTATAATTGCACATTATGGTGTCGACTGGAATTAATGCAATAAAGAGTTCTTAATTTCTGTGTATATTTTTCTAATGATATGTAATTTTAATTTAAATATCGCACAATTTGTACTTTAACTATAATTTACCTTTTCACTTTAGAAATTGCTAACCTATTTTATATTACATCGAACTTCCCATTATCATAATGATATTATAATTAATATGTAATTAATTTCTTTACTGTTATCTCATTAATTGTACATTGAACTACTCTTGGTGTAGGCTGTAGTGGATAATTTTTGCCTTTTGTGTTGTAAAATATTATTTATTTATTTATAATTACACATATATACCAATAATTAATAAAACATTAATTGTGTATAAGTGTAAAATTAATTTTTACAAGTTTAATTAACTCGTTTATTAATTACGAATCTTCCAGAAACTTGTCATAATAACTGGATGCGCATGCTCAGTATAAAACGAAAATTTAAGTCTGCTTTGAAATGCAAAATATAAAACGCAATAAGGCAGATGGTCATCTTTATAGATACTAATTCGCTTCATATTAATACATAAAATATAATATCAATTAATAACACATTAAATGCAGAAAATGGCAATGTTCTAATGTATTTATTTGGGTAATATTTTTTTTGTTCCACTGCTATTTAAATTTATCAAAAATTACGTTTAAAATAAAGTAGAATGCGTATTAAAAATTTAAGTCCTTTCAATGCCGTGGTGATTATGCTAAGGACCAGCTGCCTCATAACCTACTTATGTATGACGTTGTCTTATTGTACTCCTATACTGTACACGCGTTCGCGATTAAACCTGCAACATGAGGCACTTCAAAAGTAAGCTGTCATTACAATCATTAGACTCTACAAAGGTCACGTCTTTCAGTATTTTAATTACATTCTGCAAAGTGATAGATCCGGTCTTCAAGCTGTTCCTCGTTCGATAAACGACTGGTCGCCTTCCTTAACCATGTAAGACAGCGTTTTATTTTTAAGAATTTTTTAGGTTTCTTCGGTCTCTACGAAGGCGTAATTTAAAATCAATATCCGTCATCATCATTGAGAGGTCCAGGCTCACATGTCTTATCAGTAAATGAACAGTGCAAGAGGGAAATTTAAATAATAAATCGATAAAGGGAAGGCCTCAGTTTTTTTCCTATTAGCTGCGATGGCTAAGATGGAGCTAGTAGTTTTTGGAAGTTCTACTTTCTTGAGTTTTGAGCAACAAAATACAGAAATTTAATTTTTTTTTTACATCACGTCTTTATCCATATCTATTGGGAACATTTTAAATGCGCGCAGTGAGCGAAGACATTGCATTTAAAATCCTATGAGATTAGAATCCTGTCCTCAGTGGAAATCTTATTCAAGTTTTCTGTTTGTCTGAACCCTATAAGTCCTTAAGTTTTGAAGAAAAACTTTAACAATAGAAAACTCATCCTTCTCTGCGATGTCTTACCAAGATGATATTTTCAAGAGAGGAAACTGCGGTTAAACCTCAGTTTCTTGGCAAACATTAAAATAGATATATTTTGTCTTTAACTTACACAAATTCATTTCTAAATGCGATATACAAGTACATCCACTAGCCAAAAATTTAGAAACATTTATTATTCAATATCTCGCGGCGCTACCTCTTTCCCGAAATACCCATATACGTTGTGGCATGCAATCCACTGTACCTGTAGGTACATGGAAGTCCGGATTCAGATTGGAACATCTTCCATAAGGATATTTGTGAGAAGTCTATATTGTAGTCGGTAGAGAACTGCGATTTCGAACTACCTTTTACAACCTATCCCAGACATTCTCAATTGAACCCAGATCTGGAATCTAGATTTGGATCGTCGAACAATCCTACATTTTCACGGTGGAGAGTCGCTTTGTCGTTGAAAGAATTCATCACAATCCGAATAAAATTGAGTGGTGGACACGAAACAGTCTAGATGTATGGCATCATGAGGTTCATGCCACACTTTTACCCTGCCATTGGTACAATAAAGTTTAAGTCGAAACTCGTTAGACCACATGATCTCTTTCAACTGTTCAACTGTCCAATCTTGGCGTCGGTGGAACCATTTAAGTACACTTACCATACAATTACATGCCGCACGTTTGTCTGTTGACTCAATTGCAAATGTTTTCTAATTTTTTGGATAGCGAGTGTATTTTGATCACATAAAATACTCCTCTGTGACATTCATGTTTGCTGAACTTTCGGTAAAATTAAGACTGTACATTACTCTGAAAAATTTAATTTGTTTTTCCTCCAGTAATACAGTAACGGAAAGTGAAATCATTACTGTCTTGGGATTTTATCTTAATTCAAATATGAGGGGGATTTCGTGCACTATCCACTACTCATTGATCAGTGTGTATCTGGTTACTAATGTTCCTTTCTGAAATTACGGTAGCTGAAGAAATAAAGATTTGGAGTCTGTCTCCAAACATCCATTGTAATTTAACTCCCTTGATAGAGTAAACAGTAACGATCACAGAAAGATCATTCAATACTTTGAAGAAATTTGGAAATTTGAAGGTTATTTTTGATATTAAAGTTGCTATTCAACGGAAATTAGGTAAAACTTATTTCGCTTGTACTGAAATTAGTTAAGTAATAGTACTATTAGTTAATAAACATCTCTTTCACATAGTATGTTTTGTACATTACGGTGTATTACAGAAAGTGCTCAAGCTTTCCTGTAGTCAGTAGTTGAAGGATATTATAGGAAACCAAACCGCACAGCGTATTGTCAGAAACTCTGCATCAAATTGGTCGAGAAGAACAAATAAAGGAGTTTTGATTTATCGGCGCTTCTTCTGTTCTTTTGATGACGTTTGATAAAGTTGCACTTCAGTTGGTTTGGGATATTTTTTGGTCTCAAACGTCCGTAGCTAACGTAGCCAGTTACACACACACAGAGACGTAAAATTTGCTGAAGTATGTGTACCGGGCAACTGCATTAGTCCATCAATGTGGAATTACGTTGATCTTCGTCATAAGCACTCGCGACGATCATGGCAAATGCGTTTCCATCAAACGCACCCTTCCGTGAAAGAAAGAGATAAAAACTCGGAACGTCTCCTATTTACAATCGCTGCCAAGAATTTTCTTCTCATCCTACAACAACTCGCACACCGCAATGCCGAGTTAAGACAGCAAGAGAAGCGTCTGTTATAAGTTCCTCCTTTTATTTGGAGTCAGAATTCTTCTTTGTGCTCTAAATAAACTCGGCAGTCCATTTTCAGGTCACAGAAATCAAAACGCCTACAACCAATCTGTAAAAATGTCACGTGTTGGCTGACAAAGAAACGCAGAATCTTAAAAATTCTCATTTTAAGAAAGCAACGTACCGGTTCCCTTGAAAATACGCCCTTGGCATAGATGCAGATAAATTTATTACAAACCCGAAAATTGTTGACTTTGCTGCCATGGTAACGACCACAACAACAGTTGCAATAATTGACCACGCAACCCAATGTTGTGTACTTTGTAAGGTAACAACTATGTGATAAGTCGCAGTAGACAACTACCGATCTCATGTTACTATGGCAACGAATGTCACACGATCGCAGAGTTTTGGAGACAAAACTTTCTCACTCGCATCTCTTAGTTTCTTTGGCAACACCTTTGTTAATAATGGCACTATCCTGTCTCCCGGAAATGAATGAACTTCGTAATAACTTTATTACTATGGCAACGGCCGAAGAAACACTTTTTGGTAAAGTACTATTTTTCGGACTAATAATCGCAAATAGTTCTGAGAATTCAATAAACAGGCGCTAATGATGCTGGAATGTTAAAACGTTTTTAACAAAAGCTAAATATTTTCCTGAACGTCAGACCAACTTCCTGCGACTGTGAGAAGAGCAAATGACTGTTCAAGGTCACTGACGGAATTCTGCTCTTTTAAAGAGAGGAAATTTGGTGCAGAATTTCGGAGAATTCGAGATCAAGCGAAGAGAATGCTACAAGGAAGTCCATTGATTTAATTGTGCGTATCGGCTAATGATAACAACAGGCAGGAAGTAAATCCGGCAGCCAAGCCATCTCGGATGCCTCGGCTCATCCATTAACGGAGAACATTTCGTCATTCTGTAAAGAAAGATTAGCGCTACCATTTGAAGGCCGTGTCCACATAGAAATTCTCCTCCATTTGTTCGCTTGACAGCTAACACCATTCAAGTGTCTTACGGATAGATTACTAATCTTAGAACCCTTGTTTTTATGCCTTTTCTTGCTTTTACTGGTTTCAAGAATGTTTCCAGTTCCCTTTATCAAATGTTCTTGTTCAGTTTGCTCCATATTAGTTTCCATTGTATTAATTTACCATTTTGATTAACTGTGGCTTCTATAATAAAAAAAGACGTACACAAACTGATTGCGTTCCATCGGTAGAAAATTATTCAGTTATAATTTTAAAAATTTTTCTAATATCTTGTAAAAGGTTTAAGAGTCACAATCTGTTATACGTTATCAAAACTATTCTTGAATATATACTGGGTGGCCCCTTTATTAGTCACATCTACCTTTCATGAAATAGTTGGTTTCTGTTTTTCTGGAGCAAAAAAAAAAAAAAAACTGCAGCCATTATCAATCCGCTGCAGGATGGAAGCCTCCTCAACAATTCTTGCTGAGGGACACGGACCATAATCTACCACGCTGGTCCAGTGCGGGTTGGCAGATCGACCGTATTTAGCAGTCAGGAGCTTGAACCCCCGGTCTACTCAAAGAGCGTGTGCTACGGCACTCCCGCTCCTGACCACTCGGCTACGGAAGCAACTGTCAATTGATCTCAATCAACAGTCAATAGATCTCAATCAAATTGAGCACCTGTGGGATGACATGGAACGAGCTCCTCAGAGTAGAGATACGCAACCATCCATTTTTGCAACAATTGACTTAATTGACCAGCATCCCTGTGGCACACTTTCGCCATCTCTTTAAACCATTGCAACGACGGATGAAGGCTAGTCATAGAGGAAAAGGAGAGCCTACTCACTATTCGGTAGTTGTACCTTATAAAATGGCCACTCAGTGTAGAGTTGTCTACGATTTTTCCCTCGAGTTTTGCAACTACGTAGATATATCATATATAATTCGAAAGATCTTGACGAGTAATCCACTTTATAATATTAACTACAATTAAATCCGTTAATTTTAATTACGTAATTGAATTTCCCTCTAGTGGAGAAGTTGCGTGGTTAGCTGATTAATATTGTATCGTGGCAGTGGATCGTAATAAATGAGTTATAAGCAATTTGGCAATGGTTTAGTTAAAATTATCCATAATAAAAACGCCAATATTGACAATGCAGACGGGTTAAAAGCTCAGATTTTTGAAAAACGCCAGCTTTTCAAAAATCCGTTTGGTTGAAAACACTGAAGAAGTCATAACGCTGACATTTTAAAATGTCGACAAGTTACAATGACAACTGATCACGTTGTTGTCACGCAAAATGCGTGAATTATAATGTGTGAACCTTCGGTCAAAACATTTTTAAAGGAATTTTCACCTCCTATTTAGAAAAACACCGTAGCTGTAAGTTAATGATCAAAACTTGGATCCATCACCAATTGAATATTTCTATTATTAAGAAGTCCTTTATTAAATTTTCTGTTTTACCGAAGTACCATATAAAAGAAAGATAACAGATAGTATTTAATGATTCTGTTAAATCTGTATGGTATAGTTGTATTCTGTATATGGTTAAAAGTATTACAGTATAACGTGTATTACTAGTTTCATTATATAGTATTTTTTCATAATAACATTCTGGCAACTTGAACTATACATATGTCTTCGAGTTTAATCCTCGGCTCGATATTATTTAATTTAAATCATATAAGAGCATTGAAAATTCCTGACAATGTACTGCCAGAGACAAAGTCGTATTATAAAGGTCAGCAGCTGATATTTCATTGTGTTGCTGAGGATATTAGTGTAGTAAACGGCTCAAACACAGCCATCAATTTTCTCACATTTCCATCTAGTATGGTGCTTCAGTTGCATTACATGTTAACCAGGCATCAATATCAAGAGCCGCCAATGTACAGCAATGATTAATCTCTGGATAATACTGCTTAGTCCAACGCCTTCCACCACAGCAAGAACTTGTTATTTATAAAAAATACTTGACGTGTCGCACAACTCAACTCAAATAATGTAATCCTCCGCGTGACTTTTAGACCATTAAAGATAATTAATATGCTTCTTCTTGTTACGCAGCTTAATCCTACAGAAGCATTCCAGCTCGTGGTACCCTTTTCGTCCTTCCTTCCTTCCCTCCCCTATCTTTCGGAATTTCCCAACTTCCTTCATTCACCCCATTCAAAGGAGTTATTCTGCCTGGCTTCCTTCTTATAAGTATTACCTTCATTTTCTGCGTGAGATGAATTAAGAATAAACAGGGTAAAGAATACATAATAACATTAATCCTACTTGTAACGGCCTTTAAGTTTAAATAAGAAATCTAACATTCCAGAAAAAAATAAATAAATAAAATTGACTGAAGCTGAAATGAAAGCGATCAAAAGGGATTGCAATGTCATAATTGGCAGAACTCTTTTGAAAAACTTATCTTTCATAAACTCTGATAAACTACAGATTTTATTCTTCTACCTAGTATAAGAGTGTTATTTAATCTAGAAATATAGAGATGCCTATAAATTACCATCCACATCTAATAATGTTTTCTTTAATATTTATCATTTATATCGCTAACCAATGCTCGTAATACGATCAACGCCATCTGCCGGTGCTTAAATTTTATTAGAAATTACTGTACGTCATTTTCGCTTGGATTATTGAAGAAGGCAGACATTACCACATAATAATGTGCAAATAAACAAAGCCCGTAATGGGAAACAAGAGGTTTCTATCGTCAGAAAAATAAGCCACCACACTCGCTCATCTAAAGACTCATCACGTCAACAAAAAGATCCGCGCGATATTTACATAAAATTTAATAGTCATACATGACAATTCTTTGTTAGACGATGATCATCTTGTAATTGTCTACACCGAGAAGAGATCACACATCAAAATTCTTCCCGTTAGCACAATCTTCGAAAATCCTCTTTTGACAAGCGAATGCGTGTCATCTCAGACAGATAAGCTTAACTATAGGATAACTTGGAGTTTGGAACTTAATTGGATCTGTGACCAGCGAAGGATATGTTATATGATTAGCCAGTTAATATGTAAGGTTGTTGTTTTTGGCGTATCAGCGACTTAGATCATATTGCACCATATATATTATGTCTGGAAATTTTGTATGTTCTGTGGTCGACTTTCTGTTGGGTTTGCCGAACGAAAAAACCCGTTTCCGGGAGGAAAAATCGTGTTTCCCTCTCCTGAGACCTACTAACTATGGAACGTTGTGAAAAAAGCCCATAAAAACTGCTCGCATCATTGACGGGATTCGAACTCAGTTGTTTTCCACCAGGTGTGGGGAGGACGGTGATTATTGCAACCGTGCTACCCATGAGGGCGATATGTAAGGTGAATACTAGTGGTGTAAACTATTAAACATTGCGAACTCTATATTATGTTTACGGATTAATTTTTTGCTGACTTTTATTTTTAAGGCTTAACCATTAAAAAACAGTAGACATTGCAATAGTCCATTACTAATCGGCAGATCCTATATCTTCAAAGATCTGTTGCAGCGGTTTGAATCCAAAATATTGATCTATTACTCACTTTCAGAATATGTTTCCCACACTTTGGTTGAATTCAGTATGCTTTACAACGTATCCAAAAATATGAATATCTGCTTGCGTAATCCTCCCATTCTTTTCACGTTAATCCCTAGTGGCACGAAGACTAAATGCCAGCTTTCATCAACTGTTTAATCTAAATGTATAGAGCGGTATCTTAATCTATAGAGTTGGTCAATGGAGTTATTAGTGTAATAAGTGTTACTTAATAAAGGGCAATGCGCTGTTTAATCAACTGTGCCCTGTCTAATAACTCTTCCCCAACTCCATCTTAATTGTCTTCTTAACAGCGTGATCTATACCCATATTTCGTCGCATTTAAACGTGAACAGCTACTTCTAAAAATCAATAATTATCCTTCTTTGTTCACCCAAAGAAAGGTTTTCAGTGTCAAGTAGGATTAAACACCCAACCGATTTGGATGATTAAAGGGAATGGTATTAAGCTTAGATGCTTAGAATTGGCTCACTTGAGTTGATTGTAATGTCAAATAATGTTATAGCTGAAACGTAAACAATGATTTCAATGCCAAACAGAAATCCTACATTTATTTTTAAATCGTTGTGATCATTAGTATACGTATTTATTTTTAGATATAATAATATCTGTGTTGTGTCTGTTTTAAGAGGTTAGAGAGTGCCACATATGCAGAATTTCAACGGGTAAAAATAGAAAGAATTTATCTTGTATCATGTCTGTACAATAGTATGTTCACAAACCGATTTCAGTGATCTATATTTATATAATAAGCTATATAAATGGAGGATTCTTGAAGTAATCAATTCAATGCATCAAAAAGCCTTCAAAATAACATTTTTTTCCGTATCTCTCTTTCCGGATGAACTAAACCCTCATGGAATTTACATAGTATCTTATGCAATCGCAATAGTGAAATTTTAAGCCTTATGATCGTTTTTCCATTTCTGTCTTATCAAAACTGCACTTTAGCGATCTAAATATATTCGCGTTATGTTAAACGATAATCTGTGTGAATCACTTTCCCATTTGTCTTAAAGTGACAAAAGATTTTTATGAATATTTCTGTCCATTAACTGTTTCTTTTCAACGCATACTTTTCTCCTGAAAAGTATTTGACAACTGATTTCCTTTGACATATTCGTAACAAGTTTCTATGCCTTTCTATCTATAACGACCACTCATTTAACTGCACACGATGCTTACCACTCCTTGACACCTTGTGTTGCCGTTCTGTGATGTCACGAATCTACCGTGGCTGTCTCAAAAAAACGGTCAAATCAGCCAAAGGTCACACGTCGTGACCTTTCTTCTCATAACACTGCATGTCGTGTGTATCTTCTCATAACACAGCAGCGATGCACATGGCCCACTAACCACTCAGTATAAAATAGGAATGGAAATACCATTGCCCACATGGACTAGGTGTTTAGGGCTACATAACAAGCGACACCGGGGAACCCACCCCTCCAACTCCAAGAAGCGAACCCTGTGTCGTATACAAACTCTGTAAAGGCCGGAGAGTGTCAGTTAGTGTGTGTGCGTGTGTGTTTGTATAGTGTTAGTGATGAGTTGTATTGTTATTTTTTGGCCTTTGTGGAACCGGGGCAGGAAGTAGAGAGAAATAAGTACTCTGGTGGGACGAATCCCGGGGTGGCCTGGGCTTCACAGAGAGGGCCCAAAAAAAAAAAAAAAATAAATAAATAAATAAAAGAGGTGTGCAAGCCGAATTCCCACTCCAGTCCCCAGGAGGCCAATGTCAGCAATCCCAAACCACACAGTAAGAAGACCAAACGCTGTCATTATCTGTGGGTGGTGTATGGCAGCGACTACCCGGGGGTTGCGCCTCCGTAGCCAGATGGGAAGGAGCAGTACTGCGTATCACATGCTTCTTGATTAGACCGGGGTTCGAGCCCGTCACCACCAAATACGGAAGACGAGGAAAGGTCAGGGAATGACCACCGCATATCCCGGACAATATGGCCTTAGTTGCTAATGCTCCTACAAACCAAAACAACAATAACAACATCCGGGGGTTGTGGGTCTGTAGTCGGCACTCTGCCCTTTTAATGCCCTATTTTACAATCATGAGCGTTTGACAAATAGCAATCCAACATGCCCGGAGGCCAATGTCACAGCAATAATAATCCCACATCGTGCCAAGATACAATGTCACCAGTCACTTGAGATCTATTTTTTTATCTCGCACTGACATGAGCCAATGTCAACAGTCCCGTATCACACCATGGTGCACTGTCAGCACTGTCTACCCCCTACTGAGGCCAAACATTACCCACACTTGGCCTCGTGGAGGCAGACCAGGTACACAGTTTCCTGTGATTTCAGTGACTAGGGTTTAAAAAAAAAAAAAACTTGGTGAGGATGAGCGCTGGAATTATAAAAGCGAATTGAGGTTAATTAAGTTTTTTGCAGTTTGTGTGGGGTTTACGCTGGCGTCTTAGGCAGAGTAGGGGGAGAGCAAGACAGAAATATGGGGACGATAGAGTAAGCGACCCCAGGAAGTTCAGTGAGGCAGGCCGATGCCCCACCAGGAGAAGAATAAGGGTTGGTAGGGGAGGACAGGAGACAAGACTGTCTCCTCCTCCCCGCCAGGGGAAAGGGAGTAAAGGTACCAGGCAAGGGAGCCCGGTACAGATCGCCATCAGGCATTGGCAATAGAGAGCATGTGAAGAGTCCAAGCGATCTGAACCGAATCTTCGTTGGTGAACATGTTCAATGTAGGAGTCAGATCCAGTCGTAAGGTCATACATGAAGCAACTCTCGTCCTCTGGTTGGTCATGTAACCTGTTCAGGTCGCCCAGTGTGCATGATATGAGGATGCTGCCTTGGGTCCTATGATATCATTTTCTTAGTTCGTGCGTTGGCCATTTGGTTTAGCCATCCAGCTAGTGGTCCAGTGAGAATAATTTGTATCCAGTTCATGTCAAGTCCTGTATCAATTTGTCTGGTTCAGACGTAGGTCTTCCTGGTTGTCAGTTCCCTCGTGAACAAGGCTAGATGATGGTCATGTTCGTGGTTGTAGGCTATTTTGGTATGGTTTTCTTGTGTATTCTACTTTTCCCCAGTCCTAGTTTCGTGATTCATCATCAACTTAAGGGTGCTGTGCATGGTAGTCTGCTACTATAAGTGCTCTCCTTCTAGCGAAGAGTTTCTGTGCAAAGATGGTAAGGGCTTTGTATTCATGTTCCGAGTTGAGAAGGTGCTGTTCCATGTTCTGCGGGAAGTAGGTGATAGCAGTGGTGAGCATACATCGCGTCATGATTTACACATCTTTTAACACAGCTTATGAATTCAGCCTCTACGCTTGAGTTTTTACATGTCTCTCTAATTTGTCTCACGGGTGCTCAATGGAATTACCATCGGTGCTCAGAGAACCAATCGTAATTCATGTGGTAACCATTATTCTCTTCAAACCAGATTATCACATGTTGGACTATAGGACATGATGGAAAGTCAATGTTCCTTCAACTTAAACTTTCAGTTTTTGACAGCATGGTACGATTACAGCAGTTACTGATTTTGATCACTAATTTTGTGATTTGTGATCTGTAATTTGTGATCTTGGAGGTGGTAGGCGCAGTTTGTGTATGATAACTTTATGCATTGCCGTATGCTCGGTAATCATGCTGTCATTCAAGAGACAGCATGATTATCGAACACTGGATCTAGGACACTCATTAATCTCTTGAGTGACTTTTCTGCTGCATTACTGGCGATTTTCTTTGTAACATGCCTTCTTTCTCAAAATATGCATTGAGCTGCTTAGATATTCGATATTTATTTTCTTTAGTCTTGCACTTCCGCGTAGCGTGCAAGATAGTGGTTGTGGGAAGTTCAGAGCTTATAAAATCGATCAAACCTTGCGTCCTACAGTTTGGCACCCAACAGTTTTCTCGTTTTCCAACTCACAGAACTCCGCTACTGCTAGAATATCTTTTCGCTTGATTCCAACAGCAACACATTGCCAATTTCCACAAAATGGTTAGCAGAATATTTTATGTTAGTCTGTACACTGTGCTCCCACTTTATTAGGTAGACCTACCTAGTAGGGTGTTGAGCCTCCTTTAGCCTTCAAAACAGCCTGAATTCGTCTAGGCATAGATTGAACAAGATGCTGAAAACGTTGTACAGGAATGGAGTACCGTGGAGACATAAGCGTGTCACGCAGTTTCTTGAGATCCGACGGAGGTGTAGACCTGCAGCAAACAGCCCTTTCCAGCTCATTCCAAAGATTTCAATAGGGTTGAGATCCGCAGACTAAGCGGGCCACTGCAGCAAAGAAAAGTCATTGCCATGTTCCTGGAACCATTCCATAGTGATTCAGGATTTGTGCACCGGCGCATTATCCTGCTGGAAGTAACCATCTGACTGAGGATAACCTGTCAACGTGAAAGGATGCACTTGGTCTGCAACGATGTTTAGGTACGATGTGGCATTCAGTCGTGAATCTATGGGTATCAATGGACCCAATGTGTGTTAAGAAAACATTCCCAACAGCATAACACTGCCTCCACCACCTTGCACAGTAGTCGTCAGACATGACGGGTCCATGGATTCACGTTGTTTTCACCAATTCTGAGCCTTCCATCAACATGATGCACCAGGAACTTCGACTCATCAGACTAAACAACTGTTTTCCAATCCTCGACAGTGCAGTGCTGGTGTTGCTGTGCCCACAGGAGGCGTGCTCTCTAGTTCTTCATTGATAACAAAGGTACGCGCTGTGGCCGTCGGCTGTTGTAACCCATTTGCGACAAAGTGCGACTAGTGGTCCGTTGCGATATTTTGTTCTGCGCACCAAGGTTGTATTGCGACGTGATATGCGAGATCGTGGCCCGTCTGTTTGCTTGCACAATTTTAGCCATCCTCCTCTGACCTCTCTCATCAACAAGCGATTTTCTTTCAGAGGAGTGCCGTTGAGAGGATGTTTTCTGTTCGTTGCATCCTCGATACACCTATGAAACTGTGTTGCGTGAAAAGTTCAGGAGAACTGCCGTTTCAGAGATGCTTTGTCCAGCACATCATGCGCCTACTACCAAGCCATGTTCAAAGTCCGTTAGATCACTCCTTTTCCCCATTATTGCTACGGTTTGTACGCTTAACTGATACTAGAAAGGTTGTTCTGCTGCATTTATATCCACAACTGTGGTCATGTGATTTGCAACATTGTGGGACAAACCATTTACGTGCACAGCAAGGGTGACATAATAGAGCGGCAGCACAGTGTATATCCGTATGATCTACTATCTTGCAGTCAGGTCACTACTATCACCTTAAAGTAATCGTGTATATAAATAGCGGGATGATTTAGGCTTGCTGTTGTGGGGTTGAGAAATGAAAAAGCCAGGAATGTGATTGCTCGCGCAACTATAAATTTTGAAATACTATTCTCTCTTTTCATTTAAATATATCTGTCCATCTTTTCAGCTCATTCTACAGCCAGCATGCAGACCAGCAACGTTATACGGGTGTGTGCAGCAGTCCTCTGTGTGTTTCTCTTTGTGGGAGAATTAACCAGTGCTGCCCCCTCACTCTACACGGATTATGACAGTAAGTAAAGAAAAGTTTCATTTACTACTTTGAAATAATCATGTAAGGTACATCATAATGTTATAAATGTTCCTTACCTATAAATAAATATAAATATAAAATATAAAGCAATTATTCTAATGGGAAGAAGAAATGCTTTGGTAATCGGGGTGGGTTATTTAGAATTAGTAGTAAGGAAGTTAAGGCCATGAGGTTTCAGTGTATCTTGTCTATGAAATGCATATAGTATGAGATCGCTTTGTCCGTTGTCTGGATGGACAACTCCAAGAATTCAAGAAGACCGATTAATTTGCCACGAAAGCTCTCCCCTTCTTACACCAATGGCACCTGAGTCTGACATATGTTGACGTATACAGTTGCAATATAAATTTTGTAGTGTGATCTTATCAATAGCGCTGCTTATGAAATATGTTGTTACTTCTCGCTAATTCTTACATTTCTGGCTCTTTGCTGCCACTCTAACAAAGCTGACACCGTTTCACAACTGGTGTGCCTCCCACTGACAACTGATGATGTACAGAGCAACAACTAGAAACATTCCAGTCTCTAAAATGAAGTCAGCAACTGACATTAATTTCCAACTTCCGTAGGCTAAATACTCGAACATTATACGTGGTTGTAATTCGTTGTTATTTAATTATGCGTAAATAATCACTGGCAACGAGAGGGGGATCTAACAAAAGGGTGATCAATCATAAGTTGTTATTCCACCCCGACAAACAGGACACCGAATTTACAACGTAGAAATTCTAGACTGGTTTCTCATTACCGTCTTTAATTAACATTGAAAGGCTGAGTTTCGTGGTTGAAATTCAAACAAGTTTATAATGGGGTTCAACAGGAACGGGGCACAGAGTGTGGGTGGAGAAATGACAGTTATGGTGCTCATCGTAACGCTCATCCAAAGCGGTAAGATGACAGTAGGATTCACTTTAGGTGATATCTTAGTCATACATTTCTGTCCTTTGTTAACACCTTAACAACGTTACGTTATTATGTAAGAAAATAAATGTCTTCAATCTTGTAACAATCGAAGATTCGCTTTGAAGACTTGAAAATGCGGTTTAGCTGTTTTGTGATATGAATGCGTGTATTATTTTACTTGGATGCAAGTTTATTGACTTTTGAATGTGTCTTAAATTTGGTACAAAGTTTGTGAATAAATTGCATGTGTAGTCGTTTGCATATATGCTGAATCCAATAATTAAAAACCAATATCAGATTCGATATTCTCATCTCACTACGTAGGCGCTCTGTATACACACCCACACTCGGAACTCCAGGTTATTAGGAAGGTAATCATTCATTGATAATGATAATTTTTGATAATTTTATTTATCCCTATTTTGTGTTACAATTGTTGGGAGATAACAGCAAGAAGGGAAGGAGAACAGATAAGCCAGAGGCTTTTTAGGGGGTGTACCCTTTGAAAAAGATAACAATAAAAACAAATACATCATGAATCGGACATGTTTCTACATTCCATTACAGAGACTTCGTAAACAAACCACAAATGTCGCGTGGTTAACAACAGTACTTATAATTACATTGTGAGTACTTTTACAGTATGAAAGAAAAAAATATGAAATAATTGCGTAGAGTATTACAAGCTTTTTGACAGCTATTCCTTCAACTTGTTTACACAATTTCCAAACTGGTATGCATTGTGGAAAGTTCAGGAGTTGAGTGGAAGGTGATTTAGATCAGACATCCCTGGTGATGTGTTCAGTCAGGAGCTTCTTGAACTTGTTTAGTGAAATGGCATTTTTGATGTTTTCAGGAAGATTATTCCAGGTTTTTGCGCCTCTGTATTTTATATTTTTCTGACCTATGGCTTTTCTGAAAAGCGGAACCTTCAGGTTCGCTTCATTTCTTAAATTATATCTTATTCCTTCTTCTTCTATTGTTATAAAAAAGGATCTGAAGAGAGGAGAAAAGTTCGGTTTTTTCAAAGCATTGTAGACAAAAACCGCCTCAGCTTTTTGTATCAGTTGGTAGATGCTTAAGAGTCTCGCTTCCTTATATCTCGAAGTCACCGATGCATTCCAGGGAAGGCCCAAAATTGAACGAACACATCGATTGACAATTGAATTGATTCTCGCAAGGTTATCTTGACTGGTCGTACCCCATGAGATGATTGCATATGTGAAGTGAGGCTGTATTAAGGAAAGCAATACTAGTCTGAGAAGGGAAGGAGGTACCCAGGCAGAGGCTCGGGCGAGTATTTCTGCTAGTGACGAAGTTTTCTTTCGTAAGGTGATCATTTGTTTGTCCCAACTCAGCTTGTCATCTAGCCAGATTCCTAGAAACTTGGTATCATTCACCCTTTCCAGTTGTTTTCCTTTGTATGTTATTTCTAAATCAATATTTAATGGTTTATTTTTCGTCCTAAACACCATATATTTGGATTTTTCTGGGTTTAGTATCAGCTGATTCTTTTGAAGCCAACTATGCATTTCAGAGAGCAGGGCAGAGATCTTGCATTGAAGTTGGTTAGGGTCTTTATCAGTGATTAGAATGGAAATGTCATCGGCATACGCTACTAGGTGGGAAGATGGAAGATGAGAGAGAAATTCATTAATGTAAAGAACAAATAGGATAGGTCCGAGAAGTGAGCCTTGAGGTACTCCCCTGGAGAAATAAGAAATGTCTGAAAAAGACTGGTTTGTTTTAACGACAAATGGCCTATCAGTAAGACTTCAAGGAAAAGGTTAATTTTTTTCTCACAAGCCGAGATTGTTGAGCTTGTTGAGTAGGATTTTATGATTTATGCAGTCAAAAGCTTTTGATAGGTCCAGAAACAGTGCTATTGCATAGTGACCCTTTTCAAAACAGTTCGTGATCCTAGAGCAGAAGTCAGCAATTGCCAAGTCAGTGGATCTTTTCGAACGATAAGCGTACTGTTGTTGATGGATAAGCTGATTGACTTCCAGGAAGCCCATGAGTCTGCCGTGAAGAATTTTTTCGAATAATTTTGCAAAAACTGAGAGTAGAGCTATTGGACGAAAATTGTTGATAGATTTGCAGTGTTTCCCCTTAGGAACAGGAACAGTGACTGCTTTTTTGAATTGAGACGGGAATTTACCAGATTGAACGGAAAGATTGTAAATATACTTCAGTGGTGTTAGAATTGAGTTAAGGACCTTTTTTCAGCAGAGCAGGAGATATTTCATCAAAGCCAGGGGTTCCCTTTTCTTTTAATTAATGTCCTGCTTCTAAAATCTCTTGATCTGAGAGCGGAGCGAGGAAAAAAGAGCTCCTCATTGAGTGCTTGACAGATTCTCTCGTTGCATTATCTCTAGAGTCAACTTCGTCTTTAAAAAGGTTATTCACGCTTGAGATAAAGTGATTACGGAATGCTGCGGCTTTTTCCTGGCCATCCGAAATGAGTACCTCGTTCTCAACTACATCTCCAACGTAGCTCTGTGATTTCGTTTTTCTTCCAGGTAGTAGCTTGTCCAAGACTGTCCACTTTTCCTTGCTTGTAATGACGCCTTTAAGTTGTGAACTATAATATTTCCTTTTCTCCGACCTAATACTGTCGGTGACTTTGTTTCTGTACGTTGTGTATTTGTTTTTATCCGCCTCCTTTCGTGTTTCTCTAGCAATTCTTGCAAGTTTGTCCCTTTTCTTTAGCATGTTACAAATTTTGTTTGACATAAATGGGCATAATTTCCATCTTGGCCTAGTGGTCTTTTATTCCCTGGGATCCTGATGTATGACGCGCGTTTTACGTAACTATTTAGGATATGCTCAAAGAAGAAATTCGTCGCAATTTCAGGATCATCTGTAGCCGCCACCCATCCCACGAAGACTGCTGGAGATCATAACAGAGCTAATTGAGAGAGCCTGGAGTCACAGATCTGTAAGTGCGCATGATCTCTTCCACAATTTCTTCATTTTCAATTACCATTAAGATGGGACGATGATCAGAAATGGTTGCATCCAGTACTGCATAGGTTAGTGAGCATTCCTCAATTGCGAAGTCAAGAAGGGAATTGTGGGACTCTCCCATTCTAGTCGGGATAATTCCGTCAGTCAGAAGAGAAAAACCATTGGAAGAAATGACATCTAGGAGGTCTTGCACTTGAGAGGAAGAGCTTTGAAGTATGTTAATATTAAAGTCTCCCATCAGCAGAAGACTAAGGGATTTGCTTGTGAAGTGAGATAGAATATTGTCAAGAGTTACAAGGAAACTGTTGACTGAAGCTGAGGGAAGTCGGTATAGACACCCAATCACCAGAGAAGCAATGCGGATAAAATTGATTTCACAAGCTTGATCAGGCAGATTTGTGATAGGAAAGGCAGAGCATCGCAGATGATTGTGAACGTAAATAGCAACTCCACCCCCTTTAGAATCACATCTGCAACTGTGAAAGAGAGCATAATCTTGAAATCGGACTGAAACTTCAGGGGAGAACCAGGTCTCAGTAAAAACCGTCAGATCTGGATGGAAATTCCATGATGTCAGTTGAGCGAGGATTTCATCATTATGTTTTACAAGACTGCGTGCGTTCATATAGAATACAGTAATTGCATCTTTTGATGCTGTAGTAAGGCATAAGTTATTTGGTTTAATTGTTGGCAAGTGACATGGCAGAAAGGTATTTTCACAAGAGTTAGAGTCATTCAAATTCTGGTAGGATGAAGAGATAGATGATCCATTTATAGAAGTTCTTCCCAGTTGAGATTCCAGAATATCTGAAAAATGCTCGATATGTCATTCCCGTTGACTAGTTTCGATTGCTAAGTCACTGGCTGATGACCCAGTACGAGGAAGAGGGGGGCGTCCATAGAAGGCCGAATAATGGCTCCCTCAGGCCAGCAGTGATCGTTTAGTAATAGATCAAAATCCGTTTGTTGACACTGAATATAGAAAGAGCTCTACGAATCGTGTTTGGAATTCATTTTTATTACGTTTACTTCTATCTGCAGTTGAGTTCTGATATGCTGCTCTACTTCTGTACCGCACATTTAATTTTGGTTTTGCACTGCTCTCGTAGAAAACTTAGTATAACTCGTGCAGCTTGCAATAAAGCTGAACAAAATTTTGTATGGTGGTGGTGAACGATAGAATAACGATGAAATGAGGAAACAGCGAGAAACTTCGGACATTTATAGGGTTGTATAAGAATTACCAAAAAGGCCACATTACGGAAGTCAATATAAGATGTTCAAAAATGTGGTCACCTGACATTAGTACGGAATATGGTTCTCTCTAACAGTTAAACAGGCCTGGCAGTGATCAACCATGTTCGATATAAGGGTGTCCATAAGATTCTATGGCAACGGATCCCATTCTTCCAACAGCGCAGACCTGAGCTCACCAAGTGACCGAGGAGTTGGATTCGGCATCCCACACGTTCGCCACATTAGGCCACGGCAGTCGTTGGATATCTTGTTTCAAGATGTTCCTCCACCACTTGAGCTCTATGTGCAGAGGCGTTGTCGTGCATGAAAAGAAATTCTGGGCCAACGGAACATCTAAAGTGTGTCGCACCTAGGGTTCAAAGATCTGTTCTCGGTACCTCTGCGCAGTTACAGTACCCTATCAAAAACATGAAGAGGAGTGTGGCTGTTGATCATTATTTAGCCCCTTACGAGAACACGGCCTCCGCCTTGAGTGTCCCTTTTTCTGATGTTGGAGGGACAGTACCGCATTACTCATTGTCTCCAGATAAAATAATGTCTAGAATCTGTTTGTATGCTAAAATGAGACTCATCAGAGAACAGAACTGTATCCCATTTGTCAGGTCTCCAAGTGACATGTTCATGGCACCAGTTTCGATGAGCTTTTCGGTGGTTTGCGGTTATTGGGATACAAACCAAGAGCTTCCTCGAGTAGAGTGCACTTGAATTGAGCCTTCTTAACACAGGTGAAAACAATAGTTGGTGTTTTCACCTGTGGTCGCAGCAACCTCAAGAGACAGTTGAAGACAGGACATCAACATTAGGATAGAGTTCTTGAGGCGCCTCGCGTTTTGTGTATATATCTTCAGATCTGTTTATATTTTGTTTGTTTTTCTATAGGGATTCAACTTGGCTTTTATTTAGTTAATTCGTCTTTTAGTGATAAATTTCGATTGATATAATCAGATCCAATCTTAGCTATTCGTTGTTCTGATTGAGAGGTGTTGCGTTTCTGAGTTTAATGCATCCACGGTGGGTTATGGTAAATAACCCCACTGACCATAAAGCTGGTTTCAGGAATGGTTAAAGGAGATGTTGGAACTGTTTGCTGTTTAATCTATAAAGTTTACAAATTAAAATATACAAAATATAGTTAAAATGAATTCCAAAACGATTTTTGTTTGTTTTTCATTAACATCGTGCATAGGTCGATAAGCGGTAGAATGAAGCTTCACGGTTAAAACTAAAATCCTTTAAATATTTCAGTGATCAAAGTTTTAATAAGATCACCTACGTTACATTAGAGCGCCACAGATACTTATGAAGTTAGATTGAGCACTGTCAACAGGATGCCCAACCCTACTACAGAAAGACACTTCTCTCCTGTGAACTTTTTCTTGCCAAAAAAGAAATACTATCCACTGAGACGCTTGATCAATATTCACTCCAGTCGAGCTTGTTATATTTGAACATTAAGAGAGAGGAGAAGGTTCCTATACCGCAGTTGCTAATAATCACTAGGAGGGTCATTATAAGTTATTGATTCAAGCATGAAAACACGATATGCTTGGTAAAAGAAATGCAATTTTCTTCACGAAGCCACTGAATGATTGAACATCATGAAATAAACTTGCTTCAGCTAACAAATATTATTTGTTTCAAGGTGAAGGAAACTTTCTCAAGAAGTCTGTTAGCGGTGAGTTATACGAACAGTCACTTAGTCACAAACAAGTTTTTGATAATTGCTTGATAGTAAAAACATGAAAATTCATTTTCCCCGAGAAAGAAAGAAAGAGAGAGCCAATGTACTGTGTTAGTTGTGTACGATGTGGAAACGTGTATAAATCACTGAAAGTAGTTCATCTTCGTATGTCTTTGGAGAAGCAACCATCGATCACCCACGGCTTTTGGCACTCTACTAAACGTCAACGTGCTTTAAGCTTAACGAGAGGAATGTTCCGGAAACGAAAAACAATTAGGCAGTCTTTAAGCATCTTTTTGTCTGAACACACACACTGCACTCAACCGGCTGTGGCCGATAACAAGAAATGGTTGGATGTTCTTAAAATAACGTGATTTCTATTGACTACGCTACAAGACAACGTGATGAGGGAAAGACATTCCACTAATGATGGATTGCCCGAGAGGGAGAGAGAAAGATGGCAAGGCATCCAGCTAGATAATATTCGTTTACACTAAGGGATTCATCTGGCAAAAAGAAAGAAAAATGATGATGAATTATAAGAAAATCTTTTCCTTAACCCATCAAGTAAGAAGCCGACTGGCGGCAAAAATAAATAATATATGTGTACATATAAGTAGACTTAAGCAAACTCTGGCACGTCTTTAGACAGTTTAGAGCCCTGGAAGGTTGATAAATGTTAAAATCACCGAGTAGAAAAGACTTCAGTTCAAATCCAATCAATGACTCTATAAATGTGATGTTTTTTTTTTTTTTTTTCTTGCGATGTAGCTTAATTAGTCGGTTTCCTGAGAGGGTTACATCGTTTTTGTCGCGGAAACTCTGGTTTTTCATCCAGTAAACAGCAAACCGCCGACCAGAAGGTATTGTTATTGTTGTAATAGGGTTTTAGGAACTTCAGAGACTAAGGCCATATTGCTCCGTATATACTCTCTGCAAAATTGCTTGGGTTCTGTGGTCAATTTTATGTTTGCTGTACAAACAACCCCAGTTTCTGGGAGAAAAACCATGCTGAGACCGACTAACTCTGTCACGTTGCGAAAATGGCCATTAAAATTTCCAAGGCTGAGTTAATCGGCCTGTCGAGGAATTTGTCTCCACGAAACTCGGATTTTTCGTCAAGTAAAAAACAGGCAACCCGCAGTGATCACACGCAATTTATGAACATAATACACGTGGGTAGATGATATCATTCTCGGATGGCCCTGATATGATAGTTTTTTTGTTTGTGGTACTTGCCTACCAAATATTGACTTAGAGCTTATAATATTTTTTCTAAACAGCATATTGAAATTAATCTGTTTATAACGTGGCAGTACAGGCCCGCGGATTCACTTATCAAATATAAATAATATCAAGTGATAACTTAATAATCCGCATACTGCGTACTCTTAGTATTTCGATCGTCAAATTTTATGACTTGTATAAAAAGTTTGGCCACTGGTGAACGGCAAACAGCATATTTATCAAAACCGATGACTTGTACTTCAGGCTTTTATGAAAATCTTGATAGCCATTACCAGCTGGTAAAACTTCATTTCTACCGGGCCAAAGTGGTTATCATGTGTATGGCCAGTTTAAGCCCATATCTATTTATTACTTGAAACACGAAACTGCTCATTGGAAGAAACGATGCTCGAACTACAATGGTAAATAGCGAACGAGGTCATCAGGCTGGAGACGAGCTGACGGTCAGAGTACCGTTGCATTGAATAGCATGGCGGCGTTTCTCCTTGTCAGGAGTCATTACATCTTCTGTATCTGTAGAAATTGGTTTCTCAAGACTGTAAACAACCCACTTACAATACAGTATTAACAGTGAGATAGCAGAGAAATCGAAAGACAGAAACACATACAGGAAACAGAAAGGCATAATGGAACAGAGAAAATGAGAGAAACAAAAGACTGAAATAAGACAGGATGATGACAAATATAATGAATGGAATAGAAGAACCAAGTCCATATAAATGGGCCATTCTCAAGGCTAATATTTAGCACACACGCACCTTTTTGATTGCTGTGCTGAACGTAAATAGCTGAATCCACTGTTTAAACTGAAATTGATCTATCAATGGATTCCAGTTCGGTTATAAATGGAATTTTGTGACTGACGTATATAAATACGATGTACAAATATATGCTCCCTCCATCACACGTAGTGTTGAGTATACTGTATTATACTTTACATTTAAAAATTTAATATCTAAACATTAAAATATTGGTTCAGGACGATAAAGACTCAGGTCTTACGATTCAATCTAACATGGTTTTCATGCAATATTTTCCATGTTTTCTATGCTTTCCAAATAGCTAATGAATGCACACACGGTATGCGACCCATAATATATAGGACCCTTGCTAGTAAGGTGAGGGACACCATTATCCCTCTGTACAAGACGATGTTTGGCCGCATTTGGGGTGCTGCGTTCAGGTCTGAGAATAACACCTGAAGGTAATTAAAAAAAGACAGAACCTTTGAAGAGGGTTCCCAGAAGGGTGACCAGACTAGTGACCGTGCAAATCGACGCTGGTACGAATGGTGTGGATTGCAAACTTTGCCAACTAGGCAATTAAAGGGAAATCTGATCAGGTGTAGTAAGCTGCTGAAAGAATTGAGTAAAATGAGTAGATAAGAACAAGAGGGTACAAATATAAAATCTCGAGGAATAACAGAAGATTAAATCTCATGACGTTCATCTGTAGGCAACGGGTAGTCGACAACAGAAAAAAGTTGCTTCCCAAAGTAGTAGAGACGATGAGTCTGGCAACGTGCAAAGCAGAATTGGATGATTAATTTATGGGAATTGGAATAATGTAAACCTTCTGTTTTGTTTTTTTTATTATTATTATTTTATGGCTTTACAGGAAAAAAGGTCTAGTTCTTTGCATTAGTGGGCCTTATTTATACTAAAATTTATATAGATAAAGTACTTCGCATTCAAGTATTTAAGCATACCAGTGTTGTCAGTTTATGAGAATAAAGAGCAACTTTAAAAAACAACTCACAGCCATAGGAAGAAACTAAAAGCTGAACACCACGCATGTCACCATCACACCATCGATTATTATGTTCACTCAATAACATACTCTCCTTACTAGAACTATAGGATGGTCAATGATCGTAAAGGATTACTCAATATATAACCACTATTAATTTTTAAATTATGGTAGGTCTTTTTCGGATTCCAAGCAAAGCATATACGGATTGAAAGAAAAAATAACTTTGATTATATCCTAAAAACTGATCTAACAGTTGCTGTATTACATTATCCTACGAAAGTGATGGACTGATTTTCCGTAGGGACAGTATGTATGGAAAACCAACATTTATATTATTGGGAATGGCATCCTACAACAATTTATACTATAATCTATACAGTTGGTTTTCGGTTATTCTGATGCTTTACTCCTGCTGTTGACGAATTTCTTCTTTTAATCGAGTTTTATGCGGTTCGTTTAACGGGTCTCTCCACTTGATGATCACCATCTACTCGGCATGTTAATTACTTTGTGTCTGTGTCCAATCTGTTAAGTAATTCCGCCAAGTGTTGTGCTCTTCATTAGGACTGCTTGGCTCGTGTTCTCTTCATATTAAATGACTTGTTGAAGATCTTTTCCCATCTGCACCATTCAGAGAGACGTTACATGTAGCGAGCTGGAAGGTCATTTTCGGTAATTTCTTCACACGCATTTTAACCCCCTACGATGCTGCGAGTAACTTTGTCCGATGCCATTAAACTACATTAAGAACATGAAAATGTCAACGTAAACCTCGATGATTACTTCCTCCTGGTGTTCCTAATGAGTACCTTCTGAATCAGGGTTGTACACTCAGCGAATCTAAACGGAAACAGTTGTTGTCAAAATGGGACCTTTTCAGTAAGTTCACGAAGCACAGCCATCCTCTAAAGTGAACAGAACGAATTGCAATTTCGTGGTTCGCTTGCTTCTTCTCTAGCGGAAATATCCTTTACAGTCGCTGT
This sequence comes from Mastigoproctus giganteus, assembly GCF_048544385.1. Taxonomy (NCBI): domain Eukaryota; kingdom Metazoa; phylum Arthropoda; class Arachnida; order Uropygi; family Thelyphonidae; genus Mastigoproctus; species Mastigoproctus giganteus. The sequence continues at coordinate 44,518,244 of NC_143583.1, forward strand.
GTTCCTCTTTCATCAGGCATGAACAATCGATCAGTCACCATGAAAGAGGCTGCTTGTCAGTTTTACGTCTATGTGTGTTCATTCAAATGACCAGCAGCTGACCTATCTGTATAATTGCTTATTAATATCGTAATTTAATTTTCCTGTTATCCCTTTAATAACTTTTCATAATTGCTTTGTCAGACGAGATTGGAACAGCAGCGCGATTTTTAGAATTTTATTTTTTTTATTTATTTGTTTTATTTTATTTCACTTATATTATTTATTTCCTTTCAGTTATTTTGTTTGTTAATAATGTCGGTATATTCTGTTTGTAAACTGCATATATTCATGGTTGGTTTGCTTCTTTTCCCGATGAAAAATCTGAGTTCTCTGGAGAAAAGCATCACCACGCAATTCTAGCCTGAGACCGACTACCTCGGCCACGTTATAAAGAACTCCATAAAAATTCTTCTCATCGAGACGATATTTGAATTCAGGACGTTTCCTCATATTGTGGACGGACGACGATTCAAACTACATCATACTAGCTATGAAGGATGCAATACTTCAATAAATATAAGAAATTTAAACTTGAGTGTCACTTTTTGATGTTCTTTACGTCAGCCTTTTTTTTAAACTTGTTATACTTTTTGTCAGAAAAATTTCTCGATACTACAACACTTAATGATCCTGGCATCCTCTCTTTGGAACATCCGATGAAAAAGCACAATTACGTAGATGACTAGTGGAGATGGGACTGCGTTCACGTTGTACATTGCTTTGACTCCCAGCACGTTATCATACATAGTCCAGCGACGTCACTGATTCAGAGAAAGGATGAGTTCAAATTAAAAACGGCGACGGATTGTCTTTAGTGATGGTCAAATAATAATAAATAAATGCCCAACTTGGGCCACCCGGAATACACTTGGGTTGTACAATATCGACCCAAGTGCATTTTATTCATGAATTGCGTGTGCCTTTTACTACTGCTACTGGTACATTGCTAGCAGAGCTTTAAATAAAAGGCATAAGGCAGGATTACAATGTTCGTTTCTGAGTAGAGCCACAGGTCACAGGGTCTGATCATCATCACCGCAGTGCCCCTAATGTCAGTTTTCAAATGATTTCGGGACATTACTTTTTGAGTGAAGTTTGGGAGAGTTATCATGCACTGACTGACACTTTATTAGAAAAACTGTCCGAGACGAAGTGCCATGGAGTTAAGATGGTGTTGAGAAGTGGCAAGAGAAATATTGGCCAGCTAAAGTAGCAAAACTACATCAGTTACTGGCGTGACGTGGGCTCCTCCCAGTTCATCTCACAGATTGTAATAAATTGAGATTAGGGAATTGAGGTGAGGCAGATATTTGAAGCCTTCTTCGTGTTCCTAAAACCACTCTCTCACATATGCCTGTTTGCTAGGCGAAAAACCCGGGGAAACCAAGGTTCCCCAAGGTTTCCAGGGGTACATTGCTATCTACGCCTGAGACCGACTAACGCAGCCACAGAGGGAAAAAGCCCATAACAGTATCTTGTGTCATTGACGGGATTTGAATCTGGGCCTTTTCTACTCAGTGTGGGAAGGAGGTGACAATGCCACTGTGTTACCCACGTAGACTAGTGATTAAAAAAAATATATATTATTTTCGGGTTGCCCATAATTAAATACATTAACCCGTATTTGTGTCTGTAAATTGCGTATGTTCTATGGTTGATTTGCCTGTTTTGCTGGACGAAAAAACCCCAGTTACTGGGGACAAAAACCTTGCTATCTACGCCTGAGACCAACTAACTCAGCCACGGAGTGAAAAAAGCCCATTAAAGTTCCTCGCGTCATCGACGGGATTCGAACCCAGGCCTTTTCCACCCGGTGTGGGGAGGACGGTGACGATACCACTGTGCTACACGCGCAGACTCGCAGACTAGTGATGGTCAAGGTTCTGTTTGGGTAGCGATGACAGAAGCATCTGGAGAAAACACCACGCAATTCAAATCGAACACCAGGAACAATGATGTGGGTCACCTTAGCCAAATGGGCACGCGCGAGGATAAGCAAGTATATGTGCTTTGAGTGACCAGAGTTCAAGCCCGTGACTGTTAAATACGGTGATATTTCTTGTATTCTTTCCACTTCTCTGACCCTGTGGGCGTCCCGGAGTGTAATTAGAAAGATTTATTATTTAAAGTGTTTTTATATCGAGTGAACCCCTTCATGAGGACAGTGCCTCAAGAAGATATCAGCTACCTTTTGGACTTAGGGCAGATTTGGAAATAATGACCAATGTTTTGTTTCAGTGACACATTTAGTTTTTTGTGTTGTTTCTTATAAAAGATTCATGTACTCTAAATGTGTTCTGGAACTTCAAAGTAATGCCCATAATAAAAATACAATTACATTGTTATTATTCGATATTTCTTGCCCTCTTGGATATCTCAGTTAGTAGAATCACCTTCCTCCCTACAGCAGGTAAAAAAGACCTGGTGTAATGAGGACGATAACCGTCCTCCCTACACCGGGAGTTGGAGTCCCATCGATGATGCGAGGAATTTTTTATGGGCCTTTTTAACAACGTGGCTAAGTTAGACGGTCTCAGGCGAGGGTTGCATGGTTTTTTTGTCCCAGAAACTGTGTTTTGTTCATAAAAACAGAAAATCAACCACAGAACACACGTAATTTACAGACAGTATATACGGAGCAATATGACCTTAGTCGCTGATGTTCTTAAAATCCTATTACAACAAATATTTGAAAGATATTTCTTCATAGGGATACATTTTAGGTGATACTCTCCATCTGCAATTTCATACTGCAATTTCAACGGTCGTCGCAATTGTGCAAGCTCCCTGTATCATTTTACAATTTTTTTTCGCCTTGAATCATCCACATTTTTCAAATAATGCAATTAATCCACTCTACACGGGAACCATTTTTGTCACAGCTGTTCTGTTTCTATGCCATACAGTCATTTTGGCGTTATTCTTCGCCTTGAATCAGCCATTAGATCTGCGAGATTTTTTTTACAAATATAATGGATTTTGTGCTGACAAATTCTTTTTGTCAATTTTTTTTTTTTTTGGCCCTATAGTTGCCAAAGTGCACCTTGGAAGTCTATCCAAAATAGGAAGAAGACATTATGTGTTCTTAGCATTCTACACTGACAGAAAAGTGGACAGAAATCATGGGATACCTACCTACTAACAGGTAGGCCCACCTTTCGCCCGGATAAGAAGTCACACCGCGAGGCATTGAGTCCATTAGTTCACGTAAACGTTCCACAGGTATTTCCATCCATGCTTGCTGCACCGCTGTCCAAAATTCTCGCATTCTTGGGTGGAGGATCCAAAGCTGGAACTGACCTTTCCATAGCATCCCAAAGATGCTCCACAAGGTTCATTTCCTTAAACCTTGATCGTGACCTCTATTTTATGTCCTAATATAGTTTCTAAGCATTCTTCGACATTTTTTTCTGAAACCAAGTATATACATATAAATAGACAGATTTTATTTATTATATATTCACTGATGGGATGTGTGTTCTATCCTCTGATGAGATGACAATGGAATCTAACAATTTTCAAAGTAGTAGCGCATAGTAAGAATAAAAAATATAAGAAAAAGTGCGTCCATTATTTGTAGCAAACTACAATAAAAGGTAGTGTACTCCATATAAGAAAAATTCATCCTTTCTTAGTCAGACTTCGATTTGTCTGTAGCGTAGCACAGCAAAAGTACTCAAGTCCAACTATTATTAATATTCTTCGACGATGTTTTATAAATTGAATAAGAAATATAAAATGCGACACAAAAATTGCAATTATGGAAAAGTTCTGTGCACAAAGCACTCTCAATTGGCTAAGAGATTCTCATCGATTTTTCATTCCGGGTGAAGAATGGAATAGAGAACTGTTTGTTTGGTTTAGAAAGGTGCTGGGAAGAAAGAATATTGAAACATTGTCGTATTTAAAGTTTCGATATTACGATTGGTTTGGGCTAGGATTTCTCTGCTGTTCCTTCTGTAGAATTGCGCATCTTCTATTGATCGATTGACCTCTTTTTAGAGATGAAAAGATTTATTCATGTTTTGTGCATGCGTTGTTTTCAATTAATATTAAAAGACTGTTTAGGGTGGATGGTGTTCAAATTCTAAAATAGTTTAAAGAAGCTGTAAAGAACTTAAGATTAATATGATACTAAGGAAGTATAAAAAAATCAGAATATTTAAGGGAAATTAAGAGAGAGGGGTGAAGTCGTAGAGTTTATATAGAAAACTGGTAAATGTGCAAATGTTTTGCAATAAAAAAATCTTTAACGAGATTTATCATCAATGTCTGCAACTGCGCCTTACTAAGTGCCATCTTCGCAAAATAAAATCAAATCAGAAGAAATATTACACGGTAAATTTTGATATTAATGCTAAATAATACAATACAGAAAGTTTTTAACATGTTGGTAATTTTTGAAATAAAAAAAAACGAAATAAACATATTCTGTTATTCACAGTTAAATTGAAGAATCGACACTATGCTCAAGTGATCACAGTTTGATAGTTTGAAAAAAAAAAAGTGGTTACACTTTGAAACATTAAGGGAACATCATTAGGACATCTTAATAACTGGAAATTTGTGCAAATTAGAACTAACTCGTTTTATGGAAAAGTGAGTTAATTCTGATTACGCTTAAGGGAAAAGTAACAGAACAACATCATTTAAATACTAGCGCGTGTGTGTATATATATATATATATATATATGTGGTTATTTAGGTGGAAATGATGTTATTTAGTTGACTAGACAAACGGATAGCATCGGAAATGCAATGGTTAATATAAATTGTGTGTTATGTTAATGTTATTGTGTAATTAGAAATGACAAATCTAATCAACTTTCCTATCGCTTCGGGTTCTCCATTAATTCCAGACTTACGTGACCTATACGAGCTTCTACTGAGGAACGAGGCTGTACCACCTCTCTCCCGGTACAACCACCAGATGGAACGCAAAGGAGGAAGATCACCATCCCTTAGGCTTCGCTTTGGCCGCCGTGCTGATCCCGTATGGAGCTCTCTATCTTCTGCAGAAGCGGCAGCGGAGAATCAAGGCAACTAGTACCTCTTGCTCTCTATTACCCTTTGTACCCATTCAGTAATGTATCTGACCAACATGGCTGAGTAGCTTGTTTCGACTCCATGTATATTCTGTACAGTCCTGTGAGGTTTTAACACTGCCTTCTTGTGTGGTATGTTGTAGTCTATGCTGCTTTTTATTCTTGGTTTTTACGAGGACATCATCTACCCAACCCATCTTCAAAAGAGAAGCCTCACGGCACAGTTTTGTAGCTTTGGAAAATTCGAGAAAATAAATTACTTTTGTTGTTACTATATTGTGTTAAAAATTCATACTCTATTTGTTCGTGATTATTGAACAAAAAAACTGCATTAACATCATGATAAAAGCATTAGCTGTTGTATGAAATTTGCCTGTATTTTATGTATTCGTTTTGTCATTTAATAAAGATAAGTTGTTTATCCCACTATGAATGATTGTGCTCATTTGAAGAATTAATCTGAAAAACAAACACTTAAAAAGACGTATGCGCAATAGGGTAATTTCTGTATAAAGAAAGGAATGAAAAACTTCGGAATTTATCTATTTCACGCTATGGGGCAGCCTCTGTCAACTGTTATTAGAAGCTTTCTTGTAGCTAAAGAAGATGCAGTTACCAGTAAGCGTCACACAATAATGGCCGCATTTATTCTGCAAAACAAAGCTTGTTGACTTTTAATATTCTGTGGTAACACCCAGATGTAAACCAATAACGGCGTATGATGGCTAAAAATACTTCGCAGCCGAAATCCCTTTATGGTTGTTTCCCCGACAGCTTCAGTTGTAAAACAAAGTTATTATCTCGTACCTCTGTTCACCCAGATCCCTGGATTATGGAATTAAACTCTTAAGTAAAGCTAATTTTCCCTGAAGGTATATTCTAAACACTTAAAACTAAATAGAATAGACGATATTATCCTAGTCTTGGAGTTTTAAAGTCATGATCAAGTGGCATCCTTTGAAAAGGAAACGTGAACAAAGTAGCATACTGTGCTACCCCAGCGTATCAGAGTCGTAAATCATGCACGCTTAATGTATTTAAATCGGGTATTCTTTGAAGCTGCTAACATGAAAACTTTCTTATGTTTAAACTGAAAACTGCACCTACATTGGAATTCAAATTTAAATACTCAGCTAATCGCGAAAAATATACCTTCAGGGAAAATTTTAAAATGATTTCACATTGTCCCTAATGTCAATTTTTAAATGATTTCGGGATATTACTTTTTGAGTGAAGTTTGGGAGAGTTATCATGCACTGACTGACACTTTATTAGAAAAATTGTCCGAGACGAAGTGCCATGGAGTTAAGATGGTGTTGAGAAGTGGCAAGAGAAATATTGGACAACTAAAGTAGCAAAACTATCAGTTATTGGAGTCACGTGGGCTCCTTCCAGTTCATCTCACAGATTGTAATAAATTGAGATTAGGGAATTGAGGTGAGGCAGATATTTGAAGCCTTCTTCGTGTTCCTAAAACTACTCTCTCACATATTCCGGCCAGCAGATTTCCATAGGAGTAAACATGCAATATTTTTGTGTATGCCTGAACCAGGTTGCAGATTATGGAATACCCGACAATATTCCATGTTTACTCCTATGGACATCTGCTGGACCGAATATGTGAGAGAGTGGTTTTAGGAACACGAAGAAGGCTTCAAATATCTGCCTCACCTCAATTATGTTGTCCAGTATACCTGATCCGCAACGTGGTTCAGGTATACCCGACAATATCGAACCTTCGGAAAACTATCTTCTTTGCAGTTGAACCTGCCACCGACAATTAATTCGGAAGTCCGTGAGATCCTGTCCATTCCTCATTGCAGGTGGAATGCTTGGGTACCAATACGTTCACACGATTTTAAAGCGCTTTCCTGCGCACATCATCCACTGTGATCTCTTCGACTTACATCTTTTTGCATAGATCACTAAATTTAGACCAAACCTCCATGGTCCGAATGAACTGGACATAGTAAAAATAACAATAAATAAATTATTGATTTAATTATTAAAAATAATTATTAAATCTTTGTTTTCTGAAACTACAAGCCGATTTCAATGCAAACTGTTTGAATGAGATTATAAGAACATAAAACGTTTTTATTTCTCACTCATCTATTTCAAATTTTAATCTGTCGAATAAGAATTTATATTCAAAGAACATCAAGGGACTAACTACTATTAGGATGCCTAATTGATTCCTCTATATGTATCTTAATCAAATAATTTTATATTTTTCAACGATAATTTTGGATCTCACTTAAAGCTTATGAATTAATAGATAAGCTCTTTTACTAAACAAAAGTTAGTATATTAAAATTAATATATTGGTATTAGTCAATATTCTAATTAATAATAATTAATTAATATTAACATAATAATATTAATAATTGTAAGATTAATTTAATAATAACTCATTTTTATGTGAACCCCAAAACGAGAGGCATTACAACCTCTAGTGCTTAGTACCGTGCATGGGTTGAAGGTTAAGAAGATCAAAGAAGATACCTGTTGACACATTAGATTTGAATTTCTGTGGATTGTAATTTTCAGGAAATACGTATAAAGGGAGGTAATTCCAGAAAACGGAAGTTGAAGGAATAAATGAGGAAGAAGAAAAGTTGTTTCTGTGAGTTTGACCTTGGACAGTAAAAGGACGCTGATTTGTTGGGGCACGTGTTCGGACTGGGTTGGGAAACGGAGCGGAAATTATAGAAGATAATCAGAAGAACAGTGCCCATGGAAGTATCTGTAGAAAAGGCATGCAGCAGAAACGAAAAGTTAATGAGACAGAGAGTGGAGAGACTTTGTTAGAGATGAGTCATTAATTAACTTTTAACCTAACTGCACTCTTTTGAATGAAATCTAGAAGATTGAGAAAGGTTTTGGGGTCACTGTCTCAGATGTGGGAACAATATTCCATGGTAGGGCGGATTTGTGATTTGTACAGAGTGAACAGCTGTTTGGAAGAAAAGTATCGCAGGGAGAGAAAAAGGGAAAACTCAGTTTTTTAGATGTAGAGGAAGCAATATTTGTGATGTGCTTAGGCCAAGAGAGATTAGAAGTCAGGGTAATCCCAAATAGAAATATATGATCTTGTCTATAAATCAGAGTGTCATCGAATATCAGCATAGGAGCAGAAGTATAATTTTGGCTAGATATAAAACAAGACTGAGTTTTATATTTGACAGAGAATATCAGAGCGGACATATGCACAATTACCATCTTTGAAGCGAAAGGAATCATACAGAGAATAATTTGGACAACTGAGATAGGCAGTGGCTGAATGAACTGATAATTGGAATTATGATAGAAAGAGTAACTGGGGTTTGACAGACTGTAAGGGGACATGGACATCATTGAGATTGGAAATGAGACCAAGTATATTTGTGAAATGAACGATAAAATATTTGGGAGGTTTAGATCTTTTCGCAGATAAATTTGTTCTATTAGTTTCACAATTCATGATGAACTCGGTCGTAAGAAAAGGTGCGGGGACATGCTCAAATTATTTTATTAGTTACCCAGAATTTCTTCTATATAGCCATTTATGTAATGTGTCTGTAAATTGCGTGTGTTGTCTGGTCGATTTGGCTGTCTTGCTTGGCGAAAAAAAACCCAGTTTCTGGGGGAAAAACCTTGCTATCTATGCCTAAGACCTACTAACTTAGCCACGGAGTGAAAAAAGTCCAGTAAAGTTCCTCATGTAATCGACGGATTCGAATCCGGACCTTTTCCACCCGGTGCGGGGAGGACGGTGACGATACCATATGCTACTCGCGCAGAGGGGATGGGGGAACATCCTGTGTGAAGTAATAAAATTCTTGGATATGGCGTACACTTGGCGAGAATGTACCTACCTTCTTCAAATAACGTGGCCTCGACAAATCGCAGCAGAAATCAACTCACTACTCGATTATTAGAGATGGCAGAACTGCAACTAAATGCAAATTACTTTCAAATTTCCATCACATAATTAGCGTAAAAATTGCATTCATGTCCAGATTAATGGCAACAAAGTTAAAAGTTACATCCCATTCAATCTTAAATTAATGGATTCAGGAGAGGTCCCCTCTGACTGAAGCTCTGCAAATGTCTCCCCTATTCACAATGGGGGTTCAATGGGTGACACAAGTAATTACAGACCTGATAGTTTAACTTTTGTTTTGGATAAAATGATGGAGTCACTGTTAAAGAAGCATTGCAGGATCATCTAGACAAGACGGCAGTATTAATTCACACAGCAAATTTGATGTGGTTACTATGATGAGGTTACAAAGGAACTGGATGCAAAAAATAATTTTGTTATCATATACTTGGATTTCAGGAAAGCCTCTGCCACTGTTGCGCTTGGAAGACTACTATACAAATTGGAGCAGTATGGCATTAAAGGAAAGTTCTTCCTATGGATAAAGGAATAGTTGAGTGGGAGAAGACAGAGGGTGATAATCAATGGACACTGCTCTTTGTGTACTAATGTTATACGTGGAGTCCCACAGGGTTCGGTGTTGGGTCCACTGTTGTTTTGTATATTTATAAATGATATTGATGAAGGTTTATCAGTCTTAATGTCCAAGTTTGCAGACGATATGAAAGCTGACAAGGTTGTTAATGACAGTAATGACAGTGCGCTACTGCAACAGGATCTAGAAAAGCTGGACAGATGGGCTGAGAGGTGGCAACCGAAATTTAACATTGGCAAATGCAAAGTACTGCATATGAGAATCAGTAACCTCAGAGTAACTTACCAACTGTGTAGTACTACATTCAGAGTAGTAGAGAATGAAAAGGACCTTGGGTAATTGTAATTGTGCAGTCAGATATGAAGTTTTCTGATCAGTGCAGACAGGCGGCCAGAGCAGCCCATGGGGTCTTGTCAATAATATATAGCAATTCTGCTATCAGGCATAAGGATGTGATTATCCCCTCGTATAAGTCAATAGTGGGCCCCACCGTCGGTACTGCATACAGGAATGGAGGCCTCATTTTAGGAAGGATGATGTAGAGTTGCTCGAACGAGTACAGAGAAGGGCAGTCAGATTGGTAAGGGGAACAAAGAGTTGCTCTTACCAAGAACGACTTAAGTACTGCAAAGTCTAGTCCGCTAGGTGGCGTAGGTCAGTGAGTTACTGAATTATGTGCTCCTAAAAATACTCAAATACCTAAGTTAAACTGAAAGAATCATAAATGAACTGCATATTGACAGAGAGCTTATAAGAAGTGGAATCTGGATATAGTGTCTACCAATGGAATCCTGAACAGGTAATATGTCTAATCTTGATTTTAAGCATTCATACTTCGCGTAATAGTTGAAAGGAACGGTTGGTTTATAGCGATTCAGTGCAGCGGAACATAGCAATATTCTGCTTAAGGCAATACGGAACTTAAGCTCTGAACAAGGTCAAGCGGTGACAAAGTTAGGGATTAAAACCTCCCCCATTTCCACCTGCATATTTCATAGGCTAGTCATCGAACGATAGAAGTGCCCTATCTTGTTGTACTAAAGACTACCTACCTCGAAATTACTGAAATTCCAGCCCCCCATTTGCATTTCAGAATGACAGATTTCATCGCATCAGCCGTGCCGCTTACTTGCTGCATATGTCTGACCAATGATGACTTCATAATTAAATGCGTTACTTGTCACAAAAACTATTGCAATAAGCCTGATTGTACTTCTGTAGATATTAAGAAATTAAACAAAACTAGAAAACGCAAGTTTGAATGTAACGCCTGTAGGCAACAAACAGGGAAAAATAATGAAGAATTACCTAATGAAGTCATTTGTGAAGATTCTTGCACAGAACAGATTAATGACCTTGAACAAGCAACAAGAGAAATCCTCTCGCAGACTGACCTTGGAAATGGCATCTTGGGCCATCCTGAAGGATCAATTTTTGAAACCTTGGGATGCGATATTTGCCCGGAAGACTGCGAGCACTCTGAAGGGGGTTTCGCTAGACAGACGAGCAATCATAGCCCGGATGAAAGGCAGGAAGAGAACCGTAAAGAATATGTCTCGCGTACGGAATTAAGGGATATCCTTGCAGACTGCATCAGCCCCTTTTCGATGCAGGCTGTGGAATACGCTGAAAACCTCGCAAGCAATTTCATCCCTGTACATAAAATGCTACAGGAACTGCAGGAAGAGAATTTTCTTCTCAAAGAACAAAACAGTAAAATATTGCACACCCTTAAACGACTGGAGGAAAAGCTAGGATGCTTTGAATCCGTCCTCGTTGCACAAGGTGGCTCAACGGCTCCCGTAACCGACGAAACTTGCTATGCGAGGCAGAGTTACCCAAAGAAAAGTAGAAGTGATATGCATGGATTGTACAGGAGGACAGAAAGCATTGAAAATCACAAACAGAAGACAAGAAAAGAATTGAATTCGGGGGAAAACATATCAGAAAGAATTGCAAAACTACAAGACAGCCAAATAATATGTGAATCTCAAGCCCAGCCGCGAACTGTCTGTTTGCAGCAGGACCTCGCAAGCAATAGCACCAAACCCAGTGAAACTTTAGGGGCAGCACAAGGAAATGGCTCCACACATTCCACTAGGAAAAGTCGAAACCAAAATAAAGAAGCCTCAGAAATATTAGGACAACAGGAATCAACTGAAATGATTGGAGCATGCATATATTCCAAGAGTACGAACTCCAGAATTACATCTTCCCCCTCAAATCATGTTCCTGCAAACCCACTCACTTATGCGCACATCACTATGCTACCTAAAAAGCATAACACTTTTGAGGGTAGAAAAACCCGCCCATCCCAAAATTTCATGCCTACTCTCGCCGAGGACAGCCGACGACGTAATCCAGTTCACAGAGAAAGTATTAACGTGTCTTCCTGTAACACACCTGAAACAAACAAACGGTTTTCTGAAATGTACAACATTACTTCCGTTGCAACCAGAGAGCAAATTTTTGTATCAAGGCTGGGACCCACAACACAGCCCAGAAACATTAAAGCCATGTGTGAGGGCGAACATGGGATAACTGTGGAAGTCAAGCAAGTGAAAACACGACACCCAGCTTACTCCTCCTTTATAATCTCTTGTCCACCAGATAAAGCAACTCGCCTACAAGACGTAAGCGCCTGGCCAGTAGGTACCTTAGTCAAGCCCTACAGAGACAGATGGGCCAGACCACTGGTTAAAAATGATGCAAGGAATCGGGCTCAATAGCAATCAAGAAAACTACCCCCAGCTGGGAATGCAGAACATCACATCCACCTGTTTGTACAAAACGTGAGGAGTATCTCAAATAAGCTCCACACCCTACAAACGATGATGATGTACGAGGACCTGGATTTCATTTGCCTAATCGAAACCTGGTTGGGAAATGAAAAACAGTTAGATCGGCTAACTGCGGCAGCAAACTGCAAATGTGTGGGAACCGGAAGAACAGATAGGCGAGGAGGGGGAGTTATAATTTGCTATCAAAATAAATACCAGCCTATAAGAGAACGAAAAACCAATTCAAATAATTTTGAAGGGATTTGCGTTACCTTTTCAAAAGAGCACGTGAAAATACAGTTATGCATCATATACCTCCCACCTGAGCACACAACGGAGACAAGAAACGAACTCTATGCTTGGCTTGCTGCAAATCTAAAGCCATCAGTCGACACAATAATAGCGGGAGATTTTAATTTGCCTTTTCCGAAACACAGGGAGGCCAAGAAAGAGCTGGATGCGACATTGGGTGCACTGCACTTAACGCAGCTTCCGACACCAGTGACAAGGGGAATGCAGCAACTTGACCTGTTGTATCATAGTTCCTTAGACATAAGGCTAGCGCAAAACTGCATAAAATTTAAGTCGGACCACAATCCCATTGAAATAGAAGCAGCACTGAAGATACACAAATACGAGCAGGGTAACCGCACGAACTGGGAAAAGCAAAGTAAGTATCTTTTCTCCGTGAAGTATATTAATGCAGAGGTCATTCTCAGTCACCTGACTAGTTACAACTGGAATGACCTGAAAGAAAAGCCAGTAGACGAAGCTTTAGAAATGATCACTAAAAAGCTATACCAAACAGCATTGGAAGGAGCAGCAAAAGAAATCAAAATATCTGAGAGAACAAAAGAATGGTTTAACCCACAACTGAAAGCAAGTTTCCTCAGGAAGCAAAAACTGTATAGAAAATGGCAAAGAACGGGTCATCCTGCCGATCACATTCGTTATAAGAAAGAAAGAGCACATTTCATCAAAGCAAAACGACAGGCACACTGCAGTGTTGTTCATAATAAACTAAAAAGAGCAAAAAGAATTACTAGCAATAGAAATAGCACAGAGAATATGACCGAATGCATTTTCAAGGAATGGGCTAATAACACTTTTAGTAACCTGCATGGACTGAATCAAATTGAGAACACTGATAATGGTAACAAAATTTTTGAATTCCTGAAAGATTTAACCAAGCGAAACCATTCGGCAATAGAGGAACCAACAAGACCTCCTTTGAGTGAAATACAAATCACCAAAGAGAGCGTAATGAAAGCAATCAACGATCTGCCCAATAAGGCCACTGTTGGACCAGACAAATTTCCAATGTTCATCCTTAAGATAAGTAGCCCATTTATAATAGATCTATTACTGCACATCTATCAGGAAATCATTAGGTCAGGAGCTTTCCCGCAAGCCTGGAAAAATTACATTGTAACCCCAATACCAAAGATTAAACACCCAAAATTGGCTAAGGATTACAGACCAATTTCTGTCAGTTGCACCCTACAGAAGGTATTCGAAAAAGCACTGCTTCCCACCATCAATCAACACTGCTTCAGCCATAGACCACCACATTTGCACTCAGTTATTTCGGGTAGATCAACAATAACAAACTTACTGGAAACCCTTTTTCGCGTGCAGAAAGCACTAAATGAGAAAAAGCAAATCGATATTATTTTTTTGGATATCTCCGCAGCCTACGACAACGTCTCAATTCCAGCGCTCATTGCGATTTTAAAGAATTATTTTAATGTAAGAGGAAATTTGTTAACTATAATAACCAGCCTGCTAGAACATAGAAAACTTATTGTTAAGCACCAAAAGCTACAATCTTGCTTTACCATCTCGCGAGGAGTGCCACAAGGGGGAGTTCTTTCGGCTACTCTCTTCGCGGCCGCCCTGGAGCCGTTTCTTGCACGGTACTACAATTTTATAACATATGCTGACGATGTAAAATTCTTCATCACTTCCAAAGACCATGAATCAGCAGAAGGTATTTGTCAGATGGCAAATAGCACAATCAGAGAATTTGAGAGCTACCTGGATTGCATCGGGCTCCGTATTAATGCGCAGAAGTCTGCCCAAATGACCATAACTTGCAAGCAGAATAAAAATGACATCTCGATCTCTGTGAACGGGTCTAATGTGGTAAAAGTGCACTCTCACCTGGACCTGGGTCTTAAGTGGGATGACAGACTCACCTTTGCTCAACACTTCGCCCATATGAAGACAAAAATATTCGCCGCTTTATGGGCTACCAGACAGGAACTGGTAGGAATTAGGGATCCTCAGCTAGCGACCAAGTACATTTTAATGTGTGTCCTGCCAATTGCAATGTATGCCTCGCAAATCTGGTCTTCAGCTCCAGATTCACATTATAAGTCCGTCCTTGGGATCGAGTACTGGTTCTTGCGATGGCTTAACAGAGTTGCTGGCCACCCTTTTACTATCTCAAGGGCCATTCTCTACTCGAACCTTAACATCACACCCTGGATGCAGCGGACAATTAACAGGAACATACACACTCTCGCACAAATGCTCACAGGCAGAGTGGATGCTCCAGTCCTGGATAATATTCTAGTCAAACCGCGTGCCACTGCTAGACGTTGCGGAGAAGTAAATAATCCACTGGGTTCAGTCCTGAACAATCTTAGTAGCCTGCAAAGATTCTTCCCATCAAATGCGGCGAAAATATTTAACTCACTACACATAGATGCCGAAAAACTGTGTGAGGATGCAACATACCGGAAAGAGATCTTCCAGGATTCGTATAGACTTACCAAAATATGAATCGGCTGCAAAGTACCAAAGAATTTAGAGTAAAAGAGAAACTTTCTGCTTTAAGAACAATAATAATTTGTTGACTGTAAAAATATACCTTCTGTAACAGTTATGTTAATATGTAATTTATAGATGGAATTATTAGTGAATTGTAAATATATCAGTTGTATAATGTATGTACAGAATCATCAATGTGTAAATACTGTATATATTAAACATAAAATGTGTATATAATATTTCGGGACGAGACTACGTGTTCAGTATATGTAACCCACTGCACGTAGTATCTCGTACCCTGATATGTACTTAGCACCCTCCTGGCACTTTGCCGTCCCGGGGTGGTTTCCTTATGGAAATAAACGGATAATAATAATAATAATAAAAAAAAAAAAGTGCAATGTCTTTAGACTAGGCACCTGCGGTGTGGTCTAATTCAGGTATATAAGGCTTTGAATGGTTTTGAGCAAGCAAATTTAAGTTATTGATATCTTGTAAATACATAAAAAAAAAGTAAAGTGCAGCCATTATCAACCCACTGCAGGATGGAAGCCTCCTCAACAATTCATGCTGAGGGAAATGGACCATAATCTGCCACGCTGGTCCAGTGCGGGTTGGCAGATCGATCGTATTCAGCAGTCAGGGGCTTGAACCCCGGTCTACTCAAAGAGCGTGTGCTACTGCACTCCCGCTCCTGACCACTCGGCTACGGAGGCCTGTATATACATAGTTAAACT
Organism: Mastigoproctus giganteus; assembly: GCF_048544385.1. Classification (NCBI taxonomy): domain Eukaryota; kingdom Metazoa; phylum Arthropoda; class Arachnida; order Uropygi; family Thelyphonidae; genus Mastigoproctus; species Mastigoproctus giganteus. Next base: position 44,534,083 of record NC_143583.1, read on the forward strand.
TAACTCAATGTTCCTTCTGAATTACAAAGTATTTTAATTACAAGATACACTTGAAGAGAAAACTTCAAAACTCTAACCAACTAAAAGAAAACTTAATTGTTTTCTTTTAAATATGATATGTTAAATTCGATTTATAACGTTCTCGATAACCGAAAATTTGTCGAGAACGTAAATGACAATAAATGTCTAAAGAACAGTTTCCAATGCTATTTCGTCGGGAAATAGAATAAGTTAATCTTCACAGGAGTAGTACTCCAATTGCATCTACTGCCTAAATAAAGATCACAGAGGAACCGTGAGCCTTGATTATAAACAACAGATAACCAATTAAGCAGGCACGTAACCAGATAACCCGGTATAATTAGTCGCATGAACTATGTTATCTCACTTCCTGTGTAGTCCTGTGTCAATCTGAAAAGTGCAACTGTTTCATTAGATGAACAACCCGAGATTGAGGGGGTTTGGTTCAAATGCCAACAGGGATTGAAATTCCTCTAAAGTCTTCTAAATCTAGGCAATAGTTAGGTGATGTCAAGCGAAGGGAGTCTAGATCTATATGCAGAGGCGTACTTACTAATGCTCCTATGTGGTTATAGAAGTGAAGATTGGAGTCGAAACTGACTCCCATGTCACTGTGGCTACTTACGACTAGGACAGGGCAATCTCGGAGAGACGACTGGAGCTTATTTGTTTTAACGAGAACAGCATCATTGCCGATTTATTTTGGTTTAGCCCAAGCCCAAAGTTGTTAGGTAGTCTGTCAGGTGCCCGATCTTATTATTAATGATAAAATGTCATCTCTTCAGGATCGGCTCCGGGAGGAATAGGGATAAGCAGTTTGATGTCATCTGCATGCATCAGTATATTTTCTCTGCCGATGATAAATGGCATTAGTGCTGCTGTAAATAATAGTCCCAACAGCAAACCTCCTTTTTGAATCTTAGAATTTATTCTCAGATGTACGTTATGTTGTTGTATTGTAGGAATACAATTCTATCAGTTAACAGCGACGTTAAAGAGGCTAGCATATTACCTTTGATATGGAAATAGCTCTCAACAGGACTAGGAGATATTTATGCTGTTAAATGCTGCTTCAAAGTCTGAATACACTCCCACTAGTTCTTGTTAGCTGTTTAGGGATTTATGGGTAATGTTGATGTCACAGTAGAGCGTTTAGGGATTGTATAGTGACATTGTGGTGGTTGACACGGCAAAAATACGTTCTGTTAGTACTAGTAGGACTGCTATTCTAAGATTTTTAAAATGGTTGATGCTCTTCATATAGACCTGTAATGGTTAAACATGGTTGAGTTATTGGTCTTTGGTATGCGTTTTAGGGAATAATTGTTCCATACCTCAGGGAATGCGAGAGGCTCCGTAGACTCTATTTTTTTCCATTGTTTATAGAGAACTTTCTTGCAAGAGAAACTAAATTAAAGTCGCGGTTCCACCATATTCTTCACCTTTATTTGTTTTTGACGGCTATTTGTTTTTCAGTAGCTATGGAATTAGCCATCTAGTTAATATGTCTACTGCTATATCATCTTGGCACATATTTCTTGCTGCAATTAAAGATTTGTTGATTTCTAGGAACATTGGTGAGATTATTTTTGTAGTTTTTCTAACGCTTGGTGTTGAAATCAGAGACAGGCGCTGGCACAGATAAAAACTATTGGCTCATGGACAGAAATTAATGTTCTTTCCGGTTTACAGTGAAACATGCAGCAAGTAGATGTCAGAATCAAGTCCAGCTTAGTTTTCCTCAGGTTGGATGTTCGCGTTTGATTTTCAGGCCAGTGGGTTCGATCTTTCTCAGCAGAGATTCTTGTAGGTTATCTAGGTGTGGTGGGAGGTTGAAATCTCCATAGAAGATATGTATGGCAGATGTATGAGGTGCTGTTGTACAATCACAGGTTTCTTGATCAGGCACTGGTGGTATATATATATGGATTCTATATCTATCAGCATTGCATTTCGTTTTATGGTTACCAGCAGATCTTCAAACATTGGTGTCTAATTTAATTTTGAATGAACAAACTGTAAGCGTCATTCATTGAAGATAATGGCTACTCCATTACCCCTTATGCTTGATCGTGATGTGAAGCAGGTTTTGTATACTACCACTACAGCGCATACGATAGCTTCCTGCACCGGTTCTAGCTGTGCTTCCGTGATGCATATGATGTCGGCATTTCCGTGGATAGCACAACTGATATAATCATCGTCCTTCCCATACCGGGTGGAAAAGACCTCAGTTCGAATCTCGTCAATGACGTAATTAATTCTTATGAGCCGTTTTCACAACGTGGCTGAGTTTAGTAGGCCTCAGGCGAGGGCCGCATAGTTTTTTTATTCGGAAATTGATTGGTTTATTGTTTGTTTGCAGAGTTTGAAGTGTATCAGCAGCTTAGACCATATTGCACCGTATATAATGTCTGTAAATTGCGTCGATTTGCTGTTTGCTGGACGAAAAACCAAGATTCCTCAGATAAAAAACGATGTTAACCATCCTTGAGTCCGACCAACTCTGCCACGTTGTACAAAAAAAAAAAAAAAATCCTTAAAAATTTCTCGCATCATTGATAGGATTCGAACTTAGTTCGTCCCCAACCAGTGTGGAGAGGACGGTCGGAAACTCGGATTTTTCTTCCCGCAGATAGGCAAATCGACTGACCCCAAAACAAGCGAAATTTACAGACGTAACATGTACGGCGCAATGTGGTCTAATTCGCTTATGCACCTAAAATTCTACAACAACAATGATAGTGTCAATGCGGTACAGAAAGATTACTTCAAGTGTATCTAGCTTGTTACGGAGATTATTATGGTCATTCGATATTTTATCTCTTTCAATGCTGATCTGATCCCTGGTCGATTTATATTGTAACGTTCTGCTCTATCGGTTATTCATACTTGTGTTGGTTGAGTTGGTGACATTGTCAGCAGCAGCAGCATAATTGTGCGCAGGATAGGAGTCAGCTAGAATTTTTCTGGTGTGTGTGTGTGGGGGGGGCACGGCAGGCAGGGGAAGCTTTTTTTTTCGCGCAGGATGTGTTGTTTCGTAAAACAGCCGAAGGACAGCTCTAACCGGGAAGAAAGATGGTTGACTAATAATATGGTATTGATCGGCCCCATATTTTACCTGAATGATTAGTAGATAGGTTTTATTGCTGACAGTTGTAGAAAGTGCGTCATATTCCCTTAGTGCAGCTACAATTTTATCTGGAGTAGCGTGGGTGCCAGCCCCGAGACATACAGACCTGTTAGTTATATAAGGCTGTTTCATAGCGTACTACTGCTAGAATCTGAATGTGATGGATGTTCCGATGGTGAGATTGCGACTGGGACGGAAACAGTGGTTGGAGGCCGTTTTGAAGGATTGTGTTCGTTTAGAAAGGGCCCTGCCATGCAGTGAGGAGTGACTGGCAGCAGCTTGCGCCCAGTATCTTGGCTGAGAAGCGGATGTCCTTAACTGCTGCTGGGCGGCATGAAGATTAGATTGACCAGAAACATAGTGTACATAATGTTACTGGCCAATAACGCCACCGGTGATTTCCCGCATCTGCGCATCAGTACTTGTGTAAAGAATACATTGCCACTGTAAAAAGCAGAAAAAAAGGGGTTAAGTGTAGTACATGTATATTGTGTTGGGCTTTGATGCTGTGTTCTGGCGTTTGGCTGCAGGGCCCCCTGGTGGAACCCCACATTGCCTGTACACACCTCTATGAAGCCAGGCTCCCAATTATTCTCTGGCTGGTCTCTGCCAGTAAAAAAAAAGGTAGAGTGCAAGGAGTAAATAGCGTGCACAAGAAAGGGTGGTGAAAGTGAGAGTGAGAAGATGTAGATTAAGGCATCCTCCTAGTTTACAGTAAAATGTGAGCTCCACCAGGGGAAAAAGGGAGAAGGGATTAACCCTAAGGTTGGGGAGAAGGCCACACAGCAAGGATGATGAGTGTGATTGCCAATGGGCATTGGAATGGTTTTAAACCACTGGTCATAAGAAATCCTGTCCAGCCAAATGGTTTGGTTAGCAAGATAATCCTGGAAGTAGCAGGGTTAGCAAGTCCGCACTGATGGTGTTTTCAGTCGGGAGGTTGATTCGGTCGAGTCCAGGTAGGTCAGGGTTGGTACGAGCATTGCCATTCTAGGAGTTTGTCCATTTTCAGGGGTAGAAGCACTCAGTATTAAGGTTTGGACCTGCATGAGCGGGTTTTAACAGTAAATTGTTTACTTTGGTTGTCTTGGCGAAGTTTTCCATGATTTCTATGTCAATACAATTTTTTTGCCATTTTTTTCGATATGTTTCCAAACACACATCAGGTAGTACTAAAACGAGTGCAGCAGACAGCGTGGGGAAAGGAATATCTAGCTCCTGAAAGCAGTTAGACGGTTGAGGGGACAACGATTGGATTGTAAGGTACTATATATATATATAGGCCAGGTGAGTGATCATCACCTAAAGGACAAATGTCACATGTGGTTTCCATCACAGATGATATTTAGTCTTGGCGTAGAAGTAGCGTTTAAATTTATAGAGAAGATGACTCTGTGGTTAGCATTTTGGAGATTGAGAATTTCATCAAAATCTGGTAAATTTTCTTCTTCTCTGTATATTGACACTTCCTTTATTTCCATTTGTTTGTTTGTCAGTTAGTGGAGTAATATCGGCATCAATATCGGCTTTCTATCACATAATTATTTTCTGTTGCTTCACTAGACAGCGTGTCGTTCACCTGGAATATGATTCTGGATGAATGGCTTTTGCAGAGCTTCCCCTATACCACACATCTCTCATATGCAGATAACCTGGTTATCGTTTTGGAGGACCCTACTCGTGTAGCTATTGAGACAAGAGCCAACACGGTCTTGAATGCCCTGTCGGTTTGGACTGAAGTGAATAAGCTGGAAATCTCTACAGATAAAAGTAGAACCTTACTTCTCAAAGTCTTGACATCAACAGACCGCCAACCATTCGTTATAAAGACATACTCTCAAGAATCAGCGTTCAATCAAATATTTAGGTGTTACCCTAGATCAGCGATTCCCAACCTTTTTGATCCGCGGAGCCCTTTTTAGAATCAATTTCTATGGAGGAACCCCTGTGCCGGAGCCACTATGCCGGTGCTCCGCTTTGCCTCATCGTCTGTCCGTCTCGTACTACCATAATTTTGAAGCTAATGGCAGCAAAATGACTGAACGCCGTCTGCTAGAGAATGCGCAAAATTCAACTTAGCAAATTTTTATTCAGAATGTGATTTCTAGTTTTCTAATTTATGTTTCTAATTCTTTAATTTCATTCAATTTTTAGATATTTTGTTTTACTGGAGCGCCCGCGGAGCCCTTAGGGCTCCGCGGAGCACAGATTGGGAACCACTGCCCTAGATGATCACAGAACTTTCATGCCACATCTAAAGTCCATGAACGAGAAGGCCAAAAATTATATCAATATGCTTGCTGGGTTCATCCCCAGAGACTGGGATCTTACGGGACCTGCACTCCACCTTCTTTATTCAGCTACAGTTCGTAACATACGGCGCTGCCGTATGGTTCCATAGTTTGTCCATCGTCAGCACTAAGAACCTTATGCTGAAAATACAACGGTTGATGTTATTAAAAATGACTCGGGCATGCATGACGACATCAAAAGCAGCACTACAAGTATTAACAGGCCTGATCCTCCTTGACTTCCAAGCAGCCTTCACAGGGCTTTCCCATGCTATCAGAAAGAACAAAGAAGCTGAATTCCTGGAAATAAAAACTATTGTTGATGCAGATCCAAAACAAGAACTCTGGCGTACTTGGCAGGAACTTGTCTCCCTCTGGCAAATCCGTTGGGATGATTCCACCAAAGGCAGTACTACCAAGCTATTTCTACCTAGTGTCTTCTACCTCAACAAACAAAGACTTGGTTGGTTCTTCCCTAATTTACGTCCTACCGTTCTTCTGCAGGGCATGGGCCATTCAAAAAGCGACTTCAGGACTTTGGGCTTGTAAACGATGCCCATTGTGTATGTGGAGAACTGACACCACGTAACGCACTCGTGTAACATATATTTGCACCTACGTAATGAACTGTTACTGGATCTAAATTGAACCACACTCATTCAAGAGAGAAACCTGTTAAAATCAAAAGAAGCATTTTTATCTTTTAGCAGTTATACCTTAGAGGTCTTCAAGAGGCGTTGGTATCATCTCTCCACGTCTGATTCCAAAACATAGACATCCAGACCAGACGTTTCTGAAACCGCTCCGCCTCTCCTCGTATCGGCTCTTCCCTCATCATCGGCCACACGCAGAACTGAATGAACACACAACTGGGCATCCTCCTCGTAGGAATGACGGCACTGAACTGAAAGCAGTTAAACTCACACTTCCCATTGAGACAGTGCCTGAGGAGATTTCGTGACATTCGTTCTAAGAAACTGAACATTGGAAATTAGGAAAAAAAAAAAAAAAAGTATTTAATCAACAGTGTAAGTGCTACAATGTATTTCCACAAGAAGACTAACCTTATTGGAGTGCCTTGGTGAGAAACCTTTGCTTTTCTTTTGGGATTTACGCCAGATACTAGCGTTATTCTCTGTTTTCCTTTGTTTGCGAGACTGTATGGTCACCATGCGGCTCGCGAAGGGAAAATAGAGAAGTGCTCCGGTATAACGCGGCTGCCGCGCTAGGATCTGGCCCTTGACTGGGGAAGGATCCCCCAAATAGTGTGTACCCTGGGCTGAACGAGAGCCCCAACTTTCTTGCGACTGAGTTAACCTTTAATTACAAACTATGCGTTCAGTGACTGCCCTCCCCCCCTCTCTACCATAAACTTTCATGGTGAAGTGGAACTTCTCTCTCGTACATTTCCCAACTTTTTTGATCTTTTCATCTGACCATCATCTTTAGCGTCCTCAGAAACCGCTAAGGAAAAAATTCCCATCATCCTAGGGGAATTTCTACCCTCGGCTGTTTCCCCCCATGTGTTTCGGTGGGGGAAGGAAAAACACACACATAGTAGTATACTTCTCCAAATTAACGTACGGACTCGTGTGAGGCATCTCTCAGCGACTCCCGAAGAGACCTGTGTAGGAAAACAGCAGCACCTCGATAAACCAGAAAATTCCGATTATCCGGAAAACAAATAAAATGCATGAAAACGACATGGAAGTCATTGAGATTGGTACCCTCAGCCAAACTGAAGAGAAACAGGAAGAGGCCGAGGATCATAGACCAATTGCCAAAAGAAAAAACAAAAATGGAACAGTACCAAAATCTGACCGGAAAACCCGGAGCACCAGCCAAATAAAGGATCAGCATGACCACCCAGGAGGGACAGATGACCAACCCAAGCCTTCAGAAAATGCTAAACTCGATCCAACACTACCAAAGGGAACCGTTCCAGAGCAAACATTACTGCTGCGAACGGCCTTAGAAAATCTGATGAAGGAAAACCGCAGCAAAATAACATCCGTATTACGAGCAGAAATCGTACACCAATGGAATAAACTTGAAGCCATCTTAATGAACACATTCGGCCAACTACAGAAGGCAGAGGCAATATTGGAAGCACGAAACATGGATGGAGACAAACAAATGCTACAGCGCGCTCCGTCGTATGCACAAGCGCTGAGGACACCAGCAAGTGACTCGATAGTGGCCGGCAAAGCACCCGAACTCGAAAGAAAGATCCTACCTAAACAACCACACTTAGTGGTCCTACGACCAACAAAACCCCACGACAACCAGTCCAGTGAACAACTCAAATCCCAAATAATGACTAACCTAAACGAAGAATTTAAAACAACAAGAATAAAGGCCGTAAGGAAAACAAGGAATGTCGGACTACTGATAGAAACGGAAACAAGAGAGGAAGCACAAAGAATAATAGAAAATCCGAAAATACCTGAACTAGGACTAACCGCTGCTGCGCCCAAAAACCGAGGCCCTTCAATCGTAATATATGACCTGGCCAAAGACCTTACCCCAGATCACCTATCAGAGGAGCTATTCCAAAGAAATCTACAGGCCATTTTTCCGGACAGGAATAAGGAAGACCTAGTGACTCCCAAGTACATAACCAAGTCAAGAGACGGAAGCCACCAAAACTGGGTTGTCGAGCTCGCGCCCATGGCATGGAGGGCTTTAAGCACCCAGAACAGAATCTATGTTAACTGGGGCAGTCACCGCTTTCGGGAGCATGTGACTGTGCCCAAATGCTACAGGTGCTGCAAATTTGGGCATACAACCCACACATGCACCCAGACAATTCCCACGTGCGGGCATTGTTCGGCAAAAGGTCACGCCTTCCGTGACTGCCCAAACAAAAACACCGACCCAACCTGTGCAAACTGCAAGAGTTTAAAGTTAGATAGCGCGCATTCAATCAGAGATGGTCAATGTCCTACATACCTGAAAGCAAAGAGTTTATTCCAATCAAGACTCAACTATGGGAACACATCCTAAAAAATATAACATCACAGAGGTTAAATTCATGCAGATAAATGCACATAGAGCCAAGGCGGTCGCCGACCAAATCCGCAAGAAGGCGGAAGAAGAAAACATTGATGTAGTAATATTACAAGAACCATATGTACATATGAAGGCTGTCAGGGGCTATCCCATAACATACAAAGTAGTCCAAACGGGGGATGACACCCCATGGGCAGCGATTTTGGTAAGAAACCCAGATATAACGGTGACCAAAATCACTCAGCTATGCACATCTTGGGCCGCATGTGCCCAACTCACTACGGCCTTGGGCGCGTTTTATGTCATAGCCCTTTACTGCCGTCCGGGTGAGGACATCGACTTCGCAGTAAGGTACCTAAGTCTGGCTAGTGATATGCTCCCAAATGCAAAAATCATCGTGGGAGCAGATGTTAACTGCCGGTCGCCAATGTGGCACAGCCATACTCCAGATAGACAGGGTACCAGAAACGGGACCAAGTTGGAAGAGTTCCTGGCAACCTCAACACTAACTGTACTAAACTTACCCAACAATCTGCCTACATTCTGCAACACATTATGGGAGGCCACTATAGACGTTACCATGGCAACGAGGAATGCTGCCAACAACATTTCCAAATGGACCGTCCGTGAGGCTTGGACAACGTCTGATCATCGCGCCATTACGTTCAGTCTAAACAAATCACTGGCCACAGTACCTGTGAACAGACAAACTGCCCATAGATATGCCATAGCAAAGGCAGACTGGGAACTCTTCCAGACCACCCTACGGAATAGCATACAACAACGACAGAGAGAACTCCAACGTATCGAGGACCCAAGAATCCTCCAAATTAAAACGACTGAAATCATAAAACAAGCCAGCGACACAGCCATCAGGAAGAAAAATCCAACACCAGGGAAAGTGCCCTGGTGGAATCAAAACCTCCAGCGACTCAGGAAGGAGGCACAGGAAAGAAGAAAGGCCTTCCAGCGAGCCAGACGCTCCTGGCCGATGGCGGAAATTGAAACCCTACGACAGAGCTACAAAGAGGCAAGAAACGCCTATACAGCACAAATTAGAGAAAGCAAAAACCAATCCTGGGAGCGCCTGGTCTCCACCACTGGAAACAAGGACCCTTGGGGACTTGTATACAAGATCGTCACCAACAAACTTCCCGGAGGGGAAGTAGTTGAAGCCACTAAAACACCTGAAGGAAACTTGACTATCACTTGGGAACACACCATCAACAATATCCTTGACGCTGCCTTTCATCCAGAGATACAAACAATGACAACAGAACAGAGCCGAGTTTGCCAAGCCAACGAGACTCATCAAACGGCAACAAAAGAGCACCCTTTCACCATGGAAGAGATCAGCAATGCAGCAGACCTAATAAAGGGAAATAGATGCCCTGGACCGGACCTTCTGGAACCCGAAATTATCAAAAAAACGGTAGAGTACGCTCCGAACTTACTACTAAACCTATATAACCTCTGTCTCAGAGAAGGTATCTTCCCGAATTCCTGGAAGATGGCAAACGTTAAACTCATCCTAAAGAATCCAACAAAGCCACCACACCTTCCAGACTCCTATCGGCCCATTGCACTTTTGACAGTTATCAGTAAGCTATTTGAACGACTACTTTACACACGGATCCAACATTACTATGATGAGGCAGGCCTGGCCTCAGCAAACCAATTCGGCTTCAGACGGGGAACCTCCGCCGTGGATGCCTTAACTCACCTCCTGACCAAGGTAAACAGATGTAATACAAAGTACTTCCTAGTGATAGCCGTCGACTTCGCTGGGGCGTTCGACTCACTTTGGTGGCCGAGCGTCCTGGCGAGGTTGCGCGAAGCCAACATGCCGGAAAACCTCTATAACACCATCAAAAGTTACCTAAGCAACAGAACCATCAAAGTCACCGCCCCCTATGGCACACTCTCCAGGCATGTCCATCGGGGCTGCCCTCAAGGTTCGGTCCTTGGCCCACTACTGTGGAATATTGTCTTGGACACCTTTCTTAACATCGATCTCAATGAAGTACAATCTCAGGCATTTGCGGACGACCTCATTCTCACAATACAGGCAAACTCAAGAGCTGCGTTAGAGGTCCTCGCAAATCGGGCCCTGACCACTCTCCAAGAATGGGCAAACCGAAATCAACTCAAAATATCCTCCACAAAAACAAACTCCATCCTACTAAAGGGACGCCTTGATCTTAGGCGGCCTCCGCAAATAAAAATTGGGCAGGAAACAATCAAATTCTCTAACCAACTGAAATACCTAGGCGTGATATTGGACCAAAACCTGTCATTTCAGGACCATCTGAAATATCTCCGTAAAAAAATAAGACGCTACGCAGCCATTGTTGCCAGGGTCACGCGTAAAGAATGGGGCTTGAAAAAGCGAGTCCTCAAACTGTTCTACAAAGCTATCTTCACTCCGATCGTCACCTACGCATCCGGTGCATGGTTTCAAAAAACTACAACAGCAGTAAACAGACGTATCACGGACCAAATTCACAGATCCATCCTCCTAACCATCACTCGCGCTTGCCGCACGGTGAGCACCCACGCCCTGCAAGTGCTCGCAGGCACTCTCCCGCTGGACCTAGAAATCATACAACGCGGCCTACTATACTACCTAGACAAAGGCACCCCACAGACTTTTCTGGGGTTCACTATTGACCTAGCCAGCAACAGAAATGTGGAAAAGAAGAGGATACAAACTCACCTGCAGCAGGCATGGCAGGAAAGGTGGAGCAACTCTCAAAAGGGAGAGATCACAAAGAAATTTCTACCCAATATTGAACAAAACTACCCAACCTCACCCAACTGGTTCTCCCCAGGTCTACAAGCAACGTACCTCTTAACTGGACACGGAGCTATAAATGCCAAACTGTCTCTACTTGGGATTCAGGTTGATCCAACTTGCACTTGCGGGGGGCTGGAGAGCTGGCAGCACCTAATGTATGACTGCAGGCTCTATGAAGACCTACGTGGTGTTTTCCTCACCAGAATCCACTACTTACCACAGGGACAAGAACATCACCTCCTAGACACGAAGGAGGAGTATCAAGCCTTCTCGGATTATGCACAGGCACTGTTCACGAGGAGGACGACGAGGAGAAACCAAATGGCCGCAGCCCACAACCCACTACCATTATAACCAAAGAACATCTGTTCTTCAGCTCACCGGGCTCCCTTGCCTGGTGCCTTTCCACCCCCTCCCCTGCGCCGGTCCCCCCGGCGCCCCCTACTTTCTCCTGGTGAGGCATGGGCATGCCTCACTGACTTCTGGGGTTGCCTACTCTATCATCCCCATATTTCTGCCTTAACCCCCCCAGCCTTCAGTCTCCCACCCACTCTATCTTTATGCTAGTGAATGTCCCACACACAAAAACGTAATTATGTCAAAATTCCCGTTCGCCCATTCTTTCGGCCTTTATTATGCAAGCATTATCCCCCTCACCTAACGATCATCAAACCGACGATGATGGATATATGTCTCTGTCTGTACATACGTGCATTATTCCTTCGGTAGAGACTCGAAGGCTGCAAGAAAGGTGGCCACATCTGGGATTGCACCAGACAATGGTGGTGACTGGCCATGGGCTTGGGGTTCGTTTGAAACAGTTTGGACTAATTCAGCAAGATACGTGTGCCTGTGGGCTAGCAGAAGATAGTGAGCATATTATGTGGTATTGCCCAAGATATGATGGGCCCAGAAATAGATTCCGGCAAAGGATCGGAGGTGTAGTTGATCTGCATGAGATCTTCGAGGACCTAGGTTTTTATAAGGCTTTTTTGTGTTACATTGATGAAATTTTTAGAATAAGAGATGTTTAAGTAGCTACTGTTGTGTATATCGAGATGTGATGTTTTATAGTGATAAAACAATATGTGATTGCTTCAGGCAAGCCTAATTTGTATTTCGGGAAAGCTTTTAGTATGTTTTTAAGGAAGTATGTCTTTTAAGGTATGTTTTATGGTAAATGTACTATGGAAGTTTTATATTTTAACATAGATAGTAGAGGACCCACCTCCACGCGGTAGGGGCGGAAACCCCTATCACAAAAGCTAACTGCGTTAGCTGGTGGAAGGGGCCAAGTGGTCCGAGGGCATATATGTAAGGAATAATCTGTTCTTTTTAGTTAAATGTGTTGATGAGCTTTTGCTCAAGGAACACAAATAGATTATATGATGATGATGTACATACGTGCATATAAAAGAGCGCGCGCGTTTTTTTTTTTTTTTTTATAGGTCCTAGCCTCTGAAATCTCAGGAAATTAGGTGGCAGGACCTGCCAGAGTGAAACTAAAACTACTGGGTTCCTGGTCTGCCTCCACGGGGCGAAGGTGGGGCAACGTTGGGCCTCAGCAGGGGTCCAGCGGCTAAACGACCAGATGAACAACGGTACACGACATCACACAGATACAAAGCCCACACACTTTTAAATCTCTGGCATTTCCCAGTGAACTGGTACACCCACAATGAAAGCAACACGGAGATGGGGGAAACCCCTGGTGCCGTCTGACACTAAATACACCTTACACCTTACACCTTCCCATTGAATCTACTAATCTTTTCCTGTGCGAATTTTCCTGTGGCGATGTGCGAGCACATTTTTAATTCTTAGAGTCAAGGTAGTGCCATTTTTGAAGATTTGTTATACTCATCTTCGCTAAATTCCCGATTCCGCTACACTTGGCACAAAATGCACTTGATTTATCAGTGAATGCCACTGTCAGAGGCGCCATCTTGAGACATCGTGTCACGGCGTGTACGGGCAGTGAGGAGAAACTCTCTTTTGTCACCCTTTGGCACTGTGGTAAGAACCTGCTTTTTTTAACTTTTAGGAAGCAATTATGTAAATCCAAGAATCTTCGATTGTTTATTCGGAAAACTATTTGGAACATCTGCTATACTTTGATGTGCAGAAACATTTGCGATAAATGACAGATGTTATTAACTTTGAAGAATTGGGGCAAGAGGATGTCCCTATGGGAGGGGATAGAGCAATTGGGTGTAACACCGTATGTTTGACCTCGTTTGTCACCTTAACCTTCAGGGTGACAGAGGGTTTAGTTGATGTGTAAAGGTTGGGGTTGCGCATTTTACTGCAAATAGTCACAAGGCGCCACAATAAATATGAAAAATATTAAATATATGTTTATCTGATCAGGAAGATATTTAATCACGATTGGGATGCAGAAGGACGAATCCATTGGTAGTTGAATCATACTACCATTAGCAATAGCCAAGTATAACTCGGAAAAACGACAATATGCGGCAAAATTGTATAGCAATTCAGTTGTTTTTAAGAGAAGGGGGAGATATTTTTATCGGCTATGGGTTAACCTATTTATATTTTAATATACATATCACGCATATACTAAACCCTATTAGATAGAACGGGTCAGCCCATATTACAATGTAATATGTACTAGAACGGCCTTTCTTAGTACATCAATGTACTAAGAAAGGCCGTTCTAGGTCTAAAAGGTGTACTACCTTTAGACCTAGAAATTGTCCGCACAGGTCTACTCTATCAACTCTCCAAAGGAAAATCAGACACGATATTAAACTTCACCTCTGATCCACTCAACAACAGGACTGCAGAAGAAAAGAGAGCTTATCACCCATTTAACGCAGGTCTGGCAGACTAGGTGAATAGAGTCTACAAAGGATGCCATAATCCGAAAATTTCTTCCAGAAGTCCAAACAGTTTATCCCAAATGCCCAACATGGTTCTCCCAGGCCTATAAACCACCTTCCTTCTCACAGGCACGGTTCCATTCGTGAAAAACTGACTTATTTCCATATAACAGACAACTCTTGTGTAACTGTGGATCCCAGAAAACCTGGGACCATCTTATGTACCACTGCCTGCTTCACGAAGACTTTCGACGCATTCTCATTACAAAGTTTCATTACCTTCCGCAGGATCAAGAAAATCATCTTCTGGAACACGAGCAACGCTACCGCGCCCTTTCCAAGTTTGCCCAAGACCTTTTTGCCAGTCGACGAACTTTACCTCAACCGTAAATCTCCGCAAGAATGGCGCTATACAACTCCTTCCTTGATTCGTCCCAGGAGTGACACCCACCAGCACAGTTCAGATGCTGCCATCGGGCCTTCCTAGGCACGCTCCCTTGCGTGGTCCTTTGCCTCCACTCTCCGGGCGGGTGGGGGACGGTGACTCCGATTCTCTCCCCTCGCCGCCCCTCTTTTCCCTCTGATGGAGCATAGGCTTTTTCCACTGATTTGGTGGTCATCTTCTCCATGGACCCCTTATCTCTGTCTTTTCCCTCCAGCCTTCAGTCTCCCCACCCCTCTCTCTCTAACTTACAACTACTAGTGTCCGAATCATCTCTAATTGCTAGAGCCCTACACCCAAAAACTTAATAACATCAATTCGTATAAATAGTACTCCTTTCGGCTGATCCCTGTCTATAACGGGTTATTTTTTTCCTTCATTTTATTTTATTTATTTATTATTTTTATTTTATTTATTTATTATTTTTATTTTATTTAATTTTATTTATTTTTTTAGGTCCGAGCCACTGAAATCTCAGGAAATTAGGTGGCAGGACCTGCCAGAGTAAATAACCATAATAGTGGTGTACCTGGTCTGCCTCCACTGGGCGGAGTGTGGACAACGTTGGGTTCCATTAGGGGCCCAGCTGCTAAATGACCAGAGGAGCAACGATACACGACACTACATATCTACAAAATCCATACACTTTTAAACCTCTGGCATTGACAGTGTTCTGTTTCACACCCACAATGTATAGTACGCGGAGATGGGGGAAACCCCTGGTGCCGTTTTACACTAAACACACTCTACTGTACTAAGAAAGGGGGCGCTACGTCAACGCAGATTAAATAAAAACTTGAAATTAATACAGCTACATACTGTTTGATGATGGAACCAACGAGTTCTGAAAACGATCACAGCATTGCCTTCAGTTTTTAATAGATAACGGATTTGTATGATGTTGATGTTATCCCATTAAAGCGATATTAGTTACTTTAAATTGACTATGCGGGCAAATTTGGTTGTTTTTAGACAGCTTAATTCCGACCGCTGTGACCATCACTGGAGGGATAACAGCCCCCACAGAGGATCGACTTAAAGACTTAACATCATTTTAAAAAAGCGAAAAAATAGATCTCTTTGCTGCTCTTTGGATTGCTCGACAAGAACTGGTTGAACTTCACAATATAAAACTAGTCACAAAATATACATAGTTGAATCATCCCGTTTGCTAATTTTTAAGCCTCAGAGATTTAACCATCAGCCCCACCAACATATCTGAAACAGTACATCGACTGGAATACTGGATACAAGTTGGCTTAACCGAATAGCTGGAAACTCCCTCACCACCTTCTAGTCAGTCTTACTATTAGAAACACATTTATAATTTCCACCAGGAACATTGTCAGCCTTCTAAACTTATACGGAAAGATTGATGCGCCGGACATCCATAGACTCATAAAGAAACTAAGGGAGAAGATTTACAGACTGACAGAAAGCCCAGATACGTCCCTCCCTTGGTCAGCTTCTCTGTTTGGGAAACGTGTGCCCAGCTAACACTCAGATGGACATTGATTTTCGGAGGATATGCGAAAGTTTTAAAGGATTATGGTTTTTGAAGAAACCTACACCATACTACAGTTCTCAAACAAATGTCTCCTAATGAAATTATAAGCTATATTTTTTACACAGTAAAAAGAAAAGAAAGTCTTAAGCCCATAGATCACCTTTTTAAATGAAAAAGAGGGCCCTTGGATCACAGATAGTTGCGCTGCTCCAGTAACTGCACAATTAATATACACGGTGGTCTTTATTTAATATTTTATCTTTATTTGATAGTTCCGTTTGGAAACGGAATTGTCATATCTAGCATTCACTTAAAAGTTTGTTTAATCAGATAAAATATAAGACGTGAATGAATAAAGGTAACAAGTCGAGGTAACGTATTTTAAGATTACTCTAAGGATAACATTGATGCTAAGTAATCTAATCTTTGCTTCTTGCATTATTTAATACTTATAATAATAACTTATTTCAATGATACGATAAGCAATATGGCCTTAGCTGCTAATGCTCCTAAAAACTAAAAACAACAACAACAATGATACGAAAATTAAACAGAAGTGCATGCTGAGCTGGCAATTAGACTGGAAATATATTAAAGTTTTATGTTTAGTAAATGAAAAACAAATTGATAAGATTTAAACCAGAGACAGCATCAGTTGAGTATTTTTCAACGTAATCTTCTTTAATTTGCATATTAAATTAACAAAGAACACCATGTCAAACTAATAGAGCAAGCTTATCTGCGAAAAGATCTAAACCTCCCAAGCAGTTTCCTAATTCATTTCACAAATATACGTGGTCTCAATTCTAATGTTAACGATGTCCATTTCCACTTGCAGTCTGCCAAACTCAATGTACTTTTTCTCACAGAATCTCAGTTATCGGTTGATTCAACTACTGCTCATTTCAGATGCCCAAATTATTCGCTGTATGATTCCTTTCGCCTTAAAGGTGGTACTTGTGCATACAAGGTGATTCACTAATAGTGCAACAAACTTGCAGGAGGGGTAGGGGGCACAAAGACGAATCGGAATCACATAGCATTGCAGGGTACGAAATGCCTTCGTCATGCGGTAGAGGACGTTGAACGGTAGGTCGCGTGAACAGTGATCCCGCTGGAAGTCAGCATTTGCGAACCGGTTTCCGAGGCAGTAGGATGGACGAGTATTGAAACGTTGAACTGGCCGGCATGCACCTCGCGTATGGAGCTGCGCGAACTGTAACGGGCGCGCCGCTCTGCACTTGTACCAGGAACGTTTCCCGCACAGGCGTGCTCCTCATCATACGATTTTCGCACGTGTGCACAGAAGGTTACGTGAGACTGGTTGTTTCACCAGAGGTACCATGAATCGAGAGCGAACGACGAGGACGCCAGACAATGAGGAGAATGTCCTACGTCTTGCAGAGGGCAATTCGAGAACGAGTACTCGAGCGATAGGCCAAAGATTGGGTATTTCCCAATCCACTGTATGGAGGATACTGTCAACAAACCAAATGAGTTCATACCATCTGCAACGCGTCCAATCTTTGGAGCCTGCGGATTATTCACTCCGGAGGACTTTTGCTACTTGGTTTCTTCAACAGAAACGGTTCGCAAATGCTGACTTCCAGCGGGATCACTGTTCACGCGACCACCCGTTCAACGTCCTCTACCGCATGACGAAGGCATTTCGGACCCTGCAATGCTATGTGATTCCAATTCGTCTTTGTGCCCCCTACACCTCCTGCAAGTTTGTCGCACTGGTAGTGAATCACCCTGTATGTCCGTTCTGATATTCCCTGTTAGAGACTTGGCAATTTGGAATCTACTCTCTTTGATCTTCTCTGGCTTAAAATCTCTCTACCTCTGTGTCACATTCATCTATTTTCTCTACTGTTCTCCCAACTCCACTAATCACTTGGAGCTCTTTGACTGCCTCTCCTTGCAACTTGACTTTCTCCAGTCCAACTTTCCTAACAGTGAGGTAATTTTCCTTGGTGATTTTAATGTTCACAACTCCAGCTGGCTTCCGTTTTCTAGTCACACCGACCCAGCTGGTCGTGATGCTGAGGCTTTTGCAATGACTAATGACCTTGCACAGATTGTTCATTTACCTATAAGAATACCGGACAATCCTAATCATACAGCCAACACGCGTGATCTTTTTCTCACGGTTGAAGTGAGAAGTCCTTTAGGCACTTCAGATCACAACTTGGTAATTGTCTCTTTTCCAATGGAGCATTTATCTCATGGTTATTCCCAACCTCGTGTTGTTTGGCATTACAAGAATGCAAAATGAGATGACCTGCGAGATTTCTTTTCTTCTTTTCCTTGGTCGGATTACTGTTTCAAAACTTCTGATGTCAACGTTTGCTCAGATCGTGTCAGCGAAATTATTCTTGCAGGAATGGAATCCTTTATCCCACACTCCACTTTAAAATCTTGGTTTTCCCATAAATATGCTAAGGCTATCCAAGAGAAGAATGTTGCATATCGTAATTGGCTTGTTTCTAATTCTTCAGTTTCATTTTCTGCCTACACCAAAGCTCGCAACAATTGTAAAGCAGTTATTAATCATTCCAAACTAGAGTTTGAACAGGCTAAGAGTAGAAAACTTGCTTCTTGCCCCCAATGGTAGTGGAGCATTCTAGTCCCTTGCCAAAGCTATTGGCCGCAACTTTTGCCCATCTCTGCTCCCACCTCTGTCCTAACCAAATGGTTCTGTTGTCACTTTAGCCAAGGATAAAGCTGACCTGCTAGAATCCCATTTTTCTGCCAACTCATATATCAATGATCTTGGTAAAACACATTCCACTATTCCCAACACACTCCATTCAATGCCTCCTGTGGTCTTCCGTCAAAAGGATGTTAGAAGGGTTTTGACGAATCTTGATGATAAGACAGCTCCAGGTCCTTTTGGTATTTCTCCACTTGTTCTCAAAACCTGTTCTCCTGAACTTACTCCTATTCTTTGCCGCCTTTTTTCACTTTCTTATTCCAAAGTTGTTTTTCCTTCTGCTTGGAAATTTGCTCATATCCAGCCAGTTCCTAAAAAGGGTGACAAATCCTCCTATCCAATTATTCTCCCATTGCAATTACTTCTACTCTTTCTAAAGTAATGGAGAAATCAATTAACCGCCAACTCTTTAACTACCTAGTCACCTTCCGTCTGACTAACGATCGCCAGAATGGATTCCGTCAATGTCGATCCACTGGTGATGTTCTGGCTTATGTTACTCATTTATGGACTAATTCAATGGAAAGGTTCGGTGAAACACAAGAGTTGCTCTTGACATCTGAAAGGCTTTCAATCATGTTTGGCATAAAAGTCTCCTAAACAAGCTTCCATCTTATGGTTTGCCAATTGTTTTTAGTAATTCGTTATTCAGTTTTCTCTCTGATCGCTCACTGAGGGTGATGGTAGATGGCTCTCTGTCTTCTAACTTCTCCACTAATGCCGGTATCCCCCAAGGTTCAGTTTTTCCCCCCCCACTCTTTTCCTCTTGTATATCAATGACCTTCTTCCATTGACTGGAAATCCTATCCATAGTTTTGCCGATGATAGCACATTGCATTCCACTTTCCATTTTGAGAAACCTTGTCCTGCTCAATCAGCATCAACTTCTCGAAAATCTGCTACCAATTCCTTAAATGCCGATCTTCAGGTAATTCTCCAGTGGGGCAAAGACAACTTAGTTGATTTCAACCCTTCTAAAACTCAGTCTTGTCTTATATCTCGCAAAAAGGATTCTTCTGCTCCTATGCTTATCTTTAGTGACACTCCGATTTCTAGGCAAAATGGTATATCTCTTTTGGGGATTACCCTGACTTCTAATCTCTCTTGGCACAAGCACATTACAAATATTGCTTCCTCTGCATCTAAAAAAACTTGGTTTTCTCTTTCGCTCCCAGCGTTACATTTCTTCCAAACAGCTGCTCACTCTGTATAAATCGCAAATCCGCCCTGCCATGGAATATTGTTCCCACATCTGGGGTGATGCCCACAAAACCTCTCTCAGGCTTCTTGATTCCATTCAGAAGAGGGCAGTTAGGTTAATTAATGATTCATCTCTAACAGAGTCTCTCCACTCGCTTTCTCATAGACGTACTGTTTCTGCTGCATGCCTCTTCTACAGATACTTTCATGGGCGCTGCTCTTCTGAATTGGCTTGTATAATTCGCGCTCTCTCTTTCAAAACAGTCCAAACACGTGCCGCCACCAGCCAACATCCATTCACTGTCCAACTTCAAACCCACAGAACCAACTTTTCATCCTCCTCGTTTATTGATTCAACTGCCGTTTTCTGGAACAACCTTCCTTCATACGTATTTCCTGAAAATTACAATCTACAGAATTTCAAGTCCAATGTCAACAAATATCTTCTTTCGTCTTCTCAACCTCCAACCCAAGACCGGTGCTAAGTACTATAGGTTCTAATACCTCTCGTGTTTGGGGTTTACATAAAAAAAAGGACAATTTCTCTTACAGAAGTATTATAGAAAGGCGTATGTCCTCTGATTGTATTTTTGTTAACCCACAATGAAATATCCCAGTTCAACTTTTGGAGAAATCCATTACATTTCAGAAGCCATGCTCACTCCCAAACAACGTCATCCATCACTTTATACAAATATTCCTAACTGTAGCTGCTTTGACGCTATGCCCGTTACTGTATTTCAAGTTTAAAAGTGTTTTAAAGAAATATCTGTTTTCTATTAAAAAAATGTTAGAAACTCTTGACTTGGCGGTTAAACTTTAAAATACCGCGACATGTTTCGTATGTAACAAAAATACTTCAATATTGATTATTATACATAAAAAATTTCAATTTTGAAACCAACTGCACAACACAGTGGTGGCAACACAATAAAAGTGACTGAAACCTATATCCAATCGGCTCGAAGGAAAACTACTTCTCTTTTGATTTCAAATGCTGATTACAAATACGATAAGAACATTTAAACTTAAGCAGAGAGAGAGAGAGAGAGAGAGAGAGAGAGAGAGAGAGAATAGTTTTTCTTAAATCCATGCAGATGACATAGTCTTGAAGGCAGAAAGGTATGTCGTCCAGGAGCTGATTTTATTGGATTTCGAAAAGTAAGCCTTACGAACAAAACCAACTTTCCTCCGAGACTCTTGGCCTACCGGAAGCCCTAAGTACTTGTCCCAAGAACGAGTAACCATACCGTTTATAGCATGCATAAATGTTTTCTTCAGGTTGGTGGTCCTTTATGAAACCAGTCAACATGGCACTTTTCAAATATACACACAAGTGGCTGTATCCGTGGCCAAAAAATCAGAAATCTCTGGAGAACACACAATCAACTTAGCCACAAATATTTATAAAGACAGTAAACACATTCGGGTCCTTTGTGTGAACTCGAAAATATTTGTTCCAGTGAACAGCATAATCCAAATACTGACAAAATATCGATGCTGAAGTCCAATAGAAGAAAAGTCGTTAAGATGACAGATTCCTTTAGAAGTCGTGAAACAGTTTCGTGAATTGATATTTCCATAATTTCCAATGCTCAATTCCACTTTAAAATTTTTGCTTCTGAGAAGTGAAATTTTAGTAAGTACAGTTAAGGGATGGTGAAGATAAGTGCAGTGCAGTTCCGGCCACTAAAATGCATGGGATGCATACAAATTATCAAGCGACTCAGAAGCCTATGGCAGATATAAGCCAGTCTGTAATCAGCTCACAAAGGAGGTTAGGCAGGCTAAGGCAGATTACGAGAAATCCTTGGCAAAAGACGCTAAGAAAAACAGCAAGGATTTCTTTACTTAATAAACTCTAAAAGGAAGGAGATCAATCTCATTGGTCCACTTGACATCGATGGTTCGACTGTTGATGATCCTGCTCAGATAGCAAACAA
This sequence comes from Mastigoproctus giganteus, assembly GCF_048544385.1. Classification (NCBI taxonomy): domain Eukaryota; kingdom Metazoa; phylum Arthropoda; class Arachnida; order Uropygi; family Thelyphonidae; genus Mastigoproctus; species Mastigoproctus giganteus. Next base: position 44,555,988 of record NC_143583.1, read on the forward strand.
ACTGAATGAGTATTTTGCATCTACATTCACACATGAGGAATTATTAAGGTTTTAAAATGGCAGATGGTTATCAAATTGTAGCAGGATGCTTAATGATTTTGTAATAACTAAGAGCAAAGTGGAGGAAAAATTGTTGAAGTTAAACAAAAGAAAAGCACCTGGGGTGGATGGGATCTATCCTGTTATATTAAAGGAGGCGGCAAAGCAACTAAGCAAACCCTTAGCCATAATTACGAGAGCATCCTTGGACTCAGGGGAGGTTCCCACGGACTGGAGATGTGCAAATGTATCCCCAATTCACAAAGGGGGATCGAAGGATGACACGAGTAATTACAGACCAGTTAGTTTAACTTCTATTCCGGGTAAAATAATGGAGTCACTGGTTAAAGATGCATTGCAGGATCATCTAGACAAGACTGCAGCAATAATTCAGACACAACACGGGTTTGTTAAGAGAAAGTCTTGTCTGACAAATTTGATAGGATATTATGATGTGGTTACAAAGGAACTGGATGCAAAAAATAATTTTGATATCATATATTTGGATTTCAGGAAAGCTTTTGACTCTGTTGCGCATGGAAGACAATTGTACAAATTGGAGCAGAATGGTATTAAGGGTAAGTTGCTACAATGGATAAAAGGATGATTAAGTGGGAGAAGACAGAGAATGGTAATCAATGGGTGCTGCTCTTCGTGGACTAATGTTATTAGTGGAATTCCACAGGGTTTGGTGTTGGATCCACTGTTGTTTTGTATATTTACCAATGATATTGATGAAGGTATATCAGGCTTAGTGTCCAAATCTGCAGATGATATAAAGGTTGGCCGGATTGTTAATGACAGTAATGGCAGTATGCTACTGCAACAGGATCTAGATAATTTGGGCAGATGGGCTAAGAAGTGGCAACTGAAGTTTAACCTGGACAAATGCAAAGTACTGCGTATGGGTAGAAGTAACCCCAGAGAAATGTACCAACTGTGTGGTACTACACTTAAGGTGGTAGAAAATGAAAAAGACCTGGGTGTAATTGTGCAGGTAGATATGGAGTTTTCTGAGCAATGCAGACAGGCTGCCAGGGCAGGTCATGGGGTTTTGTCAGTGATATATAGGAATTTTTCTAGCATGGAAAAGAGGTGATTGTCCCTCTGTATAAGGCAATGGTCAGGCCACGCCTTGAGTACTGCGTACAGGTCTGGAGGCCTCATTTTAGGAAGGTTGTCTATTTGTTTGAGCGTGTACAGAGAAGGGCAACAAGATTGGTGAAGGGAATGAAGGGATCCTCTTACCAAGAGAGGCTTAAGTTCTTCAAATTGCAGTGGCTGGAGATTGAGGTGTATAAGGCCTTGAATGGGTTGAGCACTCTGAATTCTGATGGGATTCTTCCACTTGTTCAGATTACGAACCTAAGGGGGCATAAATTCAAATTAAGAAAAGACAGATGTAGAATAGATGTGCGGAAATTTGCCTTTAGCCAGCGGGTGGTTAATTGCTGGAACAAGCTTCCATCTGTCGTTGTGGAAGTTGATAGGTTGAATAAATTTAAGGAGGAACTGGACAGGCATTTGGAGGGAATGGTGCGATTTTTTTTTTTTTTTTGGCTGATGCTGCATAAGCTCATACACTTTATTTCTTGCATCACATGCCACTGCTACTACTACTACTACTTCTAGTTCCCTCAACATCATTTCCATGAACACACACCTCTTCTCTTATCAGGGCGTGAAACTACAGCGGTCATCATTAATTAATACTTCATCATGAGAAGATGTTGTGGGATCGTGTACAGCCGTTATTCGGGATCTTTTTCCATATTAGACTCATTCTGTAATGGACTTAAAGATTATGGAATAATTAGCTCATGTACACATATTCAATCGAGTATATAAGTACTTACATAATATATACATTTTTCGTTCTGTTTACAGTAAATTGAAAATCCGGAGCCCTTGAAGATTGAGATGGGCAAATGTTAGAGAGGTAGACAAATGGGTGAGCAGTTTTAGAGGGCACATTTCAATGAACGTTCAGCGCATAATGTTAATAGTCTAGCGGCACGGGGGGGGGGTCTTCCCCAACTCCCGATGAACATTAATCACCAACAACTGAAATTATTTATAATTATCTTGTCCTTTGGTCTGTTTTTGAGTTAAACTGCGCGAATAATGCAACGGTCTTAACTCTAACAGCAGAACAAACTTTTGTTTGTAACCAGTTGTCCTGGTATTGCACTATTTTCAAATATTAATTTCTATTTTCAAAATATATTAATTAAATACGTATACTAACGAGTTAATTAACGTGTGCAGCGCATTTCATTTTTCCGCATCCGGCATATTGTTCGTTGATTCATTCTCCAAATGAGCGCAACAAACATAATATCCATTGCCTCAGCTGTAATTATGCAATATATGGATGGCCTATGAGATTTGTATATATAAATAAAGAAATAATAATTGGAGTATTTCTACTAGACCAATGCAGAGATGGATAAATCGTTATAAAAGAGTCAAATATTTCATATTTGACTCTTTTATATCAAATATTAGTAAATTATTTCACATTTAGCTTTCTCAGCACTTGTGCAGAGAAAGGAACTCTGTTTCCACGGCAACTGTCTAGTTGTTGCGTACATTGACTCAGTAGAGAAATTAATTTATATTTCTTTCAATGTAGATTGTGTATCTCACAACCTTCTTACTTAACGCTACCCTCGTCCAACTCATTCCGAGCAGCTACGACAAGAACGGTGTAACCTTGAACTTCTACCGCTCTCGCACGTGAACTATCATCGTGTAAATATAGCGGCAGCTTCCCCCAAACCCAATAAGGTTGTCGCTCCTCGAAAGTAACCCTGTAGACATCGTCGTATGTCACCTGTTCTGTATAAACGGTTTGCAGGACCGTTCGCCTTTCTCTGTTTCCTCTGCGGGGGTTAATTACGCTCGGGTGCATACGTTGCGTTCGTTTTCGCTTCTTCCTTCCTCCCCAAAACCCCTTTCCCATCTACGTGGAAACCTAATAACTGGGGACAATTTTGCAGTACTCCGGAAGTGAGGAGCAAATAAAGTTTCTTTAGCATCCGGTTTTACCTTCGTTTGACCCCTTGTGGCACCAGCGATGTAATGAGAAAATCTCTCGCAGTTTGTTCAAATGCTGAGCGCTGTAAAAATACACCAAGAAAAAATCTTAATTGGTGGATTGAATTATGTTGACATCATTTGTCCCTTTCCTCTAATCATCCTGTTGCTGTTTCGTTTGCTTTTTTTCTGTATTGCTATAAAGACGACAGGTTAAAACTTTTAAGTGCTTTCAACTGTCTTGCACTCACCTTTTGCATTATGAAGGTCACACAAAAGCTTCATGTAATCATCTCTCTCTCTCTCTCTCTCTCTCTCTCTCTCTCTCTCTCTCTCTATATATATATATATTTTCATAGTAGGAAAAGAACTAAAATTCACCTTGCACGTAAAAGAAGTCCTTTCATTCAGTTTTAAAATAAACAAAACCTTATGACATTGATTGATAAATATTGGGATCTAATCTAATATAATCTAATCTTAAAAACTTCCTCATCAGATCACACGATTTCATTGGACAAATTTTCATCATCTTCACACATCTGGAAATTTTTCAGCAAACCCATTCTCCAATTTGAATCATCCTAATTCTTTCAATATTCTTCTTGCTAAAGTTTGCTATAAAACCTTCTTTTGAATTTTTGGGGTTTACCGAGCCAGAGCTTAACATGTATATCATTAGCTTATCTTCTGTTCAAGCTGAAAGTAGTACTCCTCTTCTTGGAAAGATTATCAACACTTCTTGGCTCGTTTAAACTTTCGTTCTTCATTCTTCCAGGAACAAACAAAAATGTTCGCTCTTTAAATAACTTTCTAGGACCAGAAAGAGCTGTTTATGAAATAATTCATAAATAAAACGGCTAAAAAGAGTCCAAAGAATAGCAGATCAGGGATAGATTCACAAATTTACTGATTCACAGATTTACTGAGACACAGACTTGAAACGTTATTTAAATCAACAGAGTACTTTTTCTTAGATTTTGTAGAGTAGACATTCGTTAGAAATTTCTCGTCTGAGGAGGAACAGCACAGGGCTTATATTATTCATGGTGCTGTCCACCAACACACCACGTGCATTCAATCACAAGGAAGCTAACCTACAATGAAGAGCAAACAGGTCTGTTTGTCACGTTCGTGTCGTGAGAAAGAAAAAAATCCTTACAATATTATTCCCCACCCCCTTAAAGAGAGAACCATCACTCGTATCCCTTTCTCCTGAACTGGGAACAGGCGTCCAATTTCCTAATGGCCTGTAAACTCTATCATAAGAAAATGTAATCTTCACGGCGTACGTAATGGCATGTCCTCATCTCCCCAAACGAATCCCTTAATCTGGGAGTTCACACAAGTTCTTTGGTTTACGGAGAGGAGAGGAGAGGGAAAAAAAAGTAAAACCACCTCCTTGGGTGCATAAATACCCAGAAGGTGAAGTCTTTAGAGGATTAAAAAAGTTTATTGTCACGAGTGTCTAGTGTCCGGAAAAACAGAAGAGGTTAACGCTATCTAGTGGAGTGTATATTTTTCACAAAAGTAAATGTAAAATAAAGAAATAGAGATGAACAGAATGTCGCATGTTTGTTGCTCGATATGGCGATTATCTCTATAACTATATGATGCCCCATGCAGTTCACTAATTAAATTATTCTCTTCGAGAATTCCAGATGTGTTGTGTTGGCATTACACGCGTTTCACAGAAGAAATTTCTGCTTATTCTCAGTACAGTGATGCGTCCTATCGTGCAGTCAGTGTGCGTCGATCTTTATGCAATCAGCATCCACTGAAATATAGGAATGCCGATATCTAAAATAGGTTTTACACCTATGAGTCTACGTAGAGGGTATTACACGTCAGAATGCCGCGTCTGACCCAGTGGTTAGGATCGCTATCTTTCCATGCCATCTAGAAAAGGACTTAATTACATTTTACTTCGATGTAAAAATATTTATGCCTTTTTTTTAATCAGTCACAGTGTGAAAAATGCGAATAAATTTAGAATTTTATTCTTCTACATTATTTCACATAGAATTTATAGTCTCGGTTAATTCTTTTAAGAAATCCTAGTATTTTGCTAGATAACCTCACAATGTTGGATACATGGAAACCAAAGGAAAGTGATTCTTTGATGAAAATACTCAAAATTTTGACAGAATTAATTTTTTTGATAGCCTTGTTGTTGACGCAATAAGAAGTTTGCTTTTTTGTGTACATTGGCAAAACTCATCAGCTCACACTTATTTTCATTGATAACCATTCTATTCTCATTCAGCCACTGAATTACTCGTTGCAGAGCTTCGTCAAGAATGGTACAGTCGATGGTATTGCGAATCGCTTTATAAATTTTTGTTGTCTGAAAAAATGTTAATTTTGATTTGGTAGTCTCTAAGGATACTTGGCAGGTCGTTGACGTAGATCAGAAATAGTAGCGTGCCCAAGGATGATCCCTGCGGGACACCCATTTCGGATTTAAAAGGATGTGAGATCGTACCTTTAAAAACCATCGGCATTTCTCTCCTTCCAAATAGTTTGCTATCTAGTCAAGAGCCTGTCCTCTGAGCCCATAACGATCCAGTTTATTAATTAATTTTTGAGATGAACTTCCTTGTCGAAGGCTTTGCTTAAGTCAAGGAACAAGGTGTCGATTTGTTCTCTTTCGTCAAGAGCCTGGGAAATATCCGATTCAAAAGAGATCATAGTGCAGGTGGAACGTCCCTTGATAAATCCGTGAGAGAAATCCGACAAATTAAGTTTCATAAAATTAATAGCTGCTTCATTACAATGGATTCAATTGACAAACTAGTCTGTAGTTTGTCAATTGAATCCATTGGATGATGAAGGGTCTCTTTGTTGGATGATGAAGGGTCTCTTTTGTTGGATGATGAAGGGTCTCTTTTTTATAAATAGGAGTAACAAAAGCTTTTTTTAAGTTGAGTGGGATAGATTCCACTCTCAAAGAACAATTTTATTAAGTGAAGGAGTGGCTTAATCAGTGTAGTTCCACATTTTTTTTTTCCATAAAACAGTAGGAATACCATCTGGACTCGTGTGAGGTCCTTTTTCATACTGTGGATTGTGCTCAACAATCCTACTTGGTTTATTTCAAAGACTCTTAATGTATCAATGTAATTGAGGGGGGGGGGGGTATTTCATTAACATCAGGTAAGTCGTCGTCTGAATCTGTTTTGTATATTTCTTCAAAGCTGCTAGCAAGGTAGCCCGCCTTAGAAATAGATGAAAGACCTTTGGGAATATCCAGCGTGCTTACAACAGCCTTGAAATAACTGAATACAGTATAGGGTTCATATCTTTTGCCTCAAAGACATTTCTTTCAACAAAGCCCAAGTATTTGTTGTAATGTATTCTTGGCCTGTTTTCTTAAGGAAGAATATTTATTGTACAAGCATTTCTTTATTTGTCTTAAACATACTATGCAATTTAGGTTTTTTTTTTACCAGTAGATATTTTAATTCCTTAGAGAACCAGTGTGGGTAATTTGAGTCTGGAGCACTATAGTATGGAACAAGGTTGTTTGAAACGTCATTAGCGGTTTGACAAAAGCAGTCCAGAGCTTCTTGAGGATCTTCAATTTTTAATAATAATTCGCAATTATAATTTTTGAATACATAAATCATATCAGGCCATTTCACTTTATTGAAATTAAGCTTCTGTTTTCGATCCAAATCCGTACCCTTAACTGAAATCTTCTTAATGGAGAAAGCCATGGGATTGTGGTCTGATTTGAAAAGTTTTGTAGTCTTATAGATCTCCATCGGAAAGTTGGTGAAAATTAAATTCAAGTGGTTTTTATATCTAGCTGGAAATTTGCAGTTCTGATTCAAGTTGAAAGAAAATAAATTTTTTTGGAATCTACCTTTCAGTGTCCACACATTAGTCTGATTGACATTAGATCCGTTGTAGAAATGTGGCATATTAAATTCTCCTAAAACAATTAAATAATCCAGTCCCAGATGCTGAGCAAAAATTTGGTCGATAATGTTCTCAAATTCAGTCAAAAGAGAATTATCAACGGGTGCTGGAAGACAGACAAGCATAACATAATATTTAACCGAAATAATTTTAAAGATAGTAATCCCTTTTTTGCGATGATCATGAGATGTCAAGAGAGATCAATTCAAGAGAAATTACAAAAACAGTATAAAATTAAGGTTGAAATCAATGAAGTAAATAGTGAATTGTTAAGAAAAATGATTAAATAAAAGAATTGCAATCAATAAAAGGATCCGCCTCAAGAATATTAATTAAATTTAATAATTTATAAAGGAGGCTGTAATGAGCTTCTATCTGGTTATTCTGAGGATACGTGGTAATTTATAAGAGGGAGATTTGAATTATATTGTATTTTGAATGTGGGAAGAGAAAGAGTGAAGAAGACTCCAAGATCTTTATAGGAACTGGCTCCATAAAATTTTAAATTGTCAGCATAAGCTAAAAAGATACGCCAGAGTTCTTGAGAAAAAGTAGGCTAAGTCGTTGATGTAGAGAATGAAGGGTAATCTGTCCAGAATGAATCGGGCAATCTTAGGTTCTTCCTATAGCTGTTAGTGAGATATCCGTTCTTGGTAACAGCATTACACTTGTACGAACTTGCATACTTATGATCTTCTAGTATTTTTGAAGTATTTTAAAGTATTCTTTTCGGATAAGAACCTCTTTTAAATGTGTAAAAAGAATGGGATCATTGTTGGAAGTCCTGCATGAGGAACTTCTAGGGAGAAATGTTTGTTGAACACTAGAATTAACATAAAGAGAAGATCAAGAGTCCTGAGCAAGAACAAAAGGGGTTCCAGCATATGGAAATCGAACTGTACGTCGAGAGAAAATCACATGTTTCTTCAATTTAAGCAAAATTATACTATGGACGACTCTACCACATGCTCTGCTGAAGTAATAGAACATTTTAACATAACACTAAACAAGTAATCCTCTAAAAAGAATGAAATAGTAGGCACACAGTGTTACGCAAAAGCTAAGGAACAAATATAAAAAAGACGAATGCATATTTAAATGATAAAAAAGTCACGCCTTATTATGGTATGTTTCAATGAATTATTGACAAGTCATTTTGGAAGCTCATTGCTACGAGTTATATTTGCAGAACTCGTAACTTTTGGCTGTTTTTGATGATGGAAGTTACATTGAGGTTTAGAAATCCCAACTCTGTACAGCCTTGCTGTTACTTGAGGATGGGGGGAGCGATTTCAGAAGAGTGTTGTTGCCGGAAGAAAGCACAATATCAGGTGTACTCAGTAAGAAGGCTTAGAGCTGCTTTTCTGATTGAAAATTGGTTTGTCCGCCGGAGTGCCCCACCCAATCATCAATATCTACGTCCACTTGCTTTGGTATTGTGCTACTGAAGATAATGAAAGATAGTATCCATTACTGTTTTCGATTTTTTGATCATTTCCAGAAAGGAAAAAAAAAAAAAAAAACTGGAGGTATCCATTTCTACATTGCATATACGTACTCAATGGATAAACAGAACGATTGCTTTCGTGGTACGGACACGGAACAGGAACTTGTTTTCTCAAAGGTCAGTATTTTACCTGTCACCGGATCGCGTCTTTAGATCTAAATTTAAAACACAAGCGCTTAAGATTATCTGTAATAACATCGTTAGTCTGTTTATCCAGGCTTGAATAAAGTTAATCCTTAGTGATTTATGCTTTATTTTTGACCTAGCATCGCGACTTATAGTATTGGTTTCTATGGTTACTCTGCAGCTTGAAAATACCTACATTTAAGACATTCCTCCACTTATTCCTGTAAACTTATTTGAGATAAAAGACGCCTTGGACCGGAGGTGAATTACCAAAGCAATATGTGTATAATTCATGAATACGAAGTGTAGAAGTGGAATTATAAACGGCTACCAAATTCATATGCCAACCATAAATTCCCTAAGAAAATAGGCATCAATCCTCAATCGTTCTCGAAAAGAGCAAATATTCTTGCATAAATGTCCGAAAAAGAAAGGGAATTTTCAAGGATGACCTGTTCTTTTTTCGATTTTATTTTCATATTTACTCCTTTTTATTAAGGATAATAAAATCGATGCATCAAGGCAACCGTCAGAATAAATAATATTTAATAAGAAGCAGAATTAGAATTACAAACAATAGTAAAACTATAGAGAGAGAGAAAAAGAGAGAGGGTAACTTTGCGAAAGATTTATACAATACCCTCGAGGGTTGTATAATAACTCTCAAGAAATATTCAAGAGTGTAGAGTCAAAACTAAACTTGTTAAACAAAAACGTTTTAGCTTGTGGAACTATCTGATCTTTAATTGGAATATTACTTTAGGGAATCCTCTGGCTGAAGAGGTGTAAAGGACAGGTTGTACAGCATCGTGTACATATACAATTATCCAAAAGTTAAGTTACAAGCATTCTGGGTTATCAAGAAAATTTTGTACTTAATGGAATTCTATAATTTTTTTGTAGAAAAGTTTAAAAATAAATAGTGAGTATATTCCTCTATTTTCATAAATCAAATTCATGAAATCATGACAACCAGAAACATAAGGGCTAGTCCTGCATGCATTTATCTCATTTTTTCATATTCATCATTATTTCTGTCGTTATGCGGCTTCATTTTATCATAATGGATAACTGCAATTTCAAAATCCACGTATTCACTTTTTGCAAATACAGTACCTGTAAGAAAGACATTGCATATTAACTCCTTTCATTTCGGCCCCCATTTCTTAAGGCATACTAAATTGGATTGCGGATAGGAATCTGGTCGTTACATCATAAGAATATACCAGCACTTTGAATGAATTAACTGAATCAATACGGGGCTTTTAATCAATTCGTTGACAAGCTGAGCCCTGTATGGAAGACTACCATAATCTATCAAAATAAATCAGGGCGGATGGCACTTATAAAAATCCTCACATAGTAGCCAAAGATATCGTCCCATACCTTTGACCAGTCAAGTTATAGAAACGAGATCCTTCCTCAAACTTGTATTCGAGACTTTGAATTGATATTCTTGACGAGCTCCTACTCTGACTAAGGCTGTCAGATGGCTCAATACTTAATTTGATTTCTGTGCTTCGCAACTTAAGATTATATTCAGATGTTAATGTTCATATTCAAATTCATCATTTTAATTAACAAGTGCAGGGCAATGTTGGAAAAAAGTCGCGAGTTAGGATTGAATTGGAAAGTGTCTGCAATTCTGCCCGAACATGATAGAAGAGAGTACATGTTGAGAGCTTTATCAATTAATTCGGCCCTGGAGAGAATGTGCAAGGCTCATGGGGAAGAATTTTTCTCAGCGTAGAATTTCATGGGTTAGAATTTATCAAGTGATTCAGAAGCCCATGGTAAATACAAATTAGTCTGTAATCAAATCACAAAGGTGGTTAGGCAAGCTAAGGCATATTATCATAAATCTCTGGCAAAGAATGAAAAAAAACAGCAAAGACTTCTATGCTTATGAGTAGAAGGAAGGGGTTGAATCGCATTGGGCCACCTGATGTCAATGGGTTAACTGCTGATGATTCTGCTCAGGTTGCTGACAAATTGAATAGGTATTTTGCATCTACATTCACACATAAAGAATTCTTTAGGGGAGAGGATGCCAGAAGTTTATCAAACTCCAAGGAGCTAAATGACTTTGTGATAACTGAAAGGAAAGTGTAAGAGGAATTGTTTAAGCTGAAGATAAAAACGTACTTGGAGTGGATGGGATCTATCTCATCATAGTAAAACAGGCAGCAAAGTAGGTAAGCAAGCCTTTAGCCATAATTATGAGAGTATCTTTGGATTCAGAGGAGATCTCTATGTACTGGAGATGTGTGAATGTATCCCCAATTCATAACGGGGGATCAAAAGGTGACATGAGTAATTACAGACCTGTTAGCTTAACATCTGTTCCAGGAAAAATAATGGAGTCACTGATTAAAAAAGTAATACAGAACCATCTGGAGAGGAATACTATACTGCAGTCACGGCATGGATTTGTTAAGAGGCGAACTAGTCTAACCAATCTGGTAGGTTATTAAGATGCAGTGACCAAGGAACTGGATGCAAAAAATAACTCTGATATCATATACTTGTACTTGGAATTCAGGAAGGCTTTTAATACTGTTGAACATAACAGACAGATGTATAAACTGGAGCAATGTAGCATTAAGGGCAAGTTATTGCCGTGGATAAAGGGATAGTTAAATGGAAGACGACAGAAAGAGTTCCCCAGGGTTCAGTGTTGGGCCGACTATTGTTTTCAATATTTTTAATGATATTGAATAAAGGTATATCAGGTTTAATGTAAATGCATATCAATGTATAATGATATACAGAAAGTAAAGTATATAAAATATATATCGATGTTCAATGACATACAGAGACTTTGCTAGCAAGACAAGGAGCTGATTATCTCACCTCCTTACTTTGCTAGCAAAGTTTATCTCGCGGCCTAAGCATGGCCGTAGAAGGCCATGGTTAGGCCGCATCTAGAGTATTGTATACAGATCTGGAGGCCTCACTTTAGGAAGGATGTAGATCTGCTGGAACAGGTAGAGAGAAGAGCACCCAGATTGGTGAAGGGGAAAAAAGGATGCTCTTACCTAGAAAGACTTCAATTCTGCAAATTGCAGCTTCTGGATAATAGACACCTGCGGGGTGATCTGGTTGAGGTGTTCAAGGCTTGAATGGACTGAGTAAGCTGAATGTGAATGGCATTCTTCCTCTTGCTGAGACTATACAAATGAGGGGGCATAAATTTAAGTTGAGGAAGGATGGTTGCTAGATAGATGTGCCGAAGTAGCCTTTAGCCAGCAAGTGGTTCATTGTCGGAATAGGCTTCCATGTGATGTTGTGGAAGTGGATGATTTGAATAAATTCAATGAACTAGAAAGCGTCTTGGAGGGTATGAAATGGGCGAAGTGTGTGTAGCCCATAGGTTTTTTTTTTTTTTGGCTGATGCTATATAAGCACGCGTTCCTGTATCATTTGTCACTACTACTATATGCATTTCTCATCATCGAAGTCGCCCACCTAGAAACAAAGGACCAATTTACCTGAATAGCATTACTGTGGCGTATATGGATGTAAATGATTGTCGTGTCAACTTGTTATTTTATAAGCTTAATGTCTTATAAAATAACATGGAAAAAAAACTGTATGACAATGTCCCATGAAGGTTTCTAAAATTAAATTTTTTACGTTGGTAGATGGAAGAAGAAGGAGTATCCAACAAATCCAGTATCATTCAGTAAGTAATCAATTTTTTTTACTAGTGAGAGAGAGCAGAAATACTAACGAAATCCATGAAGGAATGAATAGCATATTTGGTCGCCATCGTTGACAGAAAAAATTTAGAGAACAGAATAATTAAAAAATATTCTGAACTTGAAAAAAATAATAATCATTTCCCAGTGAAGCAATATAACAATAACACGTGAGCAATTGGGACGTTCAAAGTTTGTGCAAGGTAAGTTCCCAGAAACCTTTCCGGGTGCAGTCATCAAAAGAGCGTTTAAAATGAATTCTTGCTAATCCAGATAGATTTTTTCCCGTTTGGAGACTAATGATGGAAATTGGGTATATTTTTATGATCCGGAATCCAAATTAGAAAGTATGCAATGGACCCACAAGGGAACTCCAACACCGAAAAAGTTTTGAATCCAACCATCAGCTGGAAAAGCATTGCCCTTAATTTCCTAGAACACAAAAGGAATGATGTTAATTGATTACCTTGCACCTAAAACCAAGATAAGAGGGAAATATTGTGTGAAAGTTAAAAGTTGCAATTCGGGAAAAAAGACAAAGAAAGTTGGATCATTGGATTTTGCTTCTCTATGACAATGTACCGTGCAGAATGCCCAGATTGTAAATTGCAATGTCCAGGTTGCGATGCCCAGATGTAAATTTTATGAATTTAGCTTGTGGAAGCTAAATCCCGTACAATTCAAATCTATCATCAAGTGGCCATTATTTGTTCAAAATGTCTGAAGTCTCATTTTCGTGGAACTCATTTTGAAAATGACGAGAGCTAAAAAGCAGCTATGAAAGCCTGGTTGACGCCCAGCCGTTTGGAGGATTAAATTATTTGCAGTCCCCTATGTCTTTTTAGTCCGTTCCCAGAACTTTTTGACCAGCCCTCGTAACTACCCATTAAATATTTCTGAAAGTAATTTATTTTTGTCTCTTTCGTCCACGTAAACAGAGCTGAATAAATCTAATCTCACTATTTCACATACAGCTGTTTATGGTCATTAAAACTGTTAAGATATTCCCATCTCCAATCGCCTTGCCTTCCCTCCACGCCACCCGAAAGCAATCAGGTGGTCCACCTAATGATATTAACCCGCTCTTATTGAAACCCTTATTAAAGACTACGAGTTGTCCGGCGACAACAGAAATTACCTCAACTTATTATATCCGCTAGGGTGGTATTAGCCGAGAGCATTTTAATGAACTCATGGGCGACACCCGCCTTTAGGTAACTCTACTTATTAGGACCCATTCAACGAGAAACTTGCAACGTGTCGGCTTTCTTTGAAGAAAATCATTCATCTAGTGCGTGCAGAAACAGTCTCGCAATTAAATGACTCGGAAAGAAAATTCCTACTTCTTAAAGTTACTGCGAGGGACCCGTAAGGTACTTGTTTCCTTTTCTCATTGTGTGACATTCTTAATGGATCTAAGACTAAAGTTTTCGTCGCATTAAAGGTACCGAGTATATTCATTCTGACACACGATGCTGTTTGAATACTCGTTGTTAATTCTGTCCTGTTGAGTCTTTTTATCCTCGCGTGCTGTTCGCTAATTGCTGATCGATGTAAAATGTAACAGTTGGTAAAATTGCTCAAATACATTTGACGTTACGATTGCAAAATTTGAAATTGAAGCGAAGCATAATGTACGACAAGTTCGGTGCTGTCTCCTGTAGCGTGAATCGAGAACTAAGGAATGATATTATTATTCTATTAATACAAACTACGTTTCTTTTAGAGAGTGGAATGTTCCTCAAAAAAAATCTATCATTTTTTTCAATTATTTTAAAGAATAAAATAATTTTTATATAAAAATCCTTCTATTATCAAAGGCAGACAATAGTATTTCTATATAACACCAGCTACATCATCCACAGACCGAAAAAAAAAAAAGACCATAAACGTTCCTTGCATCATTAAGGGGATTGAACTCGGTCTTTTCCTCTCGGGGAGGAAAATGATTATAACTATTTTGCTACTGCGCGGAAACATAAAAGTAGGTGGTTACAAAAAATTACGCTTTTAATTGAAAAACCCAACATATAACAGAGCCACCTTTAAGCTTCAATTACAACTTCAACCCTTCTGGGCGTATTTCTACCAATTCCCTGCAAGTGTCGACTCCATACCGGAAGTTGGATAGATACTGATGGAGTTTTTTCTTGGATCTGTTCCGTAATATCTTCGACAAACGTCGTAGATGATGCATGAATTTGTGGTTCGTAAAACACCTTTTGTGACTTTATGAGTTCATCAAGATCCCTGTTTTTTTTCGTTGGATATCACCCGCGGTTTTCTATTTTTGAATAACATCCGCCATATTGGATTTTTTGGAGGCTCAAAGGAGCAACATTTGCGGTCACAGAAAGGTTGCTAATGTGCCATACAACCACCATCCCACGTTTACAGTCTGCAAGTTTTGATTCATACTGGCCTTTATCGTAATGTTATAGAGGCAGACCCACATGGTTTATATTTGTAGGTTTAAATCGATACGCATGTGTGGAATAACTTCAGGTAGAGTTCGTAATATTCGTGGAGGGGCGTACAAATACTTTTGGTTATATTGCGTATACCCAGTCCTAATCTCCTTCACTGGTGGGGTTCTTGGTGATATTTCAATAACTTGTAAAAAATTAAATAACGATGACAGGAATAAACAGTGGGACTAGTCACTTAACCAGTAAGAAGTTTCGAATCTAACAAAAATGTCGCTTTCTTAAAGCAATATAATTCTCTATTAGAGTAGTATTCAGAGAGTAGAAGACAAAAGCCAGCGGAATGATCTCTAAAGGACACAGTTCATTAGTAAATATATACTATGAATTTGTTTTTGTTTTTAGTTTTATATACAGGGTGATTCTGAAAATGTGAGCATAAATTAAGGAGTTGATTCTTCAGCCCGAAAGAAACAAAAGTGCCCATGTGCAGATTGGTCCTAGAGTCACCCCTTTTTCTAATCTTTTTCTTTACTCTCTTCCTTCTCTTCCCATATTGCAACCCTTCCTGTTGCCGATTTTATTCATTGACCAGCTTGCGCAATGATTTCCTGTAGGCAAAAGACAATCATCGTATCATTGTGTAAAGGAGACATTAGTTATGGTAGTACCTTGCCATGTTTGAACCGAGACCACGTATGAACTTTGCCATGTATAAACCATGGGCTCTACGAGTAGTTATACCATTTCGGCATTTGTTCATATTCTTCCACAATAAATAAATTCGATGAGTCAGCTTTCTTTACACAAACTGTGGAGTTTTCAGATCGATTCATTTCTAAATTAGAAACTGGAATGCCCTGTTTCACACACTCGACAAATTATCACCAGCTGAATTTCACACGTTTTATAAATGTTGCAAATAGTCAGATATATGTGCATTTCACCAATATAATGTTTTATGAAATACTGTATGTGGTTTACGTTTTTTATTTATTTTTTTGCATAATCCTACAAAGTTTTCCAATACACTTAAAAATAAGCTACTCAAGCTGCTATTTCAGCAATATATTCATGAAATGCTGAAGTTGCTGGTTTAGCAATGAAACCAGTGATATACAGACGAATTACTATCGATAAAAGGGTAGTTATCAGCACGTACGACAAAGAACCGCTGGTGGAATTCCAACTTTATATTCTAAAGTAAATAAAAACTCCCTCTTTTGTGTAACTCTTAAGCTACGCTCAACTGAGGTATCTTTAGCTGATTCGTTGATTTTCAAAGGATTTTCCTTTTGGCCCTGGATTTTTCTGTTTCCGTTGATTTATCAGAGGTATTTTAGAGAGAAAAAAAATATTTCCTGAGAATTACTATCAAAAATCACTTTGAGTTTCTTAAATAGTGCCAGAAATACTCTAAAATTTGATATTTTTCTACCGTTAAAAATAAGTATTTATTAAAAAATGGGCAAAGTTATTATTTTAGCGAATTTGTCCCACACACGAATTTCAATTAAAATCATGAATTTCTCGGATGAGTCAAAGCTAAAGCTGCGAACATAATAGGCCGATATATCTCGGTAAGAATTCTCTATAAAGAATGCATTTATGTTTACACTGAATTGATAATTATGAAAGTTGCAGATAAGACTGTCTATACGAAGGATAAAACTCGTCTTTCAGCATCTTACTGGCAACAGAGAGCAGCACCACACGAACATAAGCTCGTGTACCAATATGAAATTGCAAATCGAAGATTAAAATTAAAACGTGCCACAAGAAGCATTTTAAAGTATAATTCGGATCTTAAACACGGTTCATCAGAGCACAAAAAAATAGTAGAAAAACAGGAGATTAATAAATACAAGTGAGATTGGGGATGGGGGAGTGTAGATTTGGGATCTACAATAACAGCAATTCGTTAGTTAGGAATCTCGGAAGACAACTTACAATTACATTTTTAAATAATTAAATATATATTTAAAATTCGGGTTAAAAATGTACGAATTTTATTTCATTAAAGTTTCATCTTATTAATTTTTTATATGGGGTTTATATATGCAGTTTATATTTATAAATTCCTTGCATCCAGTGGACGCAATCGACTTATAAGGAAGAAGAGTTATTCTATTCATTGTATCCACCAGAAATGTTTATGACAAAATCTATATTATACACCGATGAACCAAAATATTATGACCACCTACCTAATATGATGTTGATCCTCCACGTGCAACCAAAACAGCTCGTATTGGCGAAGCATGGACATTACAAGATTTCTAAATGTGTCTTGTGGTATCTGGTAGTAGCACGTAACCAGCAGATCCTTTAACTCCTGTAAGATCCTTGCGTTGAATCTTATAGGAGTTAAAGGATCGGAGTTGGTGTTCCAACACAAACCACAGATGCTCGATGGGATTGATGTCTGGAGAATTTGGAGGACAGAGTGATACCTGAAAGGTTCCTCATGTTCCACGAACTGGTATCGAACAATCCGGGCGGTGGGGCATGGCGCATTATCCTGCTAAAAAAACGGCACCGTCAGGGGGGAGACCGTTGCCATGAAAGGGCGTACCTGGTCAGCAATGTTTAGGTACAAAGTACAACGTACAAAGTGTGTTGAGGGTCAAATGGCACCAGGGGATTCCCTCATCATCGCGTAGTTTACATTGTCAGGTGATACAGTTCACTGTAAAGGCCAGAGATTTAAAAGTGTGTAGATCTTGGGGTGTGTGACGTTATGTACCGTTGTTTTTCTGGCCATTTAGTACCCAGATCTCTGCTGAGGCTCGACGTTGCCCGCACTTCGCCCCGTGGAATATGTCATTCCCAGGATCGGGTCTCATCGAGGGTAATTTTGGTTAGCTAGGTTTCCGGCTGAGCTCATAGCTCGCTAGTTGTCTGTCAGGTGGAGATTTTCACTTACAGTCCCACTGTGTCAGGCCAGCGTTTTAGCGATTTCTAGAAAGCAGATCTGTCTTGGGTAGTTGTCATATCTAAATGTCCATATGGACAGTGTCTTTGCCAGTTATTCGGTCCGTGGATTTAAATTTCGGAAAAGAAAGTCTCTTTAGGTTTTGTCTCTTCTATGTTTTAGCCATTCCTAGTGTGGGGTCCCTTCCAAGTAGTTGAGTCTTAATAGGTGGGTATCTGTGTGAGCGAGCATCTCTCTGGATCTGGTGAGAAGCGGAGATTACGGTGTTCGCGGTTGCCGTGGTTGTGGCACAGGGAAGGTCCTTCTGCTGAAGAGGTCTTACGCGTATTTCGTTAAAGCTTTGTAGCTGTATTCCTCTTCTAGTTCTGCACATAGAAAACTCGGAAGCAAAATTTGAACTTGCCATCTTCATTGACTTCGAGGGCACGTTTAACACTGTCTGGTGGGGCAGTGTTCTGGCATGCCTCCGGACAGCCTCCTGTTCTAGCCATCTCTATAAACTTTTCCAAAGCTACTTTTCAGACAGAACAGTAATTCTAAAGTCAAAATACCATCATGTCTCCAGGCCAATCACCCGGAGGTGCCTTCAGGGCCTAGTCCTAGGACCTCTCGTATGATATGTGATCCTACAAGACTGGCTTTGTATCTTTCGCAATACAAAGATGGTTGCTTTTGCGGACGATCTCACGATTGTGGTGTCCGGCCGTTCTCGCAAAGCCATAGAAGACATCGGGTCCTTGACGACCTCTCTTCCTGGGCTACACTAAATAAACTACAGATAAATCCAAGCAAGACTAAAATAATACTCTTTAAAAATAAGCTGGACCTCAGGCGGCCTTCGCAAGTTAGTCTCTGGGGTACAACTCCTCATTGTCACACAGACCAGTGTGCTAGGGGTGGTTCTTGATCATAAATTAAGCTTTCACTCACACCTCATCCATCTCAGCTCCAAGTTGAAAATATTTTCAGGCTCAATCATCAGAATCACGAGGAACGAATGGGGCCGCCCAAGCGGTCGCTTCAGCTGTACTATAAAGCCGTCTTCCTTCCGATCGTGTCGTATGCTGCAGGTGTTTGGTTCCACCGAGCTAGATTGGTAAATATCATAGGCAAATTAGGCATTACACAACGGACAATGCTTCTGGCTACCCATAGGGTATGCAAGACAGTATCTACTGATGGTATCCAGGTCTTAGCTGGAACCCTTCCACAGAACCTGCATGTAACCTTCCGTTGCCTGACCTTTAGAATCAACAAGAAAATTCCGACCAAGATCTTGGACATTGAGCTAAACCTGGACACTGACCTTAAGACAGAGAGAGAACTCGCTGTTATAATGAGACGATAAACATCTGGCAGACAAGATGGGACACTTCCACCAAGGGAGCAGTTATAAGGAGATTCCTGCCGGATGTGACTTTCCCCTCCTCTAAGTCAGCGCAGAAGTGTCTCTCTCTAACTCTTGAGACATCATTCCTAGTCACTGGGCATGGCTTATTGAACGAGAAGCTCTTTCAACTAGGCCTAATACCTATCGACGCTTGCTACTGCGGGACCAAGGAGAATTGATTCCACGTTCTCTTCGAGTGCGCTCTCTACGAGGACCTGAGGCACGACCTAGCAAATACCATCCCTCTCACTGAAAATCAACTGAACTTTCTGCTACAGACACCAAAGAACCTGACTGCCTTCTAGAACTTCTTGACGCAAGCATTCACGCGCAGGAAAGCCTACTACAGAATATCACAGGCTACGAATGGGGATCCCCAGACAGCAACTTAAAAGTTTTATTTCAGACTAAGGCGCATTTAGGGCTAGAGCCTCAAGCTGCGAACAAATTTAGACTATGTATATAAAGTGCTTAGCATCATAATACACAGCCATTTCTGAATAAACAGAAAATTTTTAAGGTGGCATCGTTTTAGGTTAACCTAAAACGATGCCACCTTAAAAGGCCTAAAATTGAACGAACACATCGATTGACAATTGAATTGATTCTCGCACGGTTATCTTGGCAGGTAGTACCCCATGAGATGATTCCATATGTGAGGTGAGGCTGTATTAAGGAAAGCAATACCAGTCTGAGAGAGGAAGGAGGCACCCAGGCAGAGGCTCGGGCCAGTATTCCTGCTAGTGACGAAGTCTTCTTTCGTAAGGTGATCATTTGTTAATCCCAACTTAGCTTATCATCTAGCCTGGAGATGGTAGATGTATTTCTAAATCAAGAGGACCGTGTACTGTAAGAAGAAACATGGACATGTGGACATGTATTTTTGTAACTTATAAAAGCTGGTTCGCAGGTTAGCCTCCTGGAGCCTACTGAGGACGCTTGGCCACCAGAGGGTGTTAAACTTTCCAGCAAAATCCACTGCGATGACAAGAAATTATTCTTTGTTTGCCGTTGTAGCCTTTCGACGATATTCTCCAGGGCATCTACAGGGCAATATGAGCACACACTGCTTATTCAGTTTATTCCACTCCTAACGTTTTACGTTGTTTGCATTTCTGTTTTTATGTACAAGTAGTTCTCAACTTTACAAGTTAATTCGTTACTAGCGCGCATTTAAAGCGAAAACTCGTAAAGCGCGATTTTTTTCCCATAGACATAAGGTAAAATGGGGGGTTACGTTCTCAACAATGAAATTAGTTAGCTAATTAGTTTATATTTAAAAAATGATTGATTAATCGGAAGAAATAAAAACGTAGCCTGTAAAATTAAGCAAATTAAAATAATAGAGAAATTATTTACGAATTACAAATGTTAAAGAATGTTTATTCTTCACCATCATCATCGACTAAATGCACAGTCGTTGATTACTCTTGGCGCCTCCGTAGCCAGGTGGGAAGGAGCAGCAGTGCGTAGCACACGCTTCTTGATTAGACCGGGGTTCGAGCCCGTCACCACCAAATACGGAGGATGCGGAAAGGTCATTCAGGGAATGACCACCGCATATCCCGGAGCAATATGGCCTTAGTTGCTAATGCTCCTAAAAAAAAAAACCAAAAAAACCAAAAGTTGATTACTCATTATTGGCTCGGCACTCGATGGTTTGTTGCACAAGGAGTCGTCTTCTTCAGAAATGTTTCAAGAACCGTTTGATTCTAACAGAATCTTCTCTTTTAATTATAAAATTCACGATTGCACGAATTAGCATTTTTTAACGGCACACACAAATTGCAACTAACACGATTTGCGCGGAGTAACAAGTTTAAGAAGCTTTAAAAAATTTAATGAAGAGAAGGTTATGAAAATTTATTTATTTTTTCATATGATTGAAGATTTCAGTAAATGGGAAAATACATTTCACAAGAATAACGTAAAAAACCAGATAATTCCAGCTATCGGTATTTTCGCAAATGCAAGAAGATCGAGTTTATTACTCGTTTATAATGGCCTGCAGTAACAGAAAAAGCCTCATAAACCGCAAAGTGCAAATTGTTTTTATTGTTTTAAGCTTGTGACCTCCAGAAATGTGCTTTAGAAAAATATCACAAAAGCGTTTAAAACTGATTCTTATAACGGAACATGATAACGATGAAAATGTAGCGCATTTTAATGATTTGAATTGGTAACTAATACAATGTAGAAACCACGCTCACGACCTTTAAAATGACCAAAATGACATTTTAGAGAGATAAATAGCTTAGTTATACAGCGAAAATTTCAACTTCCGAGATGTTGAAACGAATTACCAAAAAACAATGCGTTGTTGGGTTCACATTCCGATATTTTAACGATACGATGGTGTCTCTGGAACGGATTAATATCGTAAAGCTGGGTACCTACGCAAGTGGGTTGAAATTCGGTATTTGTGAATGTTTGACATTCATTTTCTTGCAATTAACGTTCATATTTTCGATTTTGTTCATACTTGGGGAAAGAAACTCTTAAATCCACGAACTCGTAAAGCGAGAACTGACTGTCTTTTTGCACAAATGAAGACGGGTGTCGTTTTAACAGAATTCATCAGAGAGGGAACTTCAAAAATAGCCGTACACTACTCCCAAAATGTTTGGTCCGACTCGTCCGTTAGGCAGCACATCAGGGCGTTGGATCCCTCGATACAAAGTTCAGTCATTAAACTTAGAAAACTGCACACACCGCGAGATGGATGAAGGGGCAGTAAAAGTTTCTTGTTTCTGTTAGCATATCGTGTGAATTGGCGATTTAAGACCAAGGCTATCAATGGGAAACCGTTTCCCCACAAACGGAATCAACGCCACTGGGGGATTTAAGCAGAATATCACTCAATGATTTTATTTTCAGGTATTTTTATGTCATAAAATCTCTCCCTTTTTTTTTTTTTTTTTTACCATTTTATTTATTTTATTATTATTTTTTTTTTTGCCTGGGGTAACAAACATGATTGGTCCATTCCAATAATGATGATACGTCATCCTACTATTACGACTACAGACCAAATGATTACAATTGTTGCTTATGGTTCCATAACGACAATTCCTCAATCCTATCATCTGTTCATCTCTGCCAACAATCGCTCTTTCTCACTCTCACAGCTCAACTGAACGTGTTAAGACTACTTTAAGTTAAACGGGAAGAAGATCGAATAGTTTTCAGAATTTAATATTAGGAAGTGAAAGGTGACAGAAATAATAAAATCTATTTTAGAAGAACAGGAGATAATGGGTAAATTTAAAGCATTTCTTAAAAGTGAGTATTTTCTCAGAATAAAAATTGATATTCAATTCGGTGACTGAAAATGACTTATTGCTTTAGTTAATGGAAGTTTCTTCGTTTAAAAATGAAGCGCAGCGGGAACGCAGTGAGTGGGCGGAGTCACAATCCGTCAATCACTGCTTTCCCCCCTCTTCTCCTCGCCGCCATTTTGAAGGGTGCACCATCAACTAAATCTTAACCTTTTGTATTTATATTGCAAGAAAGTTCGTTAATTCGCACTCCCTAATAATCCGCGTTTAGTGTTTCACTGTCCAATTAAAAGTGCAGTTTAGGAATGGATTTCTGCAAATGTGCCTTAAAGGGTTTTCCCAGCTGACATTTGAATCTTTCGTTAGTCGAATTATACGCTTCTTGTGGAGGAATCGCCCCATTTCAAACTACACAACGCTTTATCCCGACGCCCTTGAGTGTATCAAAAGGTCGAAATCATCGTCCTCAAACCAGGTACAAGTGGCGAGAGTTCAATCTCTCAGTGACGCGAGCAACTCTTATGGACTTTCTACAAATTTCGCCCAATTATTCGGTCATAAGGAAAGGTTGCGTGACTTTTTTTTTTTTTTTTTCTCCAGAAAACTTGTTTCCATTAAATTAACCTCAAGACATTTTAGATTTTTTAGAATCGATCCAATAACACTCGAAACGTTGGATTAAACCGAAAAATATATATATACTTTTGCGGGGCTGAGTTTATTAATTATATATAATTTCCCATTATATGAGGCTTTTGTTAGACCACACTTGGAATACTGTGTTCAAGTATGGAGACCGCACCTAAAGAAAGACATCTAGCTTCTTGAAAGGGTGCAAAGACGGGTAACTCGCCTGGTGAGATCGGCAAAAGGGCGTCCTTATGAAGAAAGACTTCGAATATGTGGGTTGCAGAGTTTGGAAACTAGACACCTTAGAGGAGATTTGATTGAGGTCTTTAAGGCTCTGAGAGGCATCAGTAAAATGAATGAGGACAAAATTTTCAAGATTATAAATGATGCTAGAAATAGGGGACATAAATTCAAGTTACGGGGGGGGGGTTTAGATTGGACTGCAGCAAGTTTTATTTTATCCAGCGAGTTATAAATTACTGGAATAAGTTGCCTACATGGGTGGTAGAGGCTGACAGTTTGGGGAAATTCAAACGTCATCTGGATAGTACCTTCGGGTGAGGGAAGCGCATAGGATTCAGATCCGGCGCCATCGGGATACTGGGTTAAGTAATAAATGTTTGCCTAAAGAAGTTTCACTTAATTCCGCTATGCGTGCTCGGCACACACACACGATTTTGTTTCACTGCGTGGCTGAGTTAGACGATCTCAGTCGTAGATAGCTTATCTACCTTGAGCAAGAGTAGCATTGTTTTTTCCCAGAAACGGGTTTTCTCGTGCAGAAAAACAGGCAAATCAACCGAACAACACATGCACTTTTCATAGCCATATAAATGGGAATATCTGTAAGAAATTACCGGGCGATCCCAATAGAATAGTTCGGTTTTGTCCAAGACGGAAAAAGTTGGTTGTTGTAGTGTTTTAGCAGCATCGGCAATTAAGGCCTTGTTGGTCCATAATATTTTGTCTCTAAATTTCGGGTTCTGAGTTTTGTTTTCTGAACGAAAAACTCGAATTTGAGGGAGAAAAAAACCAGACTGCACTCGCCTGAAACCGACTAACTCAGCCACGTTATGAAAATACCCATAAAACATTTTGTCGTCACTGAAGGAATTCAAACTCTGATCTTTAGCCCGGGTGTGGGGAGGACGGTGTTCTTAAGGACTATGCCCAAGAGGGCGAAGGAAAAGGAAAATAGAAGACATACTCACTGTTAGGGGGTGAGGTGTAAAGTGTATTTAGTGTCAGACGGCACCAGGGGTTCCCCCCATCTCCGCGTAGTTTTCATTGTGGGTGTACCAGTTCACTGGAAACGCCAGAGAATTAAAAGTGTATGGATATTGTATATGTGTAGTGCCGTGTACCGTTGTTCATCTGGTCGTTTAGCCGCTGGACGCCTGCTGAGGCCCAACGTTGCCCCACCTTCGCCGCCTGGGGCAGACCAGGAACCCAGTACACTTAAGTTACTCTGGCAGGTCCTGCCACCTAATTTCTGAGATTTCAGTGGCTAGGACCTAAAGAAAAAGAAAAATAAAGTAAATAAATAACAAAAAAAAGATAGGGGTGGTGGTATTTTTGTTTTAAATGGAAGTGCACTTCTCCAGAAACGAGTGGTAGCACGTGGCATTTATGTTAAGTAGTAACCAGCACGCTGTAAATTATCCAGTGCGGTAGTTCGAAATAATCAAAGTTTATGTGGTATATGCTTTGAAGGTGTTAAGGCAATAGGAAAGTCTTGAACATCCCCCCATTTTCCCATTTCATGGATAAGAATCGTTGAGACTGATTTGTTCCGAAAGGTGACAGCGGGTGTACTCAGTGGCCAATGCTTTTTTAGCAGTCGTGGTGTTCCTAAATTTTGAACAACTCCCTTAAAAACGGTGTATACACGATGTGTGCTCTTTATTAGGTACATCTACCTGACGTTTTCATGAAGGGTAACCCCTTTTGTAACAGCGTCACGTGTTTGAACCGTTCAATGAGAAGCAGAAGGACAGAGTCGGGATGCTGTTCCTGGGAAATTCGATTGGAGAATGGACAAGGCGGCAGATTTAAGTGACGTTGAACGTGGCAAGTAGTGTGCACGAGACACTCCTGCAAATATCTGGTGTGTATCGATATTTCACCAAAAACTAAGTACATTTCAGCCACTGGCGGCGGTCCTGGTGTCGGACTCAATGTCTGGTGCAAGAGGTCAAAGTAGGCTGACAAGATTTTTGCAGAGAGACAGAAAGGCTGCGCACAGGCATAAAACAACCCAATAAAGTAGTGAACTGCGATTGTATAAACACAACAGAATTGTGCAATCATCAGTCTCTTTTCCAATTATAAATAGCAGTGGTTATTATATAGTTTTAAAATTACAATTCTCGGGGATGCAATCAAATCTCCATGATTTTTTGTTTTTGGGAAAAAGTCAATTCCTTCCCTCTCATACACAAACACAACGAATTTCTAAGAAATCTATTCAAGAAGCCAAATGCTCAGCGCAGATCAAAAAAGACTTAAAAGATCCCACGTTACAGGAAATAATATGTAAATTAACCAAACATTCTGATGACTTCAGTTCAATAACACTTCTAAACAGCTAAGATATTAGATTCAATTATCCAGAAAGAATCGTCATCGTATATAAACACCAAGCTATCGCATGATCTGTTCGGTTTTCGTCTTTCATGGGGGTGGACTCGATTGACCCGAAACTTTCTTTTGCTTCTCAATCGATGGAAGAAACTGGGCAGGTGTTATTTACATACACCTGTTAAAGGCATTTCACTCTTCAGACCACAACCCGTTTTGCTTCGCCCAACACTGATATGATGCTCTGCACCGCTTAATCATTTTTCAAGGAGAATATACAGGATTAAATTAGCGGTTATTGTTAGCATTAGTAGAGGCATGTGAGGAACGTCATTAGTAGATGTTCATTACAACTATCAACCACCAGATGGCTAAAGAGAAATTTCCACACATCTATCCTACAACAGTCTTTCCTCAATTTGAATTCATGTTGTCTGAGGTGAGTGATGTAAGTAAGAGGGCGAATCCCATCAGCATTCCGTTTGCTCAATCCATTCAAGCCCTTATACACCTGAATCATGTCACTTCACAGGTGCTTAGGCGAGTAGGATTCTACAGGTCTTCAACCTCTACCCCGCCGATTTTGGCAATTATTACACGGCTCCCTTGCTGTGCGACTTTCTTTCCGTTACAGAGAATTGTTTCCTCCCCTTTTCTTTCTCCTGATGGAAAAACTTTTCTCCACCGAACTCGGGCAATTGCCTTCTCTACAGCGGCTACACTTTCTCCCAGCTATAGTCCCTTTTTGCACTATGTCCTCGTGCTCCACTAATTGAATATTTTTTTAGGACCCGCTATGGAAAGCTTAGGCTACTCCGTGGAATGGTGAGTGACAGCCAATGAGGCCCCGAAGGCCAGACGGAAAACGCAATTCAAAACTACACGTCATAAACGCTAACCTTTGACATACACATTCTGGCCTTTAGAGTGAACTGTATGCATTGACGAGTTACTGCTCATAGTTGAGGGACACCCCCTCCTTGTGCCGCTTGACAGTGAACATGATATCTCCGATTGCTCATTTGCAAATTTTGGGCAAAGTTTATGAGAGATCAATCTCTCTATGATATCCGACAAGATAGAATCGTTGGGCATCTTCAAAACAATACGGATTTAATAAAGGTAATAACAACTAAGGATGCAATCAGAAAATTAATAAGTGTTCTGGAAGAGTTGCGGCGATATGTCCTCGGTTTGTTCATGGACTTCAAGAGTGAGTTCGATGTGGGGTAGTGAGATAGTATCCTACGGAAGGCTAGAATTTCCCCCTGTCTCCGAAATCTGTTTAACTTCTTTAATAATTATTTTCTGACCGCGGATTCTGATTCTGTCTCGTTGGAAAACGGAGTTCTTTGTTCTTGAGCGCAGGTGTTCCAACGGGTAGAATTTCGGGCCTTTTATGTGGAACACACTTTTCGACGGCATTTTGAGCGTAATATGAGTAACATTTGAACCATCACCTACTCGGAATACTTAGGGGTAATTATTGAAGGGGATTCTCGAAAAAGAGTTTGAGGACAACTCCTGTTCTTCATAGCAAGAACTCCTAATTTGGCCAAATTTACAAAAGCTATAGCTTTTCAACGAAACGACCGTGGTTCTCCTTTTTAAGGGTAAGCTCAGTTTGACTTGGCCACCTCTTGTACGCTGTGGGGAGGTCTCCTCGACGTATGCAAGGTGAGTCAGCTATTTGGGTTTTCGCTTGTAGGAGCGTTAGTTTTTTTTTTATTATGTAACATGCCAAATACTTGAAAGAGAAATTAAATCTAAAGGATATTTCTTGGTTAAATGCCTAAGGGTATGAAGGAGTTTAGTTATGCATGGGCAACGACACTCTTTGATACTCTTAGGTATTTAGCCAAGAAACATCTTTTAGGCGAAACTACACACACCATCAGGCATCTCTCATATTGTCGAGTTGTACTTCATGACTGGGTTATCACTAAGGCGTCAACACCAGGGTACCTGCCCTCCCACCGATGAGAAGCCAGGAAGCCTCCATACAGTACCGTCTGGCCGGTGGTATCCGCTTAGAACAAGTAACGTACAGCATGGAGAGATGAATTCTGTATAATCCAGAAAAGTTTTAATAATAAATGACACGAAGCTTTCAGGGTTAAATGGACCCCTTCATCAGCAAATTCTAACGGGATAAAGACATTACATCTAAAATTTTAACAGATACAGAGTTGGGCGCGCAGTGATGCGTGCATGGACACGTGATTAAACATTCAACTACTACTTTGCTGCTCATTGTTGCTGCACGGACCTAAGTGGATTTGGTGCCAGCGAGAAAGTATTAAATTTAATAAAAAAATAACGTTTTAATCTTAAACACTCCAATTAATATACATTTTGTCATAAAAAACAGAACCATAAATTACGGAGACCAAATAAAGCACAAACTTCTGCAATTTATTTGTTTTATTATTGGGTACAACGAGTAAGATAACTTTCTTCCATATAAATTGATTGCGTCCACAGGATTGAAGGGATTTATAAATATAAACCGCATATACTAACATATAATAAATCAATAGAATTTGTAGATATTCCCTGATTATTGAGTAATCCCGTTTACACAATTATAAACTGAATACATATGTAGTTAAAAAAAAAAAAAAAAAAAGGAATTCAGTTTTATTTTTGAGCTTTATAGTTTACTTTTTGCAATTTTCTCCTCGAAAAATGTGTTTTAAATATTCATTATTTATAACCTTGAAGCACAAAGGAAGAAATGCAAAAATCCAGCATCCTTTCAACAGAACCCAAACTCATGAAATCAATTGTTCACTTTTTCCCTTTCTTCAACAAACCCATCGAACAAGTTCGTTATTGTACGCCGTCCGTTGCATTTTAGCCGTTAATGACATTAAACAAAATGCCCCTATTTGAAAGAAAGAAAGAAAGAAAGTACAATCCATTTCTGAGGGGTCAATTGTCAATATTTTTTACTCTTCCACATCTCTGCCAATCCTTTTAGAGAGAAATATTTCATTTTCGCGTGCGTGTTTTGTTTCCACTGAATGTTTGGTTGTCGCATTGGCAATTAATCTCATAATCTCGTATCAGCCATTAACCGGGATTTTTTTCTGCTCTGTTGAACCGCGTTTAATAACTGAAGTATATTTTGAAATGCTTCTTGTGTCACGTTTTAATTTTAATCTTGGGTGGGTCTATTTGAAATTAAAACATTGGAACACGAGCTTCTGTACGTCTGGTGCTGCCCTCTGTTGTCAGTAAGATGCTGAAAGACGATTTTCTTTACGGAAAATGATTCATAAACAAATAAGAAATTGAAAATGTAAAGAATATTTCACTATTTGTACTTCTCATGGTCGACGAGAGATGGCAGCGCAGCAGATTGCAAATTACGCAGCGTTGCAGACCGTGTTATTATTATTTATTGTAAACAAATTCACTCGATAAAAATTTAAAATAAAATTAAACTATTATTATTATTATTGTTGTTGCTCTTATATTATTTCTCCCTGATTGGGGGATTCCACTGCGTGACGGGTACTGCTACCAAGTACACAGGGTGGGTGTAATGTCTCGTGTTACTGTTGGTCGAGGAAATCTCTGACTGTCCTACAGGTGATCAGGACTGTGACTTTCTGGAGTTCTTTGCAGGTGTTCTCTGGGAGACCTATTCCTGCTAGGCTGCTATGTACAGCCTTTTGTACCATAACGGTGGTTGACACGATTATTCGGATGGTAGATACTTCTTGCATATGCCACATCTCCTTGACCTCATGTCTCAGGTTCGTGTACCTCCTAATTTTTTCCTCATGGGTTTTCTGGACAATGCTAGTGTTGGGCATCCCTATGTCAATCAAGTAGGTAGCCTTTTCCATCTTGTCCACAAGGGTTATGTCTGGTCTGTTGTGCCGGATGGTCTTATCCGTTATTATTGCGTAATAATACAGCTTGTGGGTTCGTGTCTCTAGTACTGCGTGGGGTTCGTGCTTGTAGTATGGTACACTTTATTTGGTCAACTGGTAAAGTGTGTTTAGGGTCAAGCGGCACCAGGGGATTCCCCCATCTCCGCGTAGTTTACATTGTGGGTGAACCAGGTGACTGGAAAAGCCAGAGATTTAAAGTGTATGGACTTTGTATATGTGTGATGCCTTGTACCGTTGTTCATCTGGTCATTTAGCCGCCTGACCTCTACTGAAGCCGACGTTGTCCCACTTTCGCTCCGTGGAGGCACACCAGGTACTCACTAGTATATACTTCACTCTGGCAGGTCCTGCCACCTAATTTCCTGAGATTTCAGTGGCTAGGACCTAAAAAAAAAACAAATCGTGTACGCGTCGCGGGAAGCGCTAGGAGAAGTCCAAAATGTTGGGCAAAATTAATTTCGATTGGTGATTTTAGATTGTGTGGGGCGTGTTCACATTGCTGTCAGATAGAGTGGGACGAAGGCTGAAGACTGGAGGGAGATAGACAGAAATACGGAGCCGAAAGGGAAGGCAACTCCAGTTTACAGTGGGGCATACCCATGCCCAACCAGAGGGAAGAAATATGGTGGCAGGGTGGGAAGGGGGCAGCAAACTGTACCCCGCACCCTGCCAGGAAGAGGTGAGATAGTGAGCCAGACAAGGGAGCCGGCTCAGGTTGCCAATGTCGCCTGTGTGCATGGGTGGAAGCAAACCAGACCGCAGGGTCAAGTCCGCACCATCCAGAAAACTTGAGGCCCAGCAGAGGCGGTCCAATGTTGGTTTAGTTGAATAGGTTGTGCAAAATGTCATAGTTGGGAGTCATTCATGGGACTGTTGTCCCGTTCGGTAGTAATGTTCTGAGAAGTGGGGTTTTGTCACTTCTCAGAAGAGTTCCAGTTTTGTCCTGCATGAAGGATCAAGTAGTCAAACCTGACGTCTGGTTGGTTGTCTCTGAGAAGCTTTGTTTGAAACGTCTAGAAGTTTGCATGCAGAGGAATGGTCAATCGTCTGGCATACAGGTTCTGGGCAAAGTTTGTGAATGCTATATATGAGGCTTCATCTTCCAGTAAGTAGTGCTCCCGGTTTTTGGGATTAAGGCGCACTTGGATGATTAATTCAACACGAAGATCTTCATAAAGTTCGCAGTCATATATCTGGTGTCCCCAGGTCTCCACAGAGCCACATGCACACATTGGGCTGTTTTCGTGTCCGAAAAGGAGTAATTTGTGGCGGATCGCTCCATGTCCTGTTAGGACATACGTGCTGTACAATCTAGGGCAAAGCCATGCCGGATACTGTGTGTATATTTGTTGTAGATCGGGGAGGAACCTCCGCGTGACTTCCCCTTTTGTGGAGGTCGTCCAGCGCTGCTGCCATATTGATCGCAAATAGATCTGGAGTCTTTTCTTCTCCACTGTCCGATTTGCAGTCGGGTCTGTGGTGTGATGATCCTGGAAGGTAGATGGATTTCCGCGTCTAAGCTGCTCTAACATGCCTAGGCGAATCACTTCAAGATCAAGGGGGAGGGTCCAGTGAGTACTTGCAGCGCATGAGTAGATACGGTGCGGCACGCTCTGGTGAGGGTTAATAAAATCGGTCGGTGAATCATGTTGAGTAGCCGATGATTTACCGCCGTAGAGGCCTTATGGTGCCAGACACCAGAAGCATATGCAATCGCAGGGATGATGGCTGCTTTTTATAAAGTATTGCTAAGGTTCTTCTTTTCAGCACCCAGTCGCGGCGGGTAATCCTGGCAAGCATGACAGCGTAGTTTTTCATTTTCTTCTGGATGTATTTTAAGTGGGGTGTAAGTGATAAATTTCGGTCCAGGATCACTCTAGGTACTTGAGTTCTGTGGCCAACTTGATCGTTCTGTTGTAGATTTTATCTGCGGTGGTCTGGTAGGAGTTAGATATCCCTTTAGTAGGATAGATTGGGTTTTGGTGGCAGAGATATTAAGGTAATGAGTTTCGGTCCACTCTCTTAGTGTAGAAAATGCTGAGTTGGCAAGCGTTTCCAGTTGTGCTCTTGAATCAGCAGAGAGGATTAGGGATAGGTCATCTGCGTATGCGAGGGCTTGTACGCCCCCCAGTTCCAGGGAGAGGAACTCATCCAGCACGTAGTTCCATAGGAAGGGACCCAGTACAGAACCCTGAGGGCAGCCCCTGTGTACTGGCGTTCAACCTTGCAGTAGGGAGCCTGCACTAGGACCCTCATGTTGTTCAGGTAGCTCTGAATGCATCCATATAGGTTTGTTGGCAGGTGAGCAGCTTTTGGCCTTGCGAGAATGCTCTGCCTCCAGAGGGCGTCGAACGCTCCTGCAAAGTTTGATGCGGCATTCATGATATATTCTAGTGCATCCAGAGAGGATTTCCCCGTTTTGAATCCGAATTGTTTGTTAGTTGTTAAATTTGCTGCGGTGTAATGTACTTCAAGCCTCTGTCTAAGACGTTGTTCCAGGACTTTGCTGAGCACAGACATGAGGGCTATATGTCGGTAGGACTCTGGTATATGTGGCTGCTTTGATAGGTTTTTTTATGATTATTTTTATGCTGGCTACCTTCCAATCCGAGGGGAACCAGCCCTGACGGGTTGCGTTAGGCAGAATATCGCTGAATGATTTTGTTTTGTGTGTTTATTTCATTAAATATCTCGTTTTTTTTTTCCTTTTTTTTTTTGCCTGGGGAAACAAACTACTACTACTACTACATGATTGGCCCATTCCAATAATGATGACGTAACCTACTATTACGACTACAATCCAAATGAATTGAATTGTTGTTTGGGGTTTGGTAACAACAATTCCTCAAACCATTCATCTGTTCCTCTCTGCCAACAATCGCTCTTTCTCACTCTCACAGCTCAACTGAACGTGTTAAGACTACTTTAAGTTAAACGGGAAGAAGATCGAATAGTTTTCAGAATCAAATATTAGGAAGTGAAAGGTGCCAGGAATAATAAAATCTGTTTTAGAACAAGAGGAGATAATGGGTAAAATTAAAGCATTTCTTAAAAGTGAGTATTTTCTCTGAATAAACATTGATATTCAATTTAGTGGTCGTAAATGAGTTGTTGCTTTAATTAATCTTGTTTCCACCCTTTAAAAATAATGCTTTTTAGAAGTTAAATTGCGAGAGGATTCAAAGATTCTCTCGTCCTAATAATCCACGTTTAGCGTTCCACTGTCCGATTAAAAGTGCAGTTTATGAATGGATTTCTGCCAGTGTTTCTTAAAGGGTTTCTCCGTTTAGATTTAAATGTTTCGTTAGTCGAATTATACGTTGCTTGTGGAAGAATCGTCCAATTTGAAACTACACGACACATTACCACGAAGCCCTTGTGTGTACCAAAAGACCAAAATCATCGTCCTCCAACCAGGTAAAAATGGGGACAGTTTCAATCCCTCCAATGACGCGAGCAACTCTTATGGGCTCTGTACAAATTTATTTATTTATTATTCAATTTATTCCATATGCTTCATCCCCTGAACAGCCTTCAGCTAGGAGGGTGCCTATATACATTTGTACATTATAACTTAAACAGCAAACGTAGAAGTTGTACATAAATTACGCATATTATTATTATTTCTATTTAATTTAATTAAATTTCTATTTAATTTAATTAAATTTCTATTTCTATTTAATTAAATTTCGCACAGTTATTCGGTCATAAGGGAAGGTTGAATGACTTTTTTTATTTTTATTATTTTTATTCTCGAGGAAACTTATGTTTTCACAAATTGAGAGTTGAGAGGATGGACAGGTGAACTGGGAGGATTTTTTTTCCTTTGTTTCTTTTGTCTCATTCTATTTCAAATAACTTTCTTGCATCCTGGGCCACTATTAATATTAATACTAAACAGAAGCTTTCTTCTTTCTATTATCACATCGTATGAACAGACATCCTATGACAATGACTATGACTCTGTCCGATCGCCAATAGTCCACGCCAAACCACGACCAACACGTGAAGAAGAAGAGCAAAAGGCAATTTAAGCAGAAACCCAATAAACAGTTTTATTCAAAAGTAATTTTTCTTCATTAAATCCTCATTTTTGTGTCTAAAGAAGCAAACATGATCGCCCAGTGTAATAATGGTTTAAAAAAATAATTCTTTCGTTTCTTAATTGATTTGTTCATCTGTTCCAAAAATCGCACTTTCCATTGACAACGTACAACGGAACCAGATAAGACTAATTTCGCCTAAACGGGAATAAAATCGAATACGTTTAATTTTTTTCTCTTCTTCTTCACGTTTCGTTACTATAATAAGAACACCTTTCGGTAGTTAAATCGAAAGCGGTTCATTGTGCACCCTTTTTAAGAATCGACGATTACTGTTTAACTGCTCAACTTAAAACTGTGCTTATTTCTGCCTTTGCTTTTATTTTTTAGGGGTTTTTCCCTGCTTCTATCCAAAAGAATCAAGGGATTTTGATTTGAATTTTAAATTGGACGACTACGACTACAGTGATGGAAAATACAGCGTCTTCAAATATGTTAAAGTGGAGAAATGCGATGACGATCCCCTCGAAATCCAAAATAGTTACCTATTTACAGTAGAAGTGCACCGCATTAGAAGTTCACAGGAACTCTTGGAACATATCCGGAGAGATAAGAAAGAAAAGAAGGGGGTGCATATCTTATTGGACCCGGGGTAAGTATCGGTGAGAGCCAAATGCTTATAAATCTATTTTATAGAAGTAATGGTTAGCAGATTTTAAAAGGTGATGCAGTAATCCAAAGAGATTACAATCAAAACAGGATAGAAAATTCGGAACTCCTCTACTTGTTATATTCAATCAGATCGAAAACAGTGCGGTTAGTGTTATGTAGAGAAGAAAGAGAATTCTTTATTGTAAACAAAAGGCACATTCCTGTACACAACACCCTCGACGGCTACAAGCCATGAGTTAACACACGAAAGGAATAAGATGACAATAAACAAAGATGAGAAAAAAATAACAGGACATAACGTGACCAATTAAACAACAGATTAAAGCCTGCAATACCTAAATGACAAATTCACAATGAAAATATATTTACAACAGGGTGTTAGCAAGTAACGTTTTTTCAGGAAGAAGTCCTTTTGTATCGCAGGACAGTCATCTGAGCAAGAGCAGAAAGGTTTCAGCACTGGAGTGATGGACACATCCTCGGAAGCAGGTATAATGTCGCGTGAGAGTCCTCAGAACGAAGACGACGGATTAAGTTCTGCTTGCTTTCTTTTCGACTGCGAATTTGTAGGGGTGGCCGTCCACGGGACGTATGTACTATTAGGGTCTCCCGTAAATGATTACATATACCTGTTTATGTGTAATGTCTGTAAATTGCTTGTGTTCTGTGGTCGATTTGCCTGTTTTGCTGGACGAAAAACCCCAATTTTTTGGTGAAAACGCTTCCTCATCATCGACAGGACTCGAACCCTGGCCTTTTCCACCCGGTGAGGGGAGGACGCTGAAGATACCACTGTTCTACCTACGCACACGGGGTGTATGGACTATAGTTTTAGGGTCGGGCGCCGTCTGTGGTTTCCCACATCTGCGCCACATATACACTGTGAAGAAATACAGAACTACTGTAAATGCCAGAAAAGTGTTGTGTTGAATGGGTAGTATTGTGTTGGGTTCTGTCTGAGAGTCCTGGCATTGGGCCGCAAGGTCAATGGTGGAACCACACGTTGCCCGCACACACACACACACATCGCTAGCAGGTAGTTAGGCTGCCCATTATTCTCTGGCTAGTCTCTGCCAGGGTCGCCTAAGCTTCCTGACAGACCGATGTAAAAAAGAAAAAAAAAATTTAGAGTGGGTGGGCTTTAGATTCAATAAAGGGGGGGAAACAGGTAAAAGTACTGGGAATGAAGAAAGCATCCCCTACGTTCAATGGAATACATCCAACAGGCGAAAATAAGGGAAGGGATTGGGACAAAAGTTGCGCTGCAAGGGAGCAAAAGCGTCATCGCCATTTGGAACAATCTTCTTACTTTTCTCACTCAGGTCCGGTCGTGATAACATTTCCAGTGGCGATGTCCAGTTTCGTAGTTAAAATCCTATCCGGTGACGTTGGAAGTCAGTACGAATGCAACTATCGTTGTCCTATGCTGGATCTTCTCAGATTTGGTGGTGGTGTAGTCTAATTTGCTGGTAGGCCTCTGCATTTATTCACAGAATATAGGTGGTTGTCTTCTCTTGGTTTAGATGATGACCCAGATAGAGACTACATCAATGTAAAGGTCTTTCGTCCAAGGTTGGTAGGGTTGTCAAGGACACTACTGACACTAAGCTGCTGCAACAGGATCTGGAAAGGTTGAGCAGATGGGCTGAGAGGT